>NW_008239119.1:262081-276865 GCF_000691975.1 Corvus brachyrhynchos | reverse complement strand
GCGTGCTTTGGCAGTGTAGGAGTTTCAGCAAACAGTTCTGTGAGCCATGAAGTGGTTACAGCAGGAAGGGCCAGCAGCCTTTCACCTCCTCACAGAAAAGCTGTGATCCCACTGTGTTCCCAACCTGTGCAGCACCTGTCCCACCCTCACCGTGAGCCCCTCCAGTCTCAGCCTTTCCCAGAGTTCAGGGCTTCCCTGCCACCATTGTGGGGTTGTGTTGGTTTCCTGTGGTGTCACTGTGTTCTGTCCTTGTGCCCCGAGCCTCCCTCATCCCTCAACTGCCCCATCTTGGTGTGAGAACCTTCCTCCCCAGCAGTGACAGTGGCTCAGTGGTACCTGGGGTCTGTCTTGCTGCCTGGGGACCTTCTCTCCCTTTTTCTCTCTTGCATCTTCCTTCCCTCTCTGTTCTCCGTTCCTGGTAAACCCCAGAGCTCCTGTTGTGTTCAGGAGGCCTCTCCAGTGGCGCCGGGAGCTTGCGGTGTCCCTACAAAGGACTTGTGGGGCAGATCAAAGGTCTGTCACTCCGTGTCAGTGACAGGAGCCAGCAGCAGTTGTGCTGGGAAGGACACAGGAGCAAGGCAAGCTCAGCTCATTCCCTGGAGATGTCTGCCAGCCTCTCAGTGCCACAGGCACTCAAGAGCACTCAGCTCTTGCCCCAAGGGTCCAACTGTATTTGAAATTCTGGAAGGAACCAGACCCGGCAGAAGGATTTTCATTTGTGTTTTAATTATTAGCAGGGGTGGGAGACTCAAAAGGAAAGTAGTATTTTGTTACTGGTTACTAAAAGGAGTTTGCACTTCTACAGAAGAAAATTTGGAGTCACTGCCCAATGGAGATGTGGATTTTAGGGGTTCCCTTTAAGATGGAGCAGAAGAGAAGGACGAAGGAGAGGGATGCTCTGCTTTCAGGTTACATAACAGAAACCACTGGAGTCAGGGCTGCTCCTGCCAGGGCAGAGCAAACCTGGAGGGCACTCTGAGAGCCCGTTCCTGCCTGGTTGGAACTGGGGGGAAGGGAATGACTCCACGTCTAGTGGTAGGATGATCTGGAGGTGCAGGGACATGATTTAGGAGAGACTTTGACAATTCTGAGTTGAAGGGAGCCTGTATCTGACAGTGACCCCTCCCAGCTGCTTGTTTGTGTGCAGGGAAGAAATGTCACATCTGCAACAGCTCACATGGTTACGCCTCATGAAGCAGAGCTGCTCCTGCAAGGGAGCATCCAATTAACAGGAGATGTTTGATCTGATTATGCCTCAATATACAAATCTCCTGTGAACCAGTGAGGCTGCAGCTGGAGAAGACAATGCACATTAAGTCATCCTTGACTGCACATGGGGCTGCTCCTCACACTCCTTGGTGTTACATAAGGCAACCCCAGGGCTGCTTGCATGACTCCAGGGAGATTGTTCCAAATGTTGACAGATTCCTTGCTTAGAAAGATTTTCCCTAATGTGAAATGTAAAATTAACTTTTACTTGTTGAATCCTCTTGGTTCCGTGGATCCTGTGCACCTAGCACAGATTAAATAGAACCAAAACTCCTTTCCTTCCCAGGTCTTCTGCCTCTGGATGTTGGTAAACCAGCAGTGCTCATTCAGTTGGTTTATCTTGTCTCTTACAGGCATGTCATCGTGGGAAACGGTCTAAATCCTTTTTTCTTGTTAGTTTTACTTTCCAACAGTATTGTAGAGAAAGTGAAGTCATGAGTGGGTTTAAAATAGTGTAAGCCATATACAGCTTTAAATCTGGAAAAATAGTGTTGATTCTGTGAGGACCTTTTAGAGGAGTGGAGAAGCTGGATTCTTACAGGGAGAGAAATGGTCAAATGGCAATAGGAGCAGTTATTGCTGGTAACCAAAACATGCAGAGGAGTTGCAGCAACAACCCAGCAGTGTTTTACGCAGCAGTGTTTTCCATCTATATCCTTCATTAATGTGAGAGTTTTGACTATTGAAGTTTAAGTATTCTTGCATAGAGAATTCTCATACAGAACTAAGAGGGTTCTGCTTGATGGTGTCTCATTTTAATTGGCTGTGTTTCCTTTCTCTCACATGCAATTGCAGGTGGTGAGCTTTATCCAGCGTTTGCCTGGCTGCAAAGAACAAGCGTCTGTGTTCAGGGAAGAGGTAAGCGGGGTGTGCCCAGACCCTGTGCTCAGATCCCTGGAATTATGGCAGAGAGCTCAGACCTGCTCAGCCGTGTCATTGCAGAGTCTGTGGTATTTAGGAGGCAGCCTCAGCATGGAACTGAATTCCAGCATGGCTAATTGCATCCTGCTGCTTTAAATTTCCCCTGCAGTTCCAATCCCTGAGCTTATGCTTAACATCCTGTCTTGGACCGTCATGCCATGGGTTTGGCACTGCTCTAAAGATGCCCTGTTGGAAGGGTTAGTGAGGATCTCAGCTGCTGCCTCTAACGAGGACATGTGCCTGCTCCTCCTGGGGAGCCTGGCAGGCGCAGGGTTTCCCAGGAATCTCTGGCTTCCCCCATGGTCTGGGCTGAGAGCAGGAGGGGAACCTTTCCTTTGGACAAGTAGAGGTTGGGAAGTCAGAGCATGTCCTGTGTGAGGTGTGTCCTGTCAATGTCCTGTCCTGACCAGGCTGGGCTCTGGTCCCGTTCCTGGTGTGGTCACCATGGCTTCTGGGAGACCTCCAAGGGCACAGGGTGTGGCTGTGCTGGTTTTTGGCACACCTCTCTAGGTGGAGCATAGTCAAGGGTCTGTTGGGTGCTTCAGCTTCCACTTACATTGCAGGTGTCACTTGGAGTTCTTTAGGAGCCCCTGATGAATTTACACAGATGTACCGTGTCCTGGCCTCATCCCATGGTGTGGGCAGCGCGTGAGGGGGGGTTCTGCCCCTCTGTCCTGCTCAGGTGATTCCCCACCTGCAGAGCTGCCTCCAGCCATGGGCACCAGCTTCAGAAGGATATGGAGCTGCTGGAGTGAATCCAGAGGAGCTGCTCCAGGGCTGGAGCCCCTCTGCTCTGGAGTCGGGCTGGGAGAGCTGGGGGGAGTGTTCACCTGGTGAAGAGAAAGCTCCAGGGAGAGCTCAGAGCCCCTTCCAGTGCCTGAAGGGGCTCCAGGAGAGCTGGAGAGGGACTTCGGATGAGGAGTGACAGGACAAGGGGCAATGGCCTTTACCTGCAGGAGGGTGGGAATTAGAAAGAAGTTCCTCCCTGTGAGGGTGGGGAGACCACAGGGTGCCCAGAGCAGCTGTGGCTGCCCCTGGATCCCTGGCAGTGTCCAAGGCCAGGTTGGACAGGGCTTGGAGCAGCCTGGGACAGTGGAAGGTGTCCCAGCCCATGACAGGGGGAGTAATGAGATGAGATTTAGGGTTCCTTCCAACCCAAACCATCCCATGGTTCTGTGATTCTGTCCTCAGAGCTCTCCTGTCTGACTGGAGCCTGAGCTCCAGGGAAGGGCTGGAGTCACTTCTCCTCCGTGGCAGTGACTGGAAAGGGCAGCTCTGTAATTGCTGTCTGCTCCAGAGCTGGCTCCCTTTCAGGGGGAATCAGGCTGCAGTGCGTTTTGTGGATTTATGTATCTGTGTTTTGTTTTCCCTTGTTTTAAAAACCATGCAGACACACACAAAATAGGAAGCAAAAGAAATGGGGGTTTGCATAAAGCACTGTCCCCAGCGTGACAATACAGTAGAATACTCATTAACTGAATATAGTGGGAATAGTGAAATTTACTCAAATGGACCCATCTTTCGGTGTAGCTGAGTGTAAAAGGTGTATTCAGTGGTGAGATGTACCAGCAGATCTTCTAATAAATCCAGCCATTCTCCATGTATTTTATTTCTTCTGGTGCTGAGCACAGCGACTGCTTTCTGGTTCTGAGAGTGCCATAGCCGCAGTCTGGTTTAATCCTTATTTTCTGCGGCCTCAAAGTGTGATTCCCTATGCCAAACTAGAGGGGCTTGTGTTGTTTTTCTAGTTTATGCTCAAACCACATGGTCAGTTTGAAATTAAAACCCTTTTAGCAGTTTGGCTTTGGCCAGAATACAGGTGTGAGTGACAGGAGAGCTGAACTTCCCTGCACTGTCCAGAATCAGCCTCCAAGTGCTTCATGTCCAGGATAAATAAATCCCTGCAGACTTCCCTTGGTGGGGGGCTGGAGAGGGATAAGTTGCTGCTTACATTAGGAGTGAAGAGAACAAATTGTGCACAGAATTCTAAAACCCATCCAAATAAGATGGAACAAAGAAATGAATAATAAAGCACAGACTCGTTTCTAGGTCCAGTTCAGTCAGGGCAGGACTGTTTAAAATAAGCAAGTGTGAGGCAATGTGGTGAAAATGAAGCATAGGAATAAATAACATTGGACACAAAACCATTTTGAAATGTAGGACTGTTTTCCAGCAGTTTTCTGCTCCTCTTGACTCTATTATTTAATTTAAGCAGCACAGTCCCATTTGTTTCAAGCTATTTTTAACACATTCATTGCAGCAGTGTAGACTCGCAGCAGCTTGAAAATAAGATTCAGGGACATGGCGTGGCCATCTGTGGACTGGGAGCACTACTGTCATTCCCAGTGGAGGAATTAACTTCCCAGTTCCTCCCAGTTACTGAAGCGGGAGGTTAAGTAACTTGCTGAGGGTCTCTTGTCTGGTGAAAGGTGGGAAAACCGAATCTCGTGGCTGCCAGCTCTTTGCTTTAATTATGTGTTTTCTGGGTTTACTCAGTGTTTCCTCTTGCACCAGGCATTGACATCCAAAAAAATTCTAGTTGGGAAGACTACAAAAATAGCAGAATTGTTATTCTGGCTGGGCTGAGTGTCCGGTGGTGTGTGCTGCACTGGTGAGCATCAAGTGAGAGGAGGAGACGCTGTCAGTCTCTGTAAATGGACTTTAATGGAATAACTTAGGGAGACACATATTGTTTGTCTGTGTCCATTAATCTTTGGCTTCATCCCTGCAGCATTTGGGGTTTGTATTAATTATATCTGTGTTGTCTCTGTGGATGTTCTTGCTCAAGTGAATTTTTAACCTTTTCCAGAAACAGTATGTCATGATTTCACTCACTGCTACCTACAGCATCCTGGATTTTCACATGGTAGTGTGTTAATCACTTGCTTAATATGCATCTAATTGAATATATCTCCTTGTTGGTGGATTAGGAGACTGTTTTTCCAGCCATATTGCATCTTCACTACGCCTTAGTCTATATAGCATGTGGAATCATGGAATGGTCTGAGTTAGAAAGGCCCTTAGAGCTGATCTCATTCCACCCCCTGCCATGGGCAGGGACACACCTGGAGCTTCTCCCTTTCTAGGAAAAATGCTGTGAGATGAGGTCTGTGCCCCTTGAAAAGGGGACATCGTGGGGTGTAGGTGCCAGAATGAGGGAGGAATCCCAGAATGACCAGAAGTGGGAATCCTGCCTGTCCCTTGGTGGTTAATCCCTGTCCTGTTCGTGTTCCAACCTCAGCAGATTGATGGCGAGGCCTTCCTGCTCCTCAAGCAGAACGACATCGTCAAAATACTCAGCATCAAGCTGGGCCCTGCTCTGAAGATCTACAATGCCATCCTCATGTTCAAGTCTGCAGAAGACAACTGAGAAGAGGCCTTTGGCAGATCCCAGGAGGAACTGACAGGGAATGGATCTTCAGCTGTGAGCATTACAATGCGCCAGACAGGTGGATTGGGACTCGGACGTATTTTAAGTAGAACTTAGTAAAAATGGTTTGAGGTTATAAAAATCCTGCCACAGTCTGGAATATGGGGCAGCTTCACTTCCAAGAAGAGGATATTATTATATTTTGTAATTGAATTTGGTTTTGATATATCAATCTCTTTTTGAGATCGAGAAGAAACCTCCAGTTCTAAGGGGAATCCAGGGTAGCACTGGTGGAGCTGCAGGAGCAAGAAGAAAGTTTTGAGTAAAACTGGCTTTGTGTCCAGTGATAGTGCCTGAAAGACTGAGTGATCACCAGCGAGTTTAATGTGTTCTGTAATAAAAGAGAGAGGAAAAAGATGCACTTCAAAGCAACTCCCCCCTATCCTTCTCTGCTGTGACTCAGGAGCTGACCTTTTCAGGACTGATCGTTAAATTCCAGTTTTCCCTACTGGTTGTTGTGATACCCTTGGCTGCTGGGCTGCCTACACCCCAGCAGGAAGGGAGCATGGGCAGAGGGTTTCCATCAGGGATGGCTTGCACTGGTTCTGCCAGCAACCAAATGTCCTCATTGCTGTCATTGCCTGTCAGGAAGCAGGGGCTTGCAGGTGAGCTTTGGGTAGGCAGAGATCCCATACGGGCGTCTGCCACTGGAGACAGAGAGAAATGTTAGCTGTAATTCTGCTATCAGTGCTTTTGTGCAGCTGCTTCTGGGCCAGGAACATCTTCTGGCAAAATGGCACAATCAGGAGCACTTGGGGGTTGGATGTATGTTTGTTCTCGTCCTCTCCACTGTCAGCCAAATGCTCAGAATAGAGTTGGAAACCCAGCAGTGGCCAGAGTGTGTGTGAACAGATTTCCTAGAAACAAGTGGCTTTTCTTTTGAACAATCCCGACTGATGAGTGTGAAGTGCTTTGGCCTTCTCCCCTTGAGGTGGACTTCAGTGTGTTCTGCCAGAGAGCCGGAGGGCAGCAGCTCCTCTGCCTCCGGGAGGGAGGCAGGCAGAGCACACAGGGATATGAGATTGGAGAGGAATCGGGATTTAAACAGCAAAGTGGGGGAACAATTACTTCCCAAAAGAGAGAGTTGCTCTGTGGGGAAGGAGTGGAGCCTGTGGCTGTGTTCCTGCATGTGCAGCCTGTGCTCTCCTGGATGGGAGCACAGGCGGTTCCTACTCCCTCAGAGCCCATGGACATCCTGCATGGGGCTTTCCACACGGGTACTTCCCGAGCTGTCCTCTCCCCTTGGGAGATGCGGTGGGTCCCGCTGGGCTGCGCTCGGTGTTCCCACCTACTCCTGGCAGCCCCAGCTCATGGCTCCCCCTCTGGCCACTCTCCCTGGCAGTTGTTTGGCTGTTCTAGAACCGCCTCAGCTCAGGCAGCCCTTGCACTCCTCATCCGTAGCTGCCAGGCTGAATCCTGTGTGTGGGAATCCCTGGGAGCACTGGGGCTGTGACCTGGTGCTGCCAAAGGAGGTTCTGTCCTCAGCCTCTGCCAGGCTGTGTGGGTGTCGTGATCCATCCACAGGCACCTCAAACTCCCTTGGCATCTCTGCCACCAGCGTGGCTTCCCAGGAGCCATCGGGAACAGAGTGAACACGCTGTCTGTGACTGCGTGGTGACTGACACAAGGAACACACTTGTTCCCCCTTCCTGCGTCACCCACGTCCTTTGTCCAACCCTCCTGCTGCTGAGAAGGTTCTTGTGACTTGTCTGAAGCAGAAGGTTCCTTAAAATTGTAAGTAGAACCCACACCACTGAAGCCATTCAGTCCTGGAATAATATTTAGAGCAGTTTGTTTCCATTTTTTTTTTTTTTTTAAAATAAGAATTTAAGGAGTTTAAGCCTTCACAGAGAAGACACAGGTTTGGTGGGATGTTTAATAGCTGAACCATTAAATATCAGCCAGGCAGCTGCAGGGGAGAAATTTCTTGCAGTGTTAAGGACTAGGCAAGGGGTGAATTTAGTTTATTAAAATGCATTTTTAGTATGATAACCAGGATATTCACCAAAGAGTCACACATTCCTTTATCCCGCTCTGCACATCCAGTGTCAACATAAAGACTTGAATTGTAAGTGGCATGTCCTGTCCTCTGACAGAACTCGCCTTTGGGCAAAGCAAAATTGTTTCTTGACAACTGGAACAGAGGATCCAGAGCTGGGCTGTTTTATTCCTGGCTCTCCACTGACTTGCTAAATAACCCCGAGCCCTTCCTTGCCCCAGTTTCCCCTTCTGTGACACCCAGCCAGGTGGGGCAAGTGCAATTTTGCCTTTTTCTTGTTTAAAGCAAGCAGGTCCTGCCAGATTTTCTGTTTCACCTCCTTCCTCTGGGAGCCTGAGTTGGGGGACAGCAGATTGCTTCTAGCAATAAACCAAAATATAATATTAATTCCGTTTCTTTTACTATATATAGATGGAGGATGAAGAGAATCGGTTAAACAAGCAATGAGGTTCTAGTCAGTGAAATTATTCAAACAGAAGAGAAATCTTTAATCCTTGGGGCTTCCGAGCCAGCTGGATCAAAGAGGAAAATGTGTACTTGGAGGTTGTTCAGTGACAGCCAGCGCAGTGCTTTCAGCAGGGGGGAAGGAGGAACCTTTTAGGGATGGAAGAAGGAGGAATGTGCTTCTTGTGCCTTTTTTTGTAATCTGATAATTGTCTTTGCAGAGCAAGCAAGAATGTGCACACATCTATTACCCACTCCTTTCCCAAATATAGCTGTATTCCAGTAAAATCCGGCAACTTCACAGGGCAGAAAGACTTCCAGTGTCTTCACTGGACACATTTAAAACTCCCTGATACTTACAAGATAGAAAAGAACTATCTTTTAGCCCCATAACTTAGGAATTCATCAGTTGCTGGTGCCATTCTGCTTGTGTCAGGGAGTGTTGCTTGCCCTGTGTCCTGCTGCCTGTCCAAACCGTGTTCCGCCTGTTCCCAGCCGTGCTCCAGGCCTGTGGCACGGCCAGGGCTCTGCAGAGGCCTTATCTCATGCCTTGTGTAATTTGAAACGTGCACTTTGAAGCAAAAATCCAAAAGTTGTGGCTCTGTGGGGAGCAAAACTGAAGGTGGTTAATGCAGGCTGGGATTGGGAGGATGTCGAGTCTGCTGGATGTCAGCAGTAACCAGTTGTTGGCCCAGCTGAACCCAGGAATTTCTTAGAAATACAAATATATTCCTTAGAAGCAGCCCAGAGCTGTGACAAGTTCCCATGGGCCAGCAGCGCAATTGGGAAGTTCCACTTCTCAAGATCTTATTCCTGGCTGTGGTTTTGTTCCCTTGTCGCTGTTTTTGAAATCCAAAGCAATCAAATTTTTTCTCCTTTTCTCTTTTTCTCCTCGGTTGGGAGTCCTGTTAAAATTTTTCTGTGCCATCACCAACAATCATCCTCATAATCCAGTAGCAGCAAACTTCAGCTCTGGGTAATGAATTGCATTAAAGTTGGACAGGAGCGTTTGGCGTCGCCGACAGCAAAACTCCGCAGCCGAAGGAAAAACCCGACACTTGGCCCAGGGATAAGCCAGTTCAGCTGTACGAGATTTCCTGCCTGCTACTTCTATGCCCTGCTTAGGGATTTATACCACAGAGAGCTTTAAGGTTTTTGACATCCCCCCATCATGTGATGAGCCAGCTTATTTTGGAGATTCCTGTTACTTGAACTGGAAACACGTGCAGGGGAAGGGAGCAGGGGCTCAGCTCAGCCTCAGAAATGTCTGCCTGTTTAAAACCAAATACTTGAGCTTTTCGACAATAGCCATGACCTTGCACTCCACCGATGCTTTCCTCTGGAAATGTGAATAAAATTAATATACGTTCACACCTGGTTTGTTTCTTCTGTGTGCGGGGCTGAGCCCAGCAGTGCTCGGGGAGGCATGGGGCTGTCTGGCCTGGAGGGCTGGCACAGGGAGGGGTTGGTCATCACGTTGTTGTCCTTCCCCTAAACCTAAATCTGGCAGTCACAGAACAAGGCAGCATCTTCATTTTTATCTCTTCTGTCTGTATCGCTCATCTCTGTACTTGAGCTCTCCTTGATGTGTTCACAGGACAGCACCAGCTGCTGCAGCTGTGCCCGATGCCCTGTTCCTCACTGTCCTCTGCTGCTGCCAGGTTTTAATCGCAGAATCCTGGGATGATCTGGGATGGAAGGGGCCTTAAAGACCATTCAGAGATGGGACAGCCGTGGCTCCTCTGAAGCAACCTGTGCCCGGGCCTCCCCACCCTCACAGGGAACAATTCCTTCCCAGTATCCCTTCTACCCCTGCCCTCTGGCAGTGGGAAGCCATTCCCCCTTGTCCTGTCGTTCCGCTATCCTGTCCTTCACAGAATTCCAGAAGGGTTTGAGCTGGAAGAGACCTTTAAGCTCATGTTGTTCCACCCCCATGGGCAGGGACACCTTCCACAATCCCAGGATGCTCCAAGCCCCATCCAACCTGGCCTTGGACACTTCCAGGGATCCAGGGGCAGCCACCGCTTCTCTGGGCAACCTGTGCCCGGGCCTCCCCACCCTCACAGGGAACAATTCCTTCCCAGTATCCCTTCTATCCCTGCCCTCTGGCAGTGGGAAGCCATTCCCCCTTGTCCTGTCGTTCCAGGCCCTTGTCCAGAGTCCCTCTCCAGCTCTCCCAGAGACCCTGTAGGCACTGGAAGGCTCGTGGTTTCCTCTTGGATTACTTAATCCCTCATGGTTTCCTATCACAAACCATCCCAGAACTTTTCATTTTCCTAAAGCAACTCCCAAAGTTGGGTTTGTAACTAAAACTAGCAAGAACTTGTTCTCAGTATGAATCCTTGTTAAAACTCTGCATTTTGGGGTCTGTGTCTGTTTTCCCTTTCCTTAATGCCCCCCTGAGCGTCTTCACTCTGTGACCATAACCATGATAATTAACCTTACCTGTTTCTGCTCTAATCATAATTAGCTGATAAATTGCAAACCATTCTCTAAAGTGCCCCAAAATGAGGCACTGAACTTTTCCTCCTGCTCCTCCCCAGGTGCTGGAGCTGCACCTGCAGCAGGGCATCCATCCAAGGGTGCCAGAGCTGGGGCCACATTGGCAGCTGAGGTTTGCAAACCTTCTGAAACTAAAAATATTAGAGAGTTGGCTCCCAGCCATAATTTCTAAACTATCCCATCTTCGGGGTAAACATTCACTCTCATTGGTTTTTCTCTTCCAAGGTTTTTTGCTTCTATTTAAACCCCGGCTTGTTTGCTTTTGTTACCGTGATCGGATTCCCGGTCTGGGGAGCTGGGTTGCTTGGAGCAGGCTCGGGAACATCAAATGCTGCTCTGTACTCTTGTTAGTTCCCTCGGGGCTGTGCTGGGATGTGTGGCTGTGTCCTTGCACTTCGGAGATCTGAGTTTCTCTGCAGCAGCGATTTTTTTTTTTCCCCACGATTTTGACAGAGAAGTTTGAGCAGAGCAGGGAGCATCAATCACCCAAATGGCTGATTGCATTTGCAGATTATTCTGCTCAGGCAAACATGGAATTTTTTTGTCCCAAGTCATATTTTTCCTTGGGCAGGGAAAACCTGATCTTTTTGCCTGCTCAAGTTATTCTGTCAGCCATGACCATGCTCTGTGGGACTGGTTTGTTCCTCATGCCAAGACCATCACAGTTCCCAGCAGGATTTGCAAACGCCCCAGGGACTAGAGGGGTCTCTCATTTTATCAGTTCACCTGCTGTTAGCTGTGGGTGTACAAGGAGGGGGTACAGACCCCAGCTCTCACCTTCTCACACTGGCTGGATCCTGCACCACCCTGGTTTCCACAACAAACCTCATCTGACAACCTAAAATTCTCAAATCCTACAACTCTCCCAGGAGCAGGAACTGTAAAGACAAACCAACTGCACTCCCCTGAGAGCCCAGCCCAGTGGGAAGAAGGATGTGGGGCTGGATGGAGAGGGAACCTGCTGTCCCCGTCCTGCGCTCTGCAGCTGACGGGCAAATTCCAGCTTCAGGAGGGTGGCATTGGAGAAAAGTGGAGTGTTGGAAGGGTTCAAGGGTGGGGCTGGCTGTGCCCTGCCCAGCCAGCTGCAGAAGTGCCAGACCTTTCCCAAATCACACTCCACTGTTTATTGACTTGCCTGTCACTTCCCCTAATATTTTCTTCTCCTTGCCACCAAGTACAGCCTCAGTTTATTAATTGCCCCACGACACTTTCTCCTCTACATTATTCACCATCCAGATACTTATAATGTAAGCAAGATATTTTTTGGAGTCGGATACATTTGCTGCTGGAACATTTCCAGCTGTTTCTCCAAGAAATGTGCTGAAGGCCTGTGCAGGAGGGTATCAGTGCCAGAGCCCCCAGAGGTGCTGGCATGAGGGGCTCTGGCATCCCCCCAGGAAACCCCTTCCTACCCACTCCCATCCTGGGCCAGGGCACCAGTGCCTTTAATCTTGTCCTCAAAAATGTGGTTATGGCTTCATCATCATTCAGCCTGGTGTCCTCACATGTCATCAGCAGTGGGTCCTCTTGGGCCATGGAGTGGCTTTTTGCAGCAATGCTGGTTTAAGGAGCTTTTTAAACCAGAGCATTGTCCGTGTCCCTTTCAGCACTTGAGTCACTCAAATTCCCCGGGCGTTCAGAAACGCTTCCAAAAGATTGTTCCAAACTGAGGTGGTTTCCATGGCTGGGGTCATGGCTGTGCTGGAATCCAGCAGCTCTATGGGTCGGGGTTGCCAAAATGCCTCTGCTTTGTGCACCCTCCTAAAACTCAAGTGCGGCTTTTCCACTCCAGGCTCAGGTGCCTGGAGCCCACGGCTCCGGGTTTGTTATCCCTGGCAGGACTGGAGCAGGGGAGGCTGTGCTGTGTCTCTGCTGCTCCAAGTGGGACCGCACAACTATTCAGTGAGTCTCCAGATGGTTTTCACTCTGTCTTGAACTCGTCTCTCACATGGGTGGAATTGAGGTAGGCCAGAGAAGAGGCTCGGATATAAATTTCCCCATTCCTAAGCATGTCTGTGCTGCTGGTCGATGGCTGGGGAAGGTCTTGCTCTTCATTTCAGAAGAAACACAACAGCTGAAACGCTGATTTTTGTTTTCTTCCCCACAAACAGGTATTTTTCTCCTCCTTGCGCTTTGCCAGCACACCACATGCTGAAAGAATTAACCAGATTAAGTCTTCAGAGCTCAGCAGCACCTTCTCCCTTTTTCTCCCTGGGTTTTTTTCCTCTCTCTGGTTGTGCCTGTGGGATCTCCCTGCCCTGTGATGCTCCTTCCCCACCAATCAATTCTTCCTGCAATCAGTTAATTCTGCTGCTATCCCACAATCAATCCCCTTCCCCTCCATGAATGCTGCACACGTGTGTGACCCCACGGGCCTCCCCTTCTCTTTACCACCATCCCTCCTTCCCAACACCGTCCACTCTCCCTGTGTCCCTCCTGGGGGTGGTGAGTTGAGCACCAGGGGACGGGGCCTGGCGGGGTCAAGGCAGACTCTTGGATCGGATTTCCCACCAGCTCCTCCAAATCCTGTAACAGAACAGCAGAAGATGCTCTTGGGCAGCAGCAGCGCAACTCCAGCAGCATCTCAGCCTCCCCTGCTCCCACCGAGCCGGGCTGCAGACCCTTCCCATGGCCAGAAAGCCCAGGATGAACCAGAGCAAGCAGCACTGGGTCCATCCAGCCCAGCTGGAGGCAGCAGCACTGCACCCAGCACCACAGCCAGAGCCAGGCCAGGGTGACCCAAAGCGAGCAGGAATCCCACGGCGCTCAAAGGGGAGTGGCTCCAGCGATGACACGGGATTCTGTCGGGATCCCTGTGCCCCCACGGTGCTCCCCAGTGGGAGATCAGACCGGGCTGGAAGCAGAAAGGAGCCTCGGAGCTGTGCTGGGTGCAGGTGGCAGCGATGCTGGTGGCTGCAGCACGAGCTGCGCTGCTCATCTTGTGGCAGCAACAAGTTTCCAGCAAAGGCAGCTCTGGGAATGCTTTCACAAGGGATGGGAGGCCTCTTTCCCACTCTCCATAAATCAGCCAACAGGGTTTCTGTGTCTTCCTTGCTGCTTTCTCTGTTTCCCAGGATTTTGCAAAACTCTGGGCTGAGCAACCTATTTGGAAGGAAACTGCCCTAAACAACCCCTGAACCAGGCAGTTGATAAAGGAACCGTTTACATTTCAAATAAATAAAGCATTTTTGGCTTTGGATCAAAACCAAGTTGTGTTCAGTGTTACCAGTTTCAGTGAGTCATTTCTTTTTATACCCAGGCAGTTTCTCTTACGAGGACTCGCTGTAAGCAGGGCAGGAAGCAGACTATGGGTTTTTTTACTATTGCACAAGGTTTCCCCAGGAAAGAGCCTCCAAAGCTTTTCTCTTGCCTTGAAGCTGGTGCTTGTTTATGTCTGTTTACAAGCAAATTCCATTAAGAACCAAGAGTGATGCTGTGCATGGCTCTATTGTATGTTACCACTCTATTTCCAGCTGGATGTTGCAAGGCACTCTGTATCCACTACAAATGGAAAACCTTTATAAACTTGAACTGGAGCTTCTGATCATGGAGCCACAGAATTTTCTTGCAGGCAGGATAAAAACACAGAGCTTGCCCCTGTAACTGCAGAGGAAAGACTAGACATGAGCACAGACAAAGTAGCCTCTGTCCACTTGTAGCCACTAAGAGCTTGTGGTGATAACCAGGAGGAGAATAATATGTTAATGTCCCCCAAAAATCAATATCCACCCCAGCTGGAGGCTTGCCATGGCAGGAGAACTCAACAATGAGCTTTGGCTCTCGCCCACACTCAAGAGGTGCATAAGTAGCACCGGAGGCATCGGGTTCACAGTCTTTGGTGAGGTGCTGGAGCTCCTGGTCCATGCTGCAGCCCGGGACCTCCTCAGGAGCATTCTGTCACCCAGGTGCAATGGATCTGATCTTCCTGCATGAGCTTTGCCAGTGGGAAGAGCTGGGAATATGTGTCTAAGTCCTTCAGATTGTTAGAAAGGAGGTAATTCATTTTTGAAGAGGAATATGATGTATTAAAGTGAATTCTCCAAGTGCTGTTTGGTCTTAAATCCTAGAAGGCATCCAAAAGAGGCTACAAGGCTGGTGAAGGGTCAGGAGGGGCCACACAAGCAGCAGCTGAGGGCTCTTGGTGTGTCCAGCTGGAGCAGAGGACACTGAGGGCAGAGCTCAGCGGGGGCTGCGGGCCCCCCCCACGGGGAGGAGCGAC
>NW_008239119.1:249630-261922 GCF_000691975.1 Corvus brachyrhynchos | reverse complement strand
CTCCCCAGGCGCCCCAGGGAATGGGCCCGGCGCGGAGTCTGCCAGAGCTCCAGGAGCGTTTGGGCAGCGCTGCCAGGGATGCCCAGGGTGGGATTTGAGGTGTCTGGGCAGGGCCTGGGGCTGGACTGGATGATCCCTGTGGGTCCTTTCCAGCTCAGGATATTCTGGGATTCCATTGCCTTCCAGGGTGCTCAGCCAGAGCAGTAGCATCTGCATCCCTTTAAGAAGACACGTCTGGTCAAGATCATCTACCACTTCCCCTGAAACAAGATTTAAAATAGGAGACCTCCCCTTCAAAGAGTCAGCTTTGTTTAGCAGTAAAATTGATTAATTGCTGGAAGGGATAAAGAAAACAAAGTCTCCTGTTGATCCCACGGGGTCAGGCTCGCTCTGTCAGAGATGCCCTGCGAACACCAGGTGCTTTCACCTTCCTTGCCCTCCTCCCGCTGGGCTGCTCTTTGCTTTGGACCCTGGGGGACCATCCTATTGCCTGGTTCGAGAGAGAGGAGCATCACCCAGACGGGTGCAGGGCCTGCAGTAGCTACCACAGGGAGCTCAGCTGCTGTGCACGAGGGCAAGCGAGGACAGGAGCTCCAGCCTGAGCCTGTTCCTGCTGCGCACAAGTGCTGCCGGCTCTCAGCCCTTCTTCCTGGCACGCGAGGGAGAGCTGGGAATGAGATAGCACAGCTTTGATGTGATCTGGTGTGGTCCAGAGACACACTGGGCACTGTCAAAGGTCTGATTTGTTTCAAGTGGCATCAGCCCTCAGAAAGCTGAACGTCTTGTCTGAGGAGTCTCAGCTCCGGCACTGGATACTGAAGGAATCATCATCTGTGGAAATGAAGGAATCCCCTTCTCCTTAAACAGCTCTTTTGGGATTAGATGTGTGGAAATGCTGACTTTCTCCCTTAACCTTCGTGTGAGCCCAGGGGACGGCTGATTTTCAGCTGGCTGAGGTCAGGCGCGGTGAATTCCTTCAGGCAGGATGTATGGAATGCTTTCCTTAGTATTTATTGAGTGTTTTATTGTAATAACACGGCAGGATTTTTCTCCTCTCTCCTCTTTCCTCATGCCTGCCTGCCCAGGCTCTGAGGATGATTAACCTAGAAAAGCTCCTTGCAATGTTTGGTAAATGCTGGATAACTTTAGGAAAGCATCAGCTGGGAAGTATCCCCAGAGGTGAGGTGTGGTGGGGCTCTGTCCTCACAGGGCAAGAGGGTCCCTTAATTCACAGCTGCTCGGGCAGCTCAGTTAAATCCATAGATGGAAAAATTCAGTAGTTGTATGCAAGATCATGAAATAGTCCCAAAAGAGTGGAAAAAACCCCACACCCTGATATTCCTATGGGAGCTCAGCTTCATCAGGACTCATAAAATCACCACTTGAGCTGCGCCAGAGTGTTAATTATTTTCTTGCCTATTACAGCCATGTGTGTAATTGCTCCAGTCCCTCTTAACAAGGTTAGCAAAGTGCTCGCCCAAATGGCATCTCCTTTTTTCCCCTGGATTTCATCTAGACAGTCACTTGGAGACTGGATCCAAGTCTTCTACTTAACATAGTGTCAAAAATCATTACTCGTCAGATGATCCCTTTCCCCTGGGCCACTGATGCCAAAAGAGTTTCCATTGTTGCCTTGGGAGAACTCCGAGGTTTGTGAGCTGATTTGTTTCCCTTTTCCCCATAAAATCACCCCAAATTTAATGTCATCTCTAGGAAGATTAAGCAGCATTCTGACAGCTGAGCTCCCTCTTGGTTCAGGATTCCCAGGAACTGCTTCCCTCTGGGTGAGATCCAAGGCCAGGGCTGTTCTTCAGTTGCTGTTTAATTCGTTTCTAAGTTCTTCTAGTGCCAGTGCAGATCTACATAAATTAAGTATAATAATCTCTATAAGCACTTCTGTAAGGAATAGAGCTTTGGAAGGCCCCATGGCACAGATTCCCCCCCTCCCTTTGGACCTGCACGTCTCCTCCCCTCCCTGTTTCTTCCCTTTTTTTACCCTGTTTTTAGCTCCCACACCTTTTTTTTGCTGTGTTTGGGTCAGGATCTCCAGCCAAACGTACAATGGCAAGAGGGCTGGGAATAGATGGGGTGGGTGGCTTGGGCCCTTGTGGGTGGCTCAGACCCCTCATGGGTGACTGGGACCCTGGTGGGTGGCTCAGACCTCTCAGGGTGGCTCTGCCACCACCCATCTCTGCTGAGCTCTACCACGAGCCTCTGTGGAAAGGAAAAATGCTGCTTTTGTTTTCTCAGCAGCCCCCAGAGAGGCTCTAACGCCTGAGCTTGACTCCTTGACAGTCTTCAGCTGCTAATCACACCCAGAAGTGCCTGCAAATATAACCAGTGGTAAACGCACAGATCTGATCACACCAGGGAAGGGCAGAGGTGCCATTTAGCAGCTCCAGAAAAGAATCAGATTTCTTCAGACTATCGGTCCTTGGGGAATGGTAGCACATGCAATATTCAGTGGGACATGGAAAGCAACAGAGAAGGAGCCATAAATATCTCCAGGAAAAATCTCACTGATGGAGATGGTGAAGCTGAAGAGGATCAGAGGGCTGGAAAGCCTCGGCCAGAGCCATGTCTTGAGACCTTCACTGACTCCCTCCAGCTTGTTCTTACAGTGGGAGAAAACCACAGCCTTTCCCCACCACATGATTTGGGCATCAGGAGAGTTCCCAAACCCTGGCAATTCTGTGGGGAGCAGGAGAGGATGGAGGGGAATGGGCACATGGGGCAGGTTGTGCATGCTGCCCCTCTGCTCTCCGGAGGAGCCCGGCACAGACCTAATCTCATTACAGCATTTTCCATAGCACTACAACATGGACATAATTATTACAGGATTTTCCATTACCCAGTCTGTAATTGAAAACTTACTGGGAGAAACAGTGTCAGGTTCCCTAAATGAAAATTATCCCTTTTGCTCCCCAAAAAAACCCAGTTCCTTGTTATTTCCACTCATTCCCTCATGGGTCCCTTTGCTGGTGTCTCCTCCCTTGCTCAGTCCTTAGGTGGCCATAAAATGTCTTCATTTCTGCATTCAGCATGGCTTAATCCTTTCCAGAGGGATTATAAAGAGCATTTTTCACGGTTGTTGCTGCCTTCGCAGTGGTGGCCATTCGGCTGTGACCCTGGCCTGGGGCTGGGGCGCTGGGCTGCAGCGACTCTCTGCGATTATGGATACAGAGTGTGGATTGGGATGGGCTGTGGGAGGCTTGGTGTTTCCAAGGTAAAATTTCTGAGCACAGCGCCGTAACTGGTGTGATTTGCCCTCCCGAATTCCATCCAGCACCCAGCCTCCTCGGCTCTGCTCCATGCTGTCAGCGAGTCCTTTCCAGAGACCTCTTGGAGAGGAGGGGTGAAAACTCACCCGGTGCCAATGAACTCCAGCCGAGGGCTTTGAAGCTTGCTGAGGTTCAGGGGCGAGAAGCAGCCTTGCTCTGGAAAGGGCTGGGCTGTTTAATTGCAAACAGCACTACTGGCTTCGCTCGTAAATGCCTGTGTGCTCAGCCACCCCCTCCAAACCTGTTCCCAGCGAGCAGGAGCGCACAGCGCCTGCTCCCAGGGTCTGGAGTGGCAGCTTTGGGATGTTTCTCCCCAAGAACCGAAGCACAGGACGGGGCAGGGAATGGCTGAGCCGTCCTGTGTCCGTGCCGGGCGAGCTGGGGCGAGTTGGGCGCGGACCCCACCCGGGCAGCGCTGCGGGCGAGGCGCGGCGGCGTCACCCGCGGCTCGTTAGAGTGTGGGGCTAATTAGGCACGAGGAGGGCAGGGGCTGTCGGGGGGAACTGTCTGTGTGTCTGTGTGTGCTCATGGTGCAAACGGCTCCCTTGCCAGCGGTAATAGCTGCCATATGGAGCACGGCGCGGAGGATGCTCGGCCGGCAGCGGGCACAGCCTGGTTCTCACCATCAGTTTAAGCTGCAGAATGTTCTTTGTGGGCCCCTTTTCCCTGGGGGACCCTGCCCAACACCACTGCACATCCCACCTCCCCATCTTGCCCTGTTTCCAAAGCCTCTGCACATCCACACAAGGAAAGACCCCACAGCGTCAGCTCCAGACGTGTCCTGCCTTATCCCCAAGCTCATCCCTGTCCCCAGAGCCTCTGCCTCGGGCAGTTTCCCCTGGCTGAGCTCCAGCTGGCAGTTCCATTTATCTGGCTGCACTAAGTGCCTGGCAGGTTACATTATTCTTTAAGTACGTGAGGCTTTTCCAAAATTCATCTTCTCCCAGTAGTTTCCGCAGGCTGGCAGTGGGGAAATATTGCAGCATCCCAGCCTGTGGTTCCCAGTGACCTTCCCCAGCCAATGGCCACTGCTGTGAGATGCTACATCCTGCTTTTCCCTGATAAATAAGGAAAAGTGGGGCTACAGCTTCACCACCTGGGCTTTTTTCTCGTTTCCAGTCAGCTGTGGATCTGCTTATTTTCATCTAGAAAATAATGTATTGATACATATATAAAATATATCTATATATAACATATACCTGTTGCTAATAGTTATTTCAATTGAGATCAAAGTACAGTTCCTTATTTCATCTGGGGAATGGGGGATGCAATTAAAAATTATCTATTCTGACAATACTAATTAAATAAGTGCTTTTGTTAACCAGGACAGCACCCTTTTTGATTAACATCAGCAGGATCCAGGGATGACAAGCAGGATGGTGCAGTATCCTGTGTTAATGGTTCTGCATCCTGCTCTGGAACTTTTGGGATAAAAAACTGAGATGTCCCAAGGGGGCCCTACAGGCTAGGGGGAGGGAATGGAAACTGGAATTTTTATATCCCAGAACCCACAGGGCATTAGCAAAAGGAGCTGTCACCTGCACCATGTACCCTCTGGGAGCCACAGCCAAATCCAGTCTGCTGCCAGCTCCCGGTGCTTGGAAATGGGGATCCCTGGTCCCCAGCTCATTGTCCCGCATCCCCTCCGGCTCCATGCCCAGTCCATCCCGCTCCTGGTTCCAGTGCTCAGCACCCAGCCCCGCTCACAGCCCGAGTGGGACCCTCCCCTGCACCAGCTGGGGGCAGGGGAGATGCCTCCAGCTTTTCTGCATGGAAGGAGAGGACATCAAAGGCACCAAACCTCTGCCTCGGCCGTGCCCTGCCTCGGCCCCTCTCCCCCTCTCCCAGTTTGCATCATGGAAAATGATGTTCACGGGGTGCAGTCGAGGCTGCTGGCTCAGCTCCACATGCCCGGGGCCAGCTGAGAAACGAACACGAGTTCCTCTTCTGTCCTGGGAGGGGGCATTTGTCCCGCCCTCCCCTGATCCTGCATCTCTTCCCCTCCTCCGGAATAGTTACAGCTTCTCAGGAAACACCAGGGAAAGCCAGCAGAAGAAACTGCTGCGTTTCCCTCCTTCCTTCTTATCCACCAGCCAGAACCAATTAAACTCACAGGAGCTCAGCTCTTCCCTCCTTCCCTTTTAATTTCAGACCCTCTGGTAAGAGGAGACATGATAAAATGTAAGATTAAATGTCTAATGCCTGGGATTTGGGATTACCAGGGCCAGGCTGGACAGCTGGAGGTAGAAGGATGTGTCTGGTCGCAGGGAGGTATCGGGCTGGTGGTGCTTCTCCACATCTTGTCTCTCATCTGTGGCATCAAACAGAAAGTGTGAAAGCCCTGCACAGATCCAGCCCAGAGCTGTTCCAAAGGGAAAGGCTTTGCTCCATGATGCTCAGGAGTGGCTTTGGGAGGGGATTTCTGTGCAGGGCTGGGGGGTGAGGTCCAAAATCCCCCCATGACAGCAGCATGGGGATGCGTGGGGCCAAGTCCCTTGGGTTTGTAGGTTAACAGCATTGGATAACCCCTGTCATAAACCACACATGCATCACCCTGCTTCCCATCTGCTCCTCGCTCCATACGGGAGAGTTTCAGGCTTTGATGGCTGGAAAGATGCTGCTGATTTATTCATGGCCACTTCCCACCCATTACCTTAATAGCTCTCCCTGCTCTCCTCTGCCTATGGAGCCTCTCCAGTGACCTGGGAAGGTCAAGCACAGTGAGGTGCTGGAGCCCAAATTATTTCCTGGAAAAAACTGGTGTGGTGCATTTCCATTCTCAACACCTGACCTTTCCAGCAGGGAAGGAGAAGGATGCCTGCAAATGTCCCCGCGCCGTTTCTTTTTCCTCTTGATCTTCTCACTCTAGAGAAGAAATTGCGAAGATGAAATTGTGGAAGCTCTCCACAGCCTTCCTCCCAGCTGCTCCCGCCTGCACCATATGGCAAACAGGCTCTGCTCCGGCTTGCTTCGGGTAGGAAAGTGCCCTTTGGGTGGAAATGTGTCCTTTGGATGAATCCCAGCCCAATGTAAGCCCCATGGCTTTTAATGAGGTCACTACATCTCAACCCACTGAGCAGCCAGGGGGTTTCCAGGACCTTCCCAGGGGAGAGAAAATCCCTGTGTCTGAGCTGAACAGAGGGAAATGGGTTCCCCGAAAGTTGCTGTTTAATGCCTGGGTGTTCCTGCCCTTCAGGTCCCACAGCTCCAAATCCATCACCCTGCTCTGTCCCCACACAACCCCCCCAAATGGTTAATTTTACCATCACCACCTTAAACATGACCGGGGCGCAGCTCCAGCCCTGCTTCTGGGCTGGTGTCCCTGGGGAGCAGGGGAGGAGGGATTTGTGGGGGCCGTGCTGGGGTTCTGGTGTTGTAGGGCTGAGATCCCCTGAAAGCCTCGGGGGCTGCCCTGCCGTGAGGTGTGGGGGAGATTCCACATCCTCCCATGCTCCAGAAAGTGGGAGAAGCTCTTTGTGCACTGGCTCCATGTCTGTGAGGTGATGTGGGTGGGGGGATCCAAATCTGTCACGGAAAGGGATGCAGAGGATGAGTTTGTATCCCAGGATAAAGCAGAATATTCCAAACAAGAAAGCTTTATGCTGAGATTGGGCTCATCTCCCTTTCCAGGGGATCTTGCCCAAGTCCTGCCCCCTCCTGAGGTCTCAGCTCCCTGGATGTTATTTGAAGCAGGGACACGGATAAATGCAATAACATTCCAGAGATGCTGAGATGCAGCTGATGGGCCGAGGAGCAGATAAATGTGTTAGTGCTGAGGCACTGCACAGGCTCCTCCTGTTCCTGCCTGACCTCAGTAACCAACTTTAAAGCACAAAAAAAGGCTGTGGATGTTGCACTGGGTGATTTCTTTACGCTGGTTTGGTAATTTTTTAAAATTTACTAATCCTTTAGCAGCTTGATAGCAGAACCAGAGCCTTCTCTGGGGCTGCTGGAAGAGCTGGTGCTCAGACACAGCAAGAGACACCATTTCAGTGAGGAAATATTGGTGAGGGCATGTCTCTGCTTTGGGGATATTCACTGTATTTTGGGAACACTGGGCTCAGGTATCTGAATTGCCAATAATGGCCACTTGATGTTCTGACCCAAGATGTGTCCTCAGCCTGCGAATCGAGGCAGATAAGGGACATTTTTGTCTTATGGGTGCCCAAGCACCTGAGTCCTGCGGTTTTCCTTGTGTGGTGGACAGGGGATGCTCAGCTCCTGCATCACCAAAGTGGATATTGAAGTGTTTTGGGAAGGGGCTTTTGGTACAGGATGGCTCCATGTCCCACTGTGGGAACAAGGGACACTGCCAGACCCTGTGGTTTCACCTCCCTCAGGCTTCGAGCAGGGGACAGCACCCTCCCCCTGCAAGCTGCTAATGAAGGCCTGATGCTTACAAGGGTGTTATTTAATGAAGGAAGGAACAAACAAGGAATGGGAGGGTTTTGGGATGTGGATCCTGGCATGGGTCAGGGATGGATGGAGGATGATGCTTCCCTGGTGTGCTCCATCCCTTCAGAGTGATGATGCCTTGAGGGCTTCTGTAGTGCAGACGTCATCCCGTCATCCCATCAACCACGTTCGTTAGCTGACGATGAAGCTCCTTCCTCTCAGTTGGAGTTTGCCCCTTCTGAGCTTGTTCCTGAGCTCCTGCAGGGACAAGTTCAGCAATTCGATTAAACGGGGTCTAAAATGCATTTCCCTCGGTCTGTGTTCAAGTTTGGGTTCATTGGATTCCCATGGGATTTCTCCTGTAGGATGAGACATCAGGAAGATCCCTCACCTCTGCCCCCAAGCCACCAGAGTTTCACAGAGCTGCTGCCAGTGAGAGCCCAGACTCTCTCAAATCTTTCCCTGCCTGCTCTGGCAAAGCAATAAAGGGTTGAAAATCCAAATTACCTCCCCCCCAAGAGCCATGTGGAGCTGGAAATGTTATGGCTCATTTTGAAATGAAAAGGCAATCTCAGAATATTGCATTTCTGTGAAATACCTCATCCCAGCTTTAGCTGAAGTACTTCAGCTTTTATTTCTGTTACTTCAACATTAGCAAGCATTAATGCTTAGTAATTTAGGATATAACTGAAATGACAAACCAAAACACTTCGATACAAGAAAGTTTCTGAAATCTGGTGAAAAGATAGAAGGATGAGCTTTTTGGTGTGCTTTGGGATAATCCTTCAAGACAGTCCACTCTTCCCATCAGGAGCTGGATCCTTTGTGTGACCAAGAAAAGCAAGTGATGACCAGATGCGGAGCAAAAGCCCCTCTCCTGAATGCTTCTGGCAGCTTAAAATTCATTCTGGCTGCACTGACCCCAGCCTGAGCCACTCACTGAATGCTGGGTATGTGTAGACAAGATCGAGCACCTTTCCTGCAGCTCTGTGAGCTCACAGTGTGTGTTAAAGAGACATGGGCTGACATTAAACCCACTTCATCTCCTGCCCAGCCTTGCTGACACTGCACTGTCCAAGCTGAAAATGCAATTGCCCTGTAGTTTCTGGCAGGTGCTGCCCCAGGTCTGCAGCCTCTTGCTTCCTCCTCCTCCTCCTTTTCTCCCTCCTCCTCTTGCTCTTCCTCTCCCCAAGTGGCTGCTGGAGCATCAGGAGTGTAAATGCAGCAGGCAATATCATCTTCCCAAATATTTTTGGTTGAGCATGGATGTGTTTCTGTGGACTTTCAGTTGCATAAAACTTCACAGAGCTGTGCTTTGGCCTGAAGTGATTGGCTTGATGTTCCCTTCAACTGGAAAACATTGGGGTTTGGTTATTTGGAAAGAGGAATTCATTACATGGAGCTCTGCACCCCTGAGCCCACTCATGCGAGGAGGGATTGCTGTACATGGCAGTGGAGGACAGATCTGTAAATCAGATCCCATCTTGTGTCCTGCACAAGCACTCCTGGCTAGACAATAAAACACGGCATCACAGGATGTGTCCAACACTGGAAAAGTTTGCAAGACTTTCATAAATCCCTGGGATGAGGCATTTAACTTACAGCTTTGTAGATGTATTAAAACTCACTCATTTTGTAAATTCGATTAACTTGCATTAATATGTGAAAATATGCGGCTTCTCTTCTACATGGAGATGGATGACATTTCCAGAACTCAACTCTTTAGGCTTTTTCAAGTTCTTATTGAAAAGCTGGAGATAATTACTTTTCCAGGGACATGAAGATAATGACTCCACATTTACAGAGCATGATTAATAACAAGTCTGTTTGTATTTACAGTCGTTTCACTTACCCCTGTAATGGGGCCACCTCCAAAGCAGCCTATGGAGCTTTTATCCCACGGCACTGGGAATCTGGTGCTGTGATTATTTGCAGGCATCATACAAAAACCATCTCTCTGAAAGCGACTTTGGGAAGATGCTGGGCTCACCCTTCCGCTCCTAATGCCTTGCCCAAATCTCCTTCCCTGCCTGCCCTGGCTCCCGTGGATGTGGGGACTCTCTCTCCCCCTTATCCCTGTGGCAGCCAGTGGATTCTGGGGAAGCTGCTGTAGCGTCTTCCGCTGGATGGAAGCTCTGGTGCCCTACAAGCATCAGCTGCCAGCAGCCCAGGAGGGATGGTGGTCTGACTCCACAGACAGAAATCACTTCCAGGCCCAATCCACCTCTCCCAGCATGAAGAGAGCATGACCATGGGCCAAGGAGCCCACAGGGAGCATCTCTGCTCCATGCCTTGGTTTTCCTGTCACTAGATAAGGGGGGAATGTCTGCTTCATGCCTTGCCCTTCACAGCTGACTTGTCCAGCCCCATCCCAGCCCCACTGCTCTTCCCCAAGGCAGCATCATGGAGAGCAGAGGAGCCCTGGTGCTGAGGATGCACGTCCCTCAGCCAGAGGGGACCTCACTGCTGAGCCCTCTCTGCTGCCCAAAATACCTCTCCAGGCTGTGACCCCACTCTGACAGGCAGCATTCTGCACCCACCTCCAGCACAGCTGCCTCCGCCAGGTTGGAGCCATCATGGAGGCTCCTCTTTCCCCTCTCTGTTAATGGGGGAGGCTCTGCAGCCCCGCGAGCCGGTGCCAAATCCCGCTCCAACAGCTGTATGTTCTCCAGCATGAGTCATCCCCACCCCGAGCTTTCAGCCTCTCCATAACAACATTCCTTCTCTCTGATCTCAGATCCTGGCTGTGATCACTCCCTGTCTAGTCCTCCTTCCTCCATCCACATGGTCCCTCAGCCCAGACTCGGTCCCCAGCTGAAGCAGCAGAGAGCAGAGGGCTTTTCCAGGATTACCAGAGCTTCTAAACAAGGACTCAGATCCCCTCCCTCCCCCTAAAATCAAGAGGAGGTGCCCAGTTATCATGAGATCCAATTTTTCTCTCTTTAAAGAGACACAGTGGTGCTGGCTCTTTTTCATATTGTTTTATGTTGTTCCTTCCATCCCAGATGTGTCTGTAAGAGCCGCCACCACCACCCTCTCCCGGGGCACAGGGAAAATGCTCTGAGCTTTTGGTCCTGTACATCCTCTGCCCTGCCATGGGCTCTTCTCCAAAACCTCCTCCCTGAGCCCCCTCTTCTCTCCCTGCTGTCACTTTTATCCCCAGTGAGTTCTCCTCTTCAGCCCTCTTCTCCTCCGGAGGGATGTGGTCCCACTGTCTGCAAGGACACAGGAGGAACCCACATCCCCATCCCAGCAGCTTCTGTCTCAGGAAGGGTGGAAGATCCTGGCTGAGCTCTTCCTGCCCTGCACAGACCACCTTTAACCCTGGAGAACCACAGGCAGCTTCCCTTTCCCCCAGTCCTGCGTCCAGCATCTCTCCCCACATTAACAGCTGACCCCTGGGGGAGACCAGCTCCCTCAGAGCATCACTGGTGACCTGGGACTGGAAAACTGCTGTGGAGCAGGATCCTGTACAGGGAGAAGCACTGCTGGAGCTTGGTGGCCTCTCCCAGCCCCGTGCTGCCAGCCCCCTGCCCTGCCCATGCTGCTGAACTGCCAACCCCTGCTCTGAAAGCCACCAGCACTGAGCTCCCACCACTTCCCTCTCCGGATCTTTGGCCAGCACCGCCTGGCACAGGTACAGCCTCTGAATAGAAATCAAATTTTGCTCAAAAGCATTAATTTCTTCTGGATCATGGGGTGCCCAGATGGGTTCCAGTGGTGGCAAAGGGAGACCTTGAATGTGTTGCTTGAACAGCTTGAAAAGCCAAAGTCAAATCCCGTTCCTCCCTGGGCAGGTGTGTTCCTTGCATGGAATGCTTGGATGAGTGAGGCATCATTCCACTCCAGCAGTGCAGGTGGCACCTTGGGCCCACAGCCATAATCCCTTCCCTCAAGAAACTCCAAAGATTCACAGAAGTTGCTTTAATTGAGCCTGCCAAAGGGGCAGAGAACTGACCCCATGCAGAATTCCCCCAGAACTGGGGATTTTATTTCCCTCATCATCAACCCTCTGGATGATGCTCCTCGCCAGAGACAGGTGAGGAACAGACTGGTGTCCTGCCCCTCGTTTTTGAGCTTTATCCCTAAAAACCTTTCCCGGGAAGTGCTCCCTGCCATAGAGACATCCTGGATCTGCTTGTGGATTGTGGGGTGTCAGTCACAAAGTCACACAGGGAATTGCTGAGTTGTTTTGTGGCTCCCTAGGGAGAGCGGGGATCTGGGGAATGTGACCTTGGCGCACTTTTAATTAAAGGCTGAGAAATTTTTAACATCTGGGCCTCTGGGCGAGATGAGGCGGAATCTCCACAGCACTTACTGGAGTGTTGGGGTGTGGTGTTGGGGTGGCAGTGTGCTTGGATTGGCAGTTTCGGTGCATCAGGATGTGCCCGTGGTCCTTAGAGCTGCGGGATGCTGCTCACTGTGGGGATGGGGATGTGGGCACGGGGAGGAGGAAATGGGGATGAGGGGATGGGTGTAGGTTACTGACGGGTTCGGTCGGGACGGTCGGTGACGGAGACGAGAGATCTCTATAGTCTGATCTTGGGACACAGGCGGTTTATTGCAAAGGGCGTGGGTATTGGGGCACTGCTCAGAGGTGCCCGACTCCGCTCTGC
>NW_008239119.1:248538-249616 GCF_000691975.1 Corvus brachyrhynchos | reverse complement strand
AGAGCAAGAGAGTAAGCGGGTGAGAGAGAGAGAGAGAGTGTAAGAGCAAGAGTGGAAGTAAGAGCAGGAGTGGAAGTGGAATTGTCTGAAGTCGTGGTTACAATACAATAAATCATCTTCTGTACTGAATATTCTAATTGTCACTAACCAATCTAATACAAGATACAAATCCTATAGCATTTACATACAGCCTATAAGAGTTCTTATATTACCATAGAGTGTTACATCTTAACTTCTAAAAACTACTCTTTGGACCCCTTCTGCTGAGCTAGTAGGGTCTGCTCTGACCCTTGGACCTGCTTGCAAGCAGAGGGTATTGTTCCATCAAGAGGGGATTACCTTCAGTCGGCCATACCATTGTTTTCCAGTTGTTCGGTAACTAAGACTTGGTATTTCAAAAGTGGCTTTCATTTCGATGTTGCCTGTAGTTTTCATATTCCCAAAATCTTTTGTCAGGCAATCATATTTATAGGGCTTTCCTGTTTCATCTTCCCCAACAGATGGGCACGTGGGGATGGAGAGGAGGGGATGAGGGTGCAGGAATGGGGGTGCTGTGCCATAATCCCTGCAGCTGACAGAGAGATTTGTTGTGTTTTCGGCAAGTTCAGAGGAGAGGAAACAAAGTCCTGCACTCCGAGCAGCTCCTTGCAGAGGGTCCTCGCTCTGCGCCTGCCTGGAGGAGAAAGTGCCTCTGGAACCTGCGTTAGCACCGTCTGGGGGGGCTGCAGCAAACGCCTCCACTGCCAGGATTAGTGTGGGGTAATGCTTCATCCCAACTGCTGAACTCCCTGTGCTGAAAGGGGGGATCCACTGCAGCCCCAGTCCCGGTGCAGGCTGGCCTGGCTTGGAGAACTGGGATCTTCTGGTGCACTGCAGGCTGGGGGCTGGGGGGCTGTGCTGGAGGGGTGGAGAAGAGTCTCTGAGCTCTGAGTATTTCATAGGATCAGAGAATCATGCAATAGTTTGGCTGGGAAGGGTCCTAAAAGACCATCCAGTTTCAACCCCCCCCGCGGCGGGGGCAGGGACCCCTTCCACTGGAGCATCCCCCGGCGCGGCAGGGCCCTTCCTGCGGGGGGGG
>NW_008239119.1:206958-248018 GCF_000691975.1 Corvus brachyrhynchos | reverse complement strand
CAGCCGCCCCCGGGGGGCCCCCGCCTGCCGCTGGCACCGGGCACCCCCAGGCCGGCATTGAGCACCCCCGGGCACCCCCGGGCACCCATGGACAGACACCGGGCACCCACGGGCACTGCGCACTGAGGGGCACCGGGCACCCACGGACACGGTGTACCCACAGACACCAGTCTGCTCCCGCAGACCCCGAGCACACGCAGGGACACTCGGACACGCACACGGACTCACACCCGCACATCCACACTCGCATGCACACCCAGCTGTGCACAGATGTGCACACACACACTCCTATGCAAGCCCGCACAGGAGCACACGCGCCTTCACACGGCCAAAACCCGGGAGCTGGGCAGAACTGCCCAATCCCAGCACTTTTTGCTGTTCCTGGGGCTCCTGGCAGAGGGCTGGGGCGAGGAGTGGCCCCACAGCTCATCCCCACGCAGGGTTTGATGTAGAGACTCGAGAGAGGAGAAATGGGTGGAAATTATCCCAGTAGATCCGGGAGTTTGGGATCGGGAGGGCCTGTGGGCACAAGGGGCTCAGCTTTGCGGTGTGGAGGGGTCAGCGACCGCAGCCGGACCAGCGGCTCCGTCTCACCTCTAGGTGGGTTTGGATCCTTATTCACGAAATCAGGGAGATGTGTCTTTTGCAGGGTAAAGAGTAGGGGAGATGGAGGGTTTAAAAAGCTGGAGGTAAGGGTGATGCCAGCTGGGAATACAGCTGGGAACTTAATTGCTTGCAGGCCGAGTGGGATGTGGGCCTGTGGAGTGGGAGATGGGATCTGTGTGTCTGTATCCCCTGGATAACTTGGGCCATGCCTGGGAGCAGGGAGGCAGCCCCCGAGACTCCGTCCCTCCCTTCCCGCCTCCCTCCGTGCTGGTAGGGATTTTTCAAAGGAGCAGCAGGGAAGGTGCCAAATTCAGAAAGAGTTTGGTCCTAATTCCCTGGAAATCCCAGCCTATGGATTTTTTCTTTACTCTCTTTCCTTTTCTCTTGGCCGCAAGGATTTGCAAGGTGCTTGGCCACAGCCTGCATCCTTGGCTGCCCTGCCACCCCACATCACTTCCCAGAGGCAGGAATTCTCCCAGGAAATCCCTCTGAGCCCCTCACTCCTCCCCCTCCTCCAAGCAAGCAAAGAGCTGCCATTAGAAATCCGCTCTCCATTTAAATTTAGATGTCTGCATTATCTTGAATTTGGATTTATTAATTATTTGCATTTGGTTCCTATCAAAAAAGTTGAGCAATGCAGATGTCCTGATTTCGGCATTGGCTTGGGGGAGAAACACCAAATTTGCGGCATTTCCATTGTCTCCTTAGACAATGGCCCATCAGAAGCAGCCGGGAATTACGTTCCCGATCCCATCGCAGGGATCTGACATGTCAGAGTTAAGCATCATCCAAGTTGCGTGAGCTCCTCGCCATGGGTGACTGCAGCTCATTTCCCAGCCGTGGAGATTAGTCTAATTAGCAGAGCAAATCTGGGTAAGGCAAGCGCTGGTAATTAGTAATCAGTGGGATGTTTCCACACACTTTCTTTTGCCTGAGGGGTGAGAGGCGTTTAGAGCATGGCCCCGTTTTTTAGGAGCAGGGAGGAGTTTGGAGAAGTCAAGGGGAATGGAGCTGGAGCTACTGGTGGCACTGGTGGCTCTCACTCCTCACATCCCATTTGCCCATCAGGATCTTCTGCCTGCGGTCACGCACAGGGTGGAAAGCAAAGGGAGAGACCCGCATGTCCCCAAACCACCCCAGCACCATCTTTCCCTGGATCATATTCCAAGTGACAGCAGTGCCCTTGGTGGCTCCTGACTGCTGTCTGGGATGTGTGGCCTGATGATGGGAAGCTGGTGCCGATGCTTCTGCAGGTGTGGGGGTGATGCCTCTGTTGACAGGTGCTTGGTGGAGGTGGTTGTGCATTAACCCCTCCTCCATCCCATCCTTCACCTGGGAAAACCGAGGTCTCCACTGCTGTGGAGAGAGGCATAAAGGGCCCTTCTGACCTTTGGGTTGTCACTCCCAAGGTCTTCTGTGCCGCAGCAAAGGTGAAAATCTGTCACAGCCCCCATGAGACTCCCAGTTTGGGACCAGAAAGTGATTTTCACTGTGAAGGGGGAAAATCCTTCCCATGCTGTGGTAATTAGTGTTACTGAATTTATGTGGAAGCTTCTGTGAGGGAACTTAATTGTGGTTGATTAACAGGTGTCCCCAGCTAAGGCTGGAGCTGGAGCCACAGATTTTGTCACTGCATTGGGAACATGCTTGTGCCACATTCACACAGGGAGGTTTTATCCCTCGGGAATGAGCCTGGGGGAGGCTCCGGACTGGGAGTTGCCAGTGGGTGCTGGGGTGGTGACAGGGTTTGCTCCAGCTGGGAGACCCCCCAGAAAAATGTCTGGCAGATTTTTCTCCTATTCCCTCCCTCTGAGACCTTTATGTGTAGCCAAGGAGGGGAATTTGAAGTGAACTCAGAAAACCAGGAAAGGAGGAGGCACTGCAGAGCTGGGGATATGGGGGCTCAGACCATCCCGAGTATCCAGCACGAGGGATGCACCGTGCACTGGGATCACTGCTGCTCCCCTGCTGGCCTTGGCTTTGGTCTCCTGCAGCCAGGATGGGAGATGGGATGGGGAAGGAGCTGGTGCCTGGGTGCTGCTCCTGTGGTCCCCTACTGCCCCGTGCTGGGGGCGGCATTGGAGGCTGGGCTGAAAAGGAGTTATTTTTAAGCATCACATCTCAGCGCAGACTGTCATTCCCATTCTCCGTACCTTCCCGGTGGGTGGGAGAGCTGGGGGGGCTCCAGCAGCTCGACACAGCCTCATACCCAGAAGATCTTGGCTGCCTGGTTCCCCTTTCCTCATGGAGAGGAATCTGAGGGAGCTCAGACATCACAGGCTTGGATGTCACAGGCTCCCCAGGGCTTGGATGAGGCAGAGGGGGCTGGGCTATGCTCACTGGTTTGGGGTCTCACCCATCACCGTGGCCGTTAGACACACTGCAAGCTTTGCTGGCTGATTCAGCAGTGAATTGCAAAATTAGTTTACTCCCAATATCAGGAGAGCATCTTAAAGTCACAGTATTTTTGGAAAAGAAAAGGAAAACTGAGGTGTTTTCTGTTTGTTTGGTGTTTCTCAGGTGTTCATTACAGCCGGGGCTGCTCCTGTGCCAGCTCCCGGGGTGATGCCCTGCAGAGGACCCATGGGATGGGATCCTACATCCAGGGTGGGATCCTGGGTGCAGAATGGGATCATGCCCCACAGTTGGGCAACGCAGCCTGGGATGGGGTATGACAGCAGTGGGAACACTCTCCCCAGGGAGATGCTGGCTTTTAATTCCCTTCTGTGTGGTGGAGGCTGTCCCGCAGTGAGGCCCTTTCCAGGTGTGAGCCAAGGAAAATAAAAAGCTCCTGGAAGGATAACTGGCAAGAGGGATAAACCCGCACGGGGAAGGCCCTCAGAGCTGCCTGCACTTGGCCCTTTTCAGTATGGCATTTCTGCATCTCCAGCCCGTCACTGAGCTGGGTGGCACCTCCTGTGGCACAGGACTGGAGTGGCACTTCCAAACACTGGCACAGCCCCTCATCCAGAGGGAGATTTGGAGGCCAGTTCTGCTTTTTGATAGCCTTTGATGCTGCGAATTCAGGGTGGCAGTGTGGTCATAGCAGGAGCAGAGCATCCCAGGGACACGCAGGGGATGTGAGGATCCCTCTGCAAGAGGGACCCTTCCCAAATTCTGCTTTGCCACCACCCAGCTCTGCTGCTGTCGGATGCATTGGGATTTAGTGTCAAATTTTAGGAGCATCAGTCTGCGAAGGCGGCGGGAGAGGATTGAGGTGGGAGGGTGGAGCCAGCAATGTGCCTTCGTGATGGGGGGGATTAGAGAAATATTTGGGTTTATTTTAATGCCAGGCTTATTGCGGGGATTGGGAGCTTAACCTGGCAGCAGAGCAGCGCTCATCCCGCTTCAGAACGACGTTTACAGTTCCATACTGTCATTCCTTCCCGCCGGGAATCAAAACCTCAGAGCTGGTCCTGGTGAGCCGCAAATGCCTCCGGGCTGGAGGGAGGTGGCCAGGAATGACAAGCCACTGCCTGTCCCCAGCACGGGGCCGGGCTGTCCCCGTGCTCCGGCAGCACCCCCAGGAGCCCCGTTCCTGCTCTCCGAGCTGCTCCAACGTGGGATTAATCCATCCGCGGGAGTGTCGGCGGCTGTGGGGTGCAGGGGGGGATGGCAGCGCTGGGTTCTGTATTTTTTTTAATTTCTTTTTTTTTTAAAGGGTTATATAACCTTGGGGATTCTATTAATAAAAATAATGGTTTTGAACTCTGGGAACAGCCAGCCCCAGCAATGAGCAAGGAAATGCTCCAAGTTCAGAACATGGCAGCGTGGAGATAAGGGACAGGCACTTTGGGCAGGAATAGTGGCCGGGGCTACAGAGGGGATTCCCTGCCTGAGGCAGATTCCTGGCATCTGCCTGTCCCTCCTGCCAGCAGCTCCGTGCCCGTGCCCAGGGATAAGGAGAGGAGGTGGGAAGGGGGTTGTTTCAGCCCCAGCATGGTCTGGACCCTGTGGATGTGGGGTGGGTGGGCACCTCTCATCCTCCTGCTCCCCATCCTAAGCAGCCTGAGATGAACCCCAGACTGTATCCAGTGCAAAAGTGTGGCAAGGGCAGCCTGGTGCAGCCCAGGTGAACATCACCTGGACCCAAAGCATTGCCCTGGATGGGATCCAGGGGATGCTCAATGTCCTCACAGGCAGGACCCCAGGGATGCTTGTTGTCCCCATGGGATGCTCTTTGTCCCCACAGGTGGGACACCAGGGATGCTCCTGTCCCTGTGGACACTGGCCTTGATTCCACAGGGTGGGTTAGAGAGGAAAACAGCAGAACTGGGGTTAAAGAAGCATGGCTGAGATTCTGGAATAAACCAGGGGGTGCCTGGTGTGAGTGAGTTTGGGGTCGTGAGCCGTGGGGGTTTCATATTCCCCCCCCAGCAGTGTCCAAGGCTTTCTCTTGCAATGTAGGGGGTCATTCTCTTTTTAATTCCTAAGTAGCCAGCAAGGCATTTAAAGGGTTTGCTATAAAATTAAGAGAGTTTGAAGCTAAGGTGGAAATGGGAGAAAATGGAGACATAACCTAAATCAGGGCATTTGGAGGCAAAAACCCCACAGTCTTTGGGATGTGTTCAAATGTCCAGTTGTTTCCCTTTAATACCAAAATATTTAAAGCCTCATTTTTCATTCAGGATGAATGTTGCTTTGGGTTTATTGTGTTTCTCCCTTTGCCATGTGGGATTATCAACTTATTTTCCAGAAAGCCTTAACACCCCACTCAGCAGTGGCCTGGGGTTTGGTCTGGTTTTTTTGGGACTTTATTTTTTTTCCCTTTAAATCTCCCTTACTCAAGTAGTCACAGCTTGACAGCTTTGTGCCAGGAACAAGCTGTCATCCTGGAACTCGTATCTTTTAATTCCTTCCCTCTGATGCTAATAACACCTTAAGATGATTAACTGGGAAAAAAAAAATGTAGTATTTTTCTGCTGTTTGGATGCTGGTCACTGGCTCTAGGCACTTCATTCATCTCAGGGAGTAAAATTGGAGAGGTCACCCCTCTCCTCCCGCAGGGTTCTCCTTGGGTTTAGTTTCTGGACTTGAATTGCTCAATGTCCATGATTCCGTGTTGTCCAAATGCTTTTCTTGACAGTTTAAGATGAATTGGGGTGAGAAGCCCCCTCCCACAGCATCCCTTGGCTGGGGGCCACCCTGCAGCTCTCCCTGCTCACATCCCCTTTGGGATGTTCCTTTGGGAACCGCCTGGGCAGCATTCCCTTGCTGGCAGTGCCCAGAGACACAGGAGAGTGCACGGACACTCCGTCCTGCCCCAGCCCCACTGCCAGCCATGCTGGGCACGCAGCACCGCACTGTGAGGACACGGATTCCTGTCAGCATGAGCTTATTTATATTTTTTTAAAGATGTTTTTGGTCTGGGACATGTTCAAGGCCTGTTTTAGCTTCCCAGGGTTCCACTTATCCCAGGCACAATGGTGCCAGCCCAGCTGATGCTTCCCACCAGGCTGGTCACTGGCTGTGTTGGGCAGCAGCTTCCACACCTTTTTGCTTGTCTAGGAAATAAAGTTCTGGATAAAATGACACACCATGCACTGTAAATCCCTGTAAATCCCTAGATGTGGAGTTTGGTGTTGGTGTGTGTGAGGGTGGGATCCTGGGGATGCGCTGAGCAGGTCAGGGGAAATAGGAGACAGCATAAAATTGGGGAAAAAACTCTTTTAGCTTAAATTCTCCATGGATTGGTGGGTCCTGCCATCTGATGAGTGGCTTGATATTGGTTTAGGTTGTGCTTGGATCATCACTCACAGGGCCCTGGGTGGTGCGGCTGTGTCAGACCTTTCATTTGGGTTTCCAGGTGCCTCAGTTTCCCCCGAAGATGAATAAAGAGCCCCTTCCCTCGCTGCTCTTGTGGCAGACTGGGGGTGGCACCTTCTCAGGTGTCACAGGACTGGGGTGACCCAGGACAGGTCCCTTGGGCCCCGATGCCAGCGATGGCTCTGTGCTGGATGTGGCACAGCTGTCCTCACTTCCTGCACAGCTCAGGGGTTTAGAGGGATGAATCTGAGGGCTTTGGGAGTGTGGTTGGAAGGGGCTCCTCAGCCCTTCACTCCTGAGTGGGGAGAGAGAAGTGACCTGAGGAAAGAGGGGAGCAATGGGGCAGAGCAAAGCTGCTGGTCCCTGACCGGTGTCACCTGCGGGCTCGGTGTCCTTGTGCTCCCGGCATCCCCTGCTCCTGGTGTCCCTGTGCCGTCCATGTTCCCAGCACCCCCATGCTCCCAGTGTCCCTGTGGTCCCCGTGCTCCAGCATTCTGGGCACACAGACCCCCAGTGACGCCTGCTCACCTTTTTCTCCTTCCGTCCTGCAGGAATTGCGGCTGAGCCAGAGACGATGACTGCGGAGAGCGCCGAATCCAACGGGCCCATGCGGGAGCCGGAGCAGGGGGGCCCCAAGGTGCCGGTGCCCCCTGTCCCACCGCGGCGCCGGGGCCGCCGCCTGCGGCGCAAGCCCCCAATGGAGCCCCCGCTGAAGGGGCAGCTCCGCATGCGCTCACCCGCAGGAGCCTTCGTCATGGTGGGCATCTCGGTGGTGCTGGTGGGCATGACCATTGCCGTGGTGGGCTACTGGCCTCACCGGGGACATGGGGGCACTGGGGCCAGCGCGGGGAACACCAGTGTGGTGGGGGACATGAGGAGGGAGGTGGGGGCTGGGGGCCACGTGCCCCACAGCGAGAAGCTGAAGCTGATCGGCCCCGTCATCATGGGCATCGGGCTCTTCATCTTCATCTGCGCCAACACGATGCTGTATGAGAACAGGGACATGGAGACCCGGCGGCTGATGCAGAAGGGGCTCTACGGCCTGGCAGTGGGGCTGCCCGAGGGGACCAGCCCCGAGGATGGCCACTGCCAGCACGGGGACAGCCAGCCCGTCCCCAGGGCCAACGCTGAGTGTGTGGAGGGCTGTTACCAGGTGGACCTGTCCTGCCAGCCCTGTCCTGGCCCTGGCAGCAAGTGGTCCGACTGCTACGGCCCCAACAGGCTCCAGACCATGGCCGAGTTCCTGCAGCACCCAGCAGCTTCCCCTGCGGCCTCTCCCCATAGTCTCCGCTCCACTGAGATCAACCTGAGCCTCCCGTGCCGTGCCGGAGCCGAGTCCCTCCTGTCCTCGGCCGTTGGGGCCCTGGCACTGCCCATCATCAAGCTCAACAACTGCTTGCTGGACGGGGCAGCACGGGCGGCTGGCGGGAGGGCAGAGAGGGGCCCTGCTGAGCATCCCCCCAAAACACCACAGCTCTCCCAGGCTCCGCTTTCCATCGGTGACAGCACCGCGCCCTGTGGCCAGGACGGTGGCGGTGGTGATGGTGGTGGTGGCCACATTGTCATCAACATGGGTGGTGGCTGTCCCGGCGCGGAGCCGCTGGTGGAGCTCAGCCCCGATGTGCACCTCCACATCCCGGGACATTCCAAATCCCTGGACCTTGGCCAGCCGGGGGTGCTGCTGGTGGCCCCCATCAAGGACCGCAAGAACCGGAGCTGGCCCCGGCTGGACCACGTCAGCCTGGTGGGCTTCGCCAAACTGGAAAGTACTGGCGAGTCCTCGGACCGGCTGCTGGAGCCCAGCGAGCCCCCAAGTCGGGGTGAGCCCCGACCCAGCTCCTGGGTAGTGGGGATGGAGCAGGGCACGCGAGTCTGATGTCCCCAACACCTCTGGGGACTGTAACAACATCCCAGTCCCTCATCCTGGCCCCCAGCAGCCACCAGCGACCCCAAAACCCCACATCCAGGGGTGTTTGGGGGTGGCATTTTTAAGCCAATGCCAAGAGGAAGATCCTGACCCTCTGCTCCTGGGGGAGGATTTGCCTAGGGTGGGATGTCCTTCACGGTGGATGCCCTTGGCCTTACAAGCCCTTCTCCTGGTGGCTTTTCTGGAGGAGTCCTCACTTTGAGACCCCACGCAAATTGTGGGATGGGGACATGGGGGCGGGTGAAGCTCCCCAGCCCCCACAGCACTTTATTTCAGCAGGGTTGGGGTGGGGAGATGCTTTGGGGGGTGGTGTCCCCTTGTCCAGCCTCAACCCATCGGAAAATTTGCTTGGCCAGAGCACATAGGCCCAGCAGGGCTATTAAATATTATCTGGATGCCATGTGGTCCTGCCTTGCCTCCTCCTATTGCCCGTGGGATGCTGGGGAGGGGCAGCGCCTGCAGCAGTGCGTCCAGAGGGTCTGTGAGAACTTGTGCCTCCACCCAGGCTCCACTGAAGAAGGGATGCTCCGTAACCAGCTGCTCAGCATCCACAGGATGAGGGGATAAGCTCAAGGTTTGGAGTTTTTATGGAGAGAAGGGATGCAAAAGGTGCCCGGGGAGCTGCAGGCAGCGAGCGAGGTGCTGCTGCGCATTCCGAGAGCCTCTCTGTGGATCTGGGTTTGTTTGTGCTGGTTTTTGGTGGGATGAAGGATGCAGGTAGTGGGAGGAAGGGTGTGAAGGGACAGAGAGGTGGGCGAGTGTCAGTGCTGATTTTGCCAGGTCCTGTTTGGTGTCGTGGTGTTACTCAGTGGCTGCTGGATGCAGAACAGGAGCTGTATGGGATGAGGCCAGAGAGGTGGCCTCGGCACTGGGGTGGATTCCTGGAGAAAAGGGAGCTGGGGGTTCATCCCATCCCTTCTTACTCCCTCCAGCTCTCTCTTGGGCAGGAGGAGCCCTGGGATGCTGGGGGTGTGGAAGGATGGATTGGAGCGATAGGATGAGGACAGCTCTGCTCTCCAGCAACTCAGGAGGCTTCAAAATGGCTGTGGCAGCCTAGATGGGATCTTTGCCTTTTGCTTTCCCAAAACCAGGGCCTGTTTGAATGGCTGAAATATGTTTTATCTGTATGAAGTGTTTGGGGGGTTTTATTCCTGTCTCTGCTTCTCCCTCTCTGGTCTGAACACAGAGTGTCAGACCTTGCAAACTTTGGAGACAATGTCCTTTTCCAGATTGAAACATCCCAGCAAAATCATTTGGAATTTGCCTTTTCTACCCCAGCCCCCTCTTTTCCCAAAAAGCAACCCCCCACAGTGTTTTGGGGTTTTTTTCTGCTTTACAAGGGAAAGCTCTGTCTGTTTCCAATGCCAGCCCTCCCAGAGAGGTTTGGTTCAGCTTCCCCCTGTGCAGGGAACAGGGATGGGACCAACAGCTGCAGTTTGGGGCCAGTTGCATCCCAAAGGATTCTCCGGGAGTGATACCAGCCCGAGCTCAGCTATTTATTTGGCTGCTTAATCTCAACATTATTTAGGCACTGATTCAATGCAATAAACAGCAACAAGAGAAAGTCACCATCGGGGTCTGCCCTGGAGCAGCATCCCAAGGGAAGTGCCAGAAGGTTGTTTATGTCCAAAAATAACTTTAAATTTGGGCTTAACCAGCTGCAGCCAGAGCTGATGCCGGGCCCTGGGCCATGCTTTGGGAACTGGCAGCAAGAAATTGGAGCCCAAAATGCCACAAGGAGCTGCACCAGAAGCTACTGGATGCTTTTGTTTTCATTTTTCCCCTTCATTTTCTGGCTGGGGCTCAGTCCAACCGTGGGAAATGGCTGGATCACAGGGGAACTTGCCTGGATCATGTGCCTGCACCAGCATCGTTCTCCTGCCCCATCCTCCTTCCCAGCTCAGCAGCATCCTCCAGGGAAGGCAATTCTGAGTCACACAGGGATCATTTCAAAATGCAAAGCAGCTCGATTAATTAATCTGGCAGGGTGAGAAGACCTGTGCCTTCTCCAGGAAGAGCAGCATCAGCGCATCCCTCACCTTCAGCTCCGCCTGTGGACCCCTTTTCCAGAGTGTTTGTGGGATTTTAACAGTGCTGGTTTCAGCGGGTGGATGCCGTGTATGCTGTCCTCCCAGTGTGCTGGGAATAAACTGGGCAGGGATGAGGCTGGGTTAGAAACAGAAATTAAAAGAGAAAGTAGAAGTATACACCCTGGGTAGAACCCTCCGTTGACTGCTTGGCTACAGAGCTGTGAAGTGGAACAATCCTGGAAGCCCTGGAGATCGCACACTCGCAGTCTGTGAAGGGCAGTGCTTGGTGGTACCTTCTGTCCTGCTCAGAACAGGCTGAATACACTCTGGATTAAATATCCAGCTGTTGGCACCCCCCGGGGTATCCCACTCCAGGAGGTGGCCATTGCAGGAGGAGATTCCTACCAACAGAAGGGGGATTTCATCAAAAACACCGGCAAGGAAAACTGGGGGATTGTCCCCAACACCAATGTGTCCAGGCTGACGAGGACTGACCCCGGGGGTCCCTCGGACCAGAGGGTGGAATTTGGAGAGACCAATTGCCCTCACCACCAAGGGACCTCTCAGCTGGTGAATGGCTACAGGACAGCTTAGTTTGGGCCAAAAATGGATAAAATGTGGAAAATGAATTGAGGGAACCACTGCCACAGGCTGTGTGTGGGAGCTGTGCTCTGGGGAGGTGCAGACCGTGCCGGTGGCTGTTAGAGGGTCTCTCATGCCTAGGGACACCAGCGGGTCTCCAGATTTGCTGCTGGGACACCTCTGTCCCCAGGGAGCACAACAACCACAGCTGGGGACAATCACTCCCTGATCCTGCTCAGCTGTTGGCTGGTTGCAGCCCTTTCTCCTCTTCTTCTTCCTCCTCCTCCTCCTCGTCCTCCTCTCCCCGCAGTGAGGCAGGTCACAGCCATGGATCTGCTTGGCCGGAGAGCCTTTCCTTAAGATTTAAAGTCTGTGGGAAGGCGAGGGCTCTGCTCGCAGAGCGCACTTGCAGTACAGCCAGGAGTGAGCGATCCCGGCCGTAAATCTGCCGAGGTGCTGGGAAGATGAAGTGTCGGGGACGGAGTGACCTGTGCTGGGTGAGTGTGGCTTTTGCCCGCCGTGGTTAAGGAGGAGCGGTGTGATGGGGGCGGGTGTGCTCCCCGGCTCTGTAACGCCCTGGCACCTCTCGGCAGGGGGCTGATCTTTGGTGCTTTATTTTAAAAAGGGCAGTAGTGCGATACGAAATGCCTGCCTGCATTAATGAGCCAGCACTGAGCCAAAGGAACCCATCCTAGTGATTCCCGGTACCCAAGGGAGCTGGAATGGGGCTGGAGCTGGGGTGGGTTTGGGGGTAGTTGCCTAATTTTTTTTTTCTTTTTTTTTTCTGTGGGTTTGGGGGTGTCCTGTGCAGGCTCCCTGGCACCCCAGGCTCTGCACATTAATCCTAGTGTAGAAATGGGCTGAGCAATGTGGGATGGATCCCCCTGGGGCTGGTCCTGGGTTGAAAGCCCAGTGTTGTCAGTGCCTATGTGATGTGTCCTGACAGCCGAACACTGGCACAGGGCTGGAGCCCAAGTCTCTGGGGCTTTGGCTAGGAGCCCATCAGGGACCACTGCCCATGCTGGGGGCAAAAAGCAAAAGATGCCCATGGATCTGTAGGAGTCCTGCAGTGGTGCTTCCTTGGGGGGTTGGGGACGGAGCAGGGATGAATCCAAGGCCATTGACCCAGCTGCTGCAGGGCCTGAGGTCACTCCCCACCTGGTTTTGGCTTTTCTTTCATGCCTCAGTTTCCCCAGTGATGGAGCTCAGAGCTGAGCTCAGCGTGTCCAACCTGGCCCATTGTCAACGTAATTCCTCTTTGACCTTTCAACCCTGTTTATCTCAGACCCTGGGATGAACAACCCTGGGCTCTCTCAGCTGGAAGTGATGGAGTTGCCCTGCTGCTGCCTGGCTCCCACAGCAATTCCCCCTGGAGCCCTCAGAGCAGCCCTGATCCTCTGGGAACACGACTGGCTGCTGAGCCCCCAAAACAGGAGAAACAGCCTAAAAATAGCCTGGGCTGGAACAAGCTGGAGACTGAAGGGGAACGTTCTCCTCCTGATGTGACAGCTGCTCCTGAGTTCCAGGATGGAGACACAAGGAAGGACCAGGGATGGGTGATGAAGGGAAGCGACTTTTGTGGCTTCTTCCTGAAGCATGGGATCTCCAAGACAGAGTCGTTGCCTTTCATGTGGGATCTGGGGGCTGGAGCTGGTGCGGGGCCACCCAGGAGCGCAGACTCAGCCCACCAGGAGCTGCTGCCTCCTGCACGGCTGGGACAAGGGACTGGGGTTTTATTTATTTGCATCTGGATTGCCATGGTGTTTGTTTGCCTAATATTTTCCGTTGCTTGTAGCCAGACAAAATGCCACAGGCAGCATTTACCACACCCTCTCCTGCTCTGGCTGTGAGGGGGATAAAGGCACCCTGGGCTTGGGACACCCACCCAGAGGGGCTGGAAGGGGGGAGGTCTCCTGGGATGGCCCCAGACAGTGCAGGATCGTGGCTGAGCATCGAGGTGGGTATTTACTGTCCCTGCACTTGTACCCTGAGGGAAATGAGTTGAAGACACTTTTCCCCTGGGCATTTGGGATGGGGTTCAGCATCCCCTGTGCTGGGCTGTCCCTTCACTGGCGATGGCAACACTCCTGCCCAGCAAAGTGCCGTGGTTTGGGTGGATGGGCAATCCCTGGTGCCACTGATGTCCCTGCAGTGTGTCCAGGACAGGGATGTGCCAGAAGCCCCTTGGGAACCATCAGGCCCATGTCCCCTCCCCATGGCAGTCCCTGATGGTGTTTCTGCCAGGACACATTGGTGCAGTCCAGCACAATCCCATATTGTTGTTGGAGCTGGTAGCTGTGGGACAGACTGGGACCCACAGGAGCCCGACAGAGCTTGGAGCTGCTCCCTAGGTGACGCTCAATAGGGCCAAGAGTGGGAGCAGGTGGTGATGTCTTGGCCACTGAGCAGGGGACTGACACCCCAAAGCGCAGCTGAGCAAAAGGATGAAGCCCTTTCTTGGTTGGTTGTCCCCAAACGTGATGTTTTTGGGGCTGTGGTTCGTGCCCAGGCATGACCCCTCACACCAGCGCGTTGTCTGAAGGTGCTGGGACCTCCCTGGGGCCCAGCTCCCCAGAACAGGGCTGGTTTTGGCGTGACCCTGCGGGGGTTGGGGAGGGCAGGAGCCTGGGAGGTAACGGGACATGGCTCTGCCGCAGAGCTGTGAGTGAGTCACGCTGCTGTGACACTTACGGGAAAGCAGCCTCGGTGGTGGCAGTTTCCCAACTCTCCAGGGTCAGTTTCTGAGGCTCCTTGGTAATTTTGGCTTTACAGGACACTGAGATTTAATACTTGGAAGCAAACTGTCCAGGGTCAGGGTCGCAGAGGTGATGGCTGTCTGGAGCAATGGGAATTCAGTGCTTTAGTACAACATGCCCTATACCACCCTTCCCTTTCTGCCTGTTAGGGAAATTGAGGCACGGGGAGGTACCACAGCCAGCCCCTGGGCTGCCCCTGCCCCCAGGGAAGCTCTTTCCAGCCAATTTCCAGTCTCCAGTTGCCCTAACTGGGCCAATTGGCTCTTGCTCTCTGTCAGGCCTGCAGCCAAGATGCCCTGTCAGCTTTTTGTGCCTTATTGTTGTCCCTCTTAAAGTTGCTGCAGCCAGAAAAAAAAAATGAGATAGGACCAAAATATTGATGGATTTGACAGTTCCCCCCACTCCAGTTCAATCATACTAACTCAGAGCTGGGCAGCAGCTGCTGAGCACAGACTTCATCTGGGCTCACCACAAATTCCGCAGCCCAAAGGGAGGTTCTGTATCAAGTGATGCTGCTTTGGGGCAAAGTTGGACTCTGGGAATTGCTTCTGGCCCTTTTGGGGAGCTTTGGCCCACATGTGACCACACTGGGAACTGTTTAAAGGGTCTGAAGGCACCAAGAGCCCAGGGAAATGCTGGCCCAGGACTGGGAGAGCTTTGGCACCGCCGTGGCTACCTTTTGGGGGCTTTGGTTTAGGCTGGTAAAACCAGGCTAAGGAGAGAGACCTGGAGGAAGGTGAGAAGAAGGAAGAGAATTCAGTGCCAGGGAGAGTTTTGTTTGAAAATTTATTGAAAAATGCAGTACAAGAAGCAATACTGAACACTCAGGTCTGCCTAAACGCTACGGCAACTTTCCCTTTGATTCACTATGAAAATCCAAAATAACAGATCCCGTCACTAGTTGATCTAGAAAGTTTTGCAAACTTTAGAAGTTCCTATTTTTATAAAGAGTGTAAACGCCTAGCCTAGACAATTCACAATTGCCTTAAAAAAATTTTACAAAGCTCCTTCATCTTCTCAACTAAATTATTTTATTTATTTTTATATTTTTTTACAAGTTTCATCTCTAAGGCTGGGACACTACCACCTCTTAAGGTAATTGTACAATTAGGAAAATCAGCAAACCACAGTTTATTAAAACCAGAAATCAGTCAGTCCTTTGCTAACACATCTCTGTTGGTCAAGGGATTGCTACTGGGCAACTGGAGCTGCCATTCCAGTTTAATGGAAGAGAACAGGAGCTCCTTGCCTTCCTTTCTATAAAAACATTCATTCATATATAAATAGCTTCCATATAATGTATATTATACAATCAAGACAGTCTCTGGGTGAATTTGTGGAGTGGGAAGAGCTGGGAACATTCATATAAATAGACCTTACTTAGCTGGTTTGTCCCTCGAGCTGACACAGCATACTCAGAGCCAAGGATTTTAAATCCCACCAGAGGTGGAAGGGGAGTGGGCAGCCCCACCACGGCATTGAATGAGGGTGAGAGAAGCTTCTTCTGCTTTTAACTTGTATCTTCTTCCCAAGCTCCTGTCCAGCTCCTGGGCTTGGGCACCACGTTGGCAGGAGCGGGGCTGGAAACTCCTGAGGTCAGACAGCAGGTGATGGCAAAGGGCACAGGAGGCCATGACTTGTTTAAATTATTCCAGGAGAAGCAAGAACTCCGCAGGGGAAGTGTGAGAATAGACAACCTGGAAACAGCCACCCAAAATCCAGGGAAAAAATAAAAATAGGGTTATTCTAGTCTATGGGCCCTTTAACAAGGGACATCCGCAACCACAGTGAGCACATCCTTTTGGAAAGGAACCACCTCTCCTGCCAGGTTTCTCACCCCAGAAATCCCCTGCTTTGTCTCACTCATCATGCTCAGGGCATGGGATACCCCAGGGGAACATCCAAGGACCAGATTCCCCTAAATTCTCCTGACAGCAGAGTGCCGTCAAGTGCTATGGACAAACTGAATTTATCACGCTGGCTCTGCCTGGTAAAGCCCAGAAATCCTCTCAGCCACTGCTCCATGTGCCCCTTCACTCCTCAGGTGGCTGTTGCCAAGTGAGAAGGAAGGACTGAGTAGCAAAAAACTCAATTCCCAGAAAAAGGACAGTGCCAGAGGGTGCTCAGCATGATGGGTGTTTAAGGCAAGCATTACCCAACTAAGTTGAGAACAGCAGAGACACAGACCCCTTCCAGGGTCTGCCTGGCAGAATAAGGAAGAAAAGGGCTTTTCAGACATGGACAGGAAGACTTAATCTCTACACTACAGCTGTGGAGCCCAGGACTCTCTAAATCCCCAGAGCACGATGCCCTGAGGAAGGCAGAGCATCCCGGGAGGGGACCCTGCACCCAGAGCAGCCCAGAGGCAGCTGCCGGCATGGGAAGACTGGAGGCTGAGCAGGACCCAGGGCCAGCAAGGCTCAAAAAGACCCAAAATCCAGCAGCGTCTCCAATCAATACCGACAGCTTAATTAAAATTGCACCTGAAGCTGAGAAGCTGCACCAGCCCCAGCGCAGTTCCAGGGCAGCTACACAGTGGAGTCTTTGCAGCCTGAGCTAAATTCAGTGACTTCTGAAATACATTATTTAAATTTAAAACTGGAGAGCATTTTTCTTTATTGCCATTTTCCTCCCATCCTCACCTGAGGAGCAGAGCACTCCCTGCCCTCAGCTACCACTGTGCCACATTATATATATATATATTTATACATTAAAAAAAAAAAATTAAAAAATCACAATCTCAAGTGGACTGAAGTGTTCACAGGTGTCTGGGCAGACTCTTTACAGAGCTTGGTTGGTTTTTTGCTTCTTGAATCTTGAATTTAAATGCTGAAAGGACAAACCAGGCAAGAACATTCCCACGAAGCTGAGAGAGCAGCAGTGGGAGCACGTCCAGCCCCTGAAATCACGTTTTTGCATCACCGCTTCTGTGCTGGAGATGGCCCTGGGGGTCTGTAAGCTCAGCCTCAAGATTCAATCACCCTGATATTTCATTCCAGCAAGGGGGTCATGAAGCCAAATCCAGACCCTTAGGCCAGTGTGGAAGAGGGAATGGCAGCACTTCCCATGTGGTTTGGCTCTATCACAACCAGCAACACTTGACACCTCCTAAAATTCCTTGTTCAGCCTCTCCAAATACAGCTTGCAGGCCTAGGAAGGATTGTCTAAAGGAGTTTAAATTAAATGATAGTAGGATACATGCTCTGGGAAATGGGTAACGTGTTCAGCTTTAAATAGCACTGTGAGGGGAGGGAAAAAACCCAACCCATGACTTACAAAAAAAAAACCCTCCCTAATTTAAAAATCATGAACACAAACAAGTGAAAAACTATGACACTGAAAAACTCAGTTCCTGTGAATGCTGCACAAGCCTACCTTAATAGCATCCCGAGTCCAAACACCTTAAACACACACTTCTACGGGCTTTTTAATTTAATGGCATCTAGAAAACACAAACAGGTGGGGAGCACTCGGCAGAGACACACAGGAAGAAGGCAAGATGCTATCACAGTCCTCTTAAAGCTCTAAAATTCACAGTATAAGATACTTGAAGCAACTTCCAGTATTCCTTAAATCTAGTCAACTATTCAGATGTGTGCATAGGCTACACCACAAAACCCTACTGTGATCACACATCAGGGCTGGAACCCAGCGGGGAGGGAGCTCGGAGCAGCCCGGGGGTCGCAGTGGGGCTGGAGCTCCCCGGAGCTACAAAAATAATCCAGAGGCAATTGGAAATGCTGCACAAAGTCTGACTCTTTAAACTGACTCTCCTGGCAGAAGGACCCATGGCTTTGTGAAGGCGCGTACAGATCCCACACTGGGAATATGCATGGATACAGCTCCGATATCCCTGATGAGGCAGAGGGAATACAGGTTAAAACAGGGAGCCCTGGAGCCCTGCGAGGTGGAATTCTGTGTCTGAAGAGGCTTTGTGTGAGAGGGAATGCAAAATTGAAAACCTGTAAAAAATATTCAGTCCAGTTAGAAGTATGGCATATTTCTGTCACAATAGATATAAAAAAAAAAAAAAAAAAGACAAAACAAAACCCCATATCCAATAGGATCCAGTGGAGTCTGGAAAAATCCCAAGTAAAATGTCAATGCACAATGCTTAATAAATGATATGAATGTCTCTGAGTGTCAAGTCGGAAATCCAAGGTCTTTGTGCTCCAGGTAGTTTCTTGGTAGTTTTGCTGGGTTTCTTTTTCCTGGTGTTGTGGCTTGCAGGAATGTTTCCTATCAAGAGAGAAAGAGGGTAAGTTACAGCTACCAACAGCAGCTTGCTGGGAGAGACAGGAATCTGCCTCCCTGAAGCCAGATGGGAACTGATTTCAGGTGAATTATCACTAATGGCAGGTGAGAAGTGCCTGAAGGGGCTCCAGGAGAGCTGGAGAGGGACTGGGGACAAGGGACGGAGGGACAGGACACAGGGAATGGCTTCCCACTGCCAGAGGGCAGGGATGGGTGGGATATTGGGAAGGAATCCTTCCCTCTAAGGGTGGGCAGGCCCTGGCACAGGCTGCCCAGAGAAGCTGTGGCTGCCCCATCCCTGGAAGCATCCAAGGCCAGGTTGGACGGGGCCTGGAGCACCCAAGCACATAATGAATGTTTGGGAAGGCAAAGCAGCCTCATGGCAGGAGCTGTGTAGCTTTTAACCCATTCTGGCTCATTTTCACAGGATTAGTCTGTCTGTGACTGCCTCATCAGCCTCCATGGGTCTAACAGGAACAGCCTGAGCAGGACTCCGCAGAGAGCAATGATCATTTTACTTCAACTCTGACCCTGTTTACCCAAATCTCATGTGCACAGAGATCAATCACCCCCTGCCCCCAGCTGAGGTGGTCTCTACTCACACAGCCCGGCTACTCCTCTGCAATCTCTGTCTCCTGGTGCACAACCACTTTGGTCACCGACATGTCTGGGTGCTGCTCCTTGGCAGCCTTGATCGCCTGTGCCAGGACCTGCGGGACAGCATGGGAGAGCACAGGTTAGAGCATGTCAGAGGGTGTCAGAGCGTGTCAGAGCATGGCAGCCACCATCCCCAAGGGCACAAGAACCTGCTTCTAACTCTAGGGTGTGAAAAAGAAAAGTGGATGCACTTCATGGAATTACAGAAGATCCCAAGCTGGAAAGGACCCACAGGGATCATCCAGTCCAGCCCCAGGCCCTGCCCAGACACCTCAAATCCCACCCCGGGCATCCCTGGCAGCGCTGCCCAAATGCTCCTGGAGCTCTGGCAGCCTCGGGGCCGTGCCCATTCCCTGGGGAGCCTGGGCAGTGCCCAGCAGCCTCTGGGGGAAGAACCTTTCCCTGCTCTCCAGCCTGAGCCTGCCCTGGCCCAGCTCCAGCCGCTCCCTGGGTGTTGTCCCTGTCCCAGGAGCAGAGATCGGAGCTGCCCCTCGGGAGGAGCCGCAGCCCCCGCTGAGCTCTGCCCTCAGTGTCCTCTGCTCCAGCTGGACACACCAAGGGCCCTCAGCTGCTCCTTATGTGGCCCCTCCTGACCCTTCACCATCTCCACAGCCTCCTCTGGAATCTCTGTAATTGTTTTAGGTCTTAAACTGTGGTGCCCAAAACTGCCCCCAGGACTTCAGCCACACACTTTGGTGACTTTAGGTGGTATTACATTATTTCTGAAAGGAAAAGCACTATTTGAAGAATACCCCCCCATCTCTCCACTGCCCCATGGCAGAAGATGGATGAGAGCAATTAAGCATAACCTGCTTATTCTTCCAGCAAGCGTGATAGGCACATTTCAGATATCTCAGACATTTTCTGTTGGAGTTAATAAATTAGATCTTGTCATAAGAATATTTTCCACCCCCACGATACTTGCGACTAAATTTAAATTCAAAGTATAATTCTCTGATGACAAAACCATCACTTCCAACACACGCAAGAGGCCAATGAGCCTGAGTCATCAGAAAGGTTTCATATAAAGCCAAAGAGATGTAGCACAGGTGCTGAGTGCTCTGAAATTACTTCTGGCACTGTAGAGTAGCAATAGTGCTTCAAAGTTATGGGAAAATGAATCCAGATCAGCCAGATGTCAAGGAAAACTTTTATTTCACATTTTAATGGATTTTTTTAAAAAAACCTACGACTGTCCAAAACAATTCTGGAATCAAAACTTTGCTGCCAACACCAGCTTCAGAATGAAATTCAGTTTTGCTGGCTCAGCTGCATAATGTCAAAAAGGAATTTTCTACTGATATAGAATCATGGAGTGGCTTGGCTGGGCATGGACCTAAAACCTCATCCCATTCCACCCCCTGCCATGGGCAGGGACACCTTGTACTAGACCAGGCTGCTCCAAGCCCTGTCCAACCTGGCCTTGGAACACTTACAGGGATGGAGCAGCCACAATTTATAAAAATATGAAATTTTATTTCTACCCCAGTATAATTTCCCTGGCTCATTTTTTGGTGACATTTTCTTTGAACAGGCAGCCTGACTGATTTTTGCCAGCTCTGGGAAACTCTTTTGGATTATAGCCACACTCCTACCTGGTCATGGTCTACATCTGCATCTCCTGTGATGACAATCCTCTTCTCAATCCGTGTCTCTGAAATGCCACCTTTCACAGTCTAGAAAAGACAGAAAAGCCACTGTTAGTGTAGAAGTGCAGAGGAGTTTGAGCTCACTGGGGCTGCCTGTCTAAAGACAGTATCCAAAAATAGTGTCACCAAATAGTGCCGTTGTACCTGGCATTAGAGTCATGGGAAAACTGCTGCTGCTCAAGGAAAAACTGTCAAAGAGTCATTTTTTATAGCTGAGCCAGGGAAGAGCTTTTCCTCACAGTACAGCTCTCCCTGCTGTCCCACAGGACAGTCAGAGTCCAGACTGTGCTGCAATTAATGCACAATCCACAGATTTAACACAACCAAAACTGAACCCCTCGTGCTTTGCTCCAGGTACTAATCACGTATTTGAAAGGACCTTCCAAAAGCTTTTTTTCCCTCTCACTCATCCCTGCCCATCTCTCCTTCAGGTTGTTGTCTGAATTGGTGTTTTGTGGTGCTTCCTGGTGTTACCTTGGTGATCTGGGTGGTGGTGGTGCTGCTGGTGGTTTCCGAGGTGATGGTCTGGGCAGTCAGCAGAACGCCAGGGTCTAAATCCCCATTGCCACCGTCTGTCTGTGGGACACAAGAACAGGCCCTGAGCAGTGGGGACAGAAGCAGGGGCTCCACATCACCAGAGCCAGACAAGACAATCTGAGGACAGCAGCTCCATCATGGACCACAAGACACAACAAGTCAGCCTGTGCCTATGTGCACAAGAGCTGGACAGGTCTCTGAAAGCTCAAAGTCCCTGTGCTTTGAGGTTGGAAAAGCACAGATCCTGCAAGAAGGACCTGTGACACTCCTCAGATCAGGAGGGCTGGGATGTACCCCAATCTGGGCACGCTGCTGGCACCACAGTACTGGTCATACTGTCCATGCCTGAACCATGACAGGAGACCAGCATGGACACCAATCCCAAATTCCACCTGCCTGTATCCATGGAGATCAACAAAGCCAAGAGCACAACCTGATTCAGAAGGTATTTGTCACCCTCCCTCCCTCCTGACTACACCTTGCACATCCCTCACTTTATGCTCTGCAGAAGCAGAGAACATCCAGACATTTGCTGAAACAGGAGTAACTTTTAGAGCTGGTTCTTGGTTCTCACCCTGCATGACTCGACTGCTCAAGGTCTGCCAAAAATCCCAAACTAAGTCATCCTGGCCAGCTCATCCTGGCCGTGCTTTCCATGTGCCCACTGGGCAGCGTGCTCGCTCAGCACTGGGACAATATCTGGAATTACCACAAGGTGGGACCATTTTCCACAGACTAGAAGAGATCTCATGGCACATCACACCATGCATGCACAGCCCACTGATCCCAGCCCTGTAGATGACCTTTCCTTTCCATTTCCCAGTTAGAGCAAAACTGCTCTATTCACCTGCTCGCTGAAAGCCAGGGCAATGCTCACCACCACTGTCTGAACCATCTCTCTGATCCTGCAGTTGGGAGGATGCTGAGCAGCCACAGGATTCCTTAGGAGTCCCAAATTACACAATCATGAGATTCCTGCATCCATAACAACATCCCACAGTCACTTCACTGCAACAGCAGAGCACGGGTTGCTGCTGACAACCACAGTGATGGCAAAGCCAAGCTGACACAGGCTCCAAAATCTCAAATACATAAATAAAGGCTGAGAGAGATGGGGGTGTTCAGCCCGGAGAAGGGTCTGGGAGACCTTAGAGCCCTTCCAGGGCCTAAAGAGGCTCCAGGAGAGCTGGAGAGCGACTGGGGACAAGGGACGGGGGGCCAGGTCACACGGAATGGCTTCCCACTGCCAGAGGGCAGGGATGGACGGGATATTGGGGAGGAATCCTTCTCTCTGAGGGTGGTGAGGCCCTGGCACAGGTTGCCCAGAGCAGCTGTGGCTGCTCCATCCCTCGAAGTGTCCAAGGTTGGACAGGGCTTGGAGCAATCTGGTCTAGAGAAAGGTGTCCCTGCCCACAGCAGGGGGCTGGAACTGGGTGAACTCTTAGGTTTCTTCCATCCCAAACCATCCTGTGATTTTGTGATTAAAACCTGTTTTAGATCGAGGATAATTTTAACCTTGGCAATGAATCCATACCGGAATATCCTGATATTGCTCCACTAACATTTTTACTTTACTGATCACCACACACCCACTCAAGTTGCATTTTATACAAAACATTTGGTGTTTAACAACCATTTCAATGTTGAAACCTAAGGATGACCAAATAATTTATAAACCAAGTTCTGAAGAGGCACAAACAGCCTCTTCAGGGTAGCTGGGAAAACAAGGCATCTCTTGCAGAAAAAAGGCCAACTCATGTTAACTTTGTACAGACAAATTCAATTCCTGAAGCCACCAGTGGCTGAAAATAAATTCTGTTTGCAAGCACATCTTGAAAAAATAATTACTCTTCAGGGATAGCAAAACCACTGCTCCTCTAAAAATACCAGATGCACCTGGAAATAGTGTCCACAGCATCAGTTAATGCGTCTGCTGCACTCAGACATGCGGAAAAAGGCAGGTGCTGCTGTCTCATCCTGAGGACTTGGAAACAAAACGTTTACTTGAGTTTAATTAAGCCCCTGGGAAATTTATCAGAACACACCTTACCTGTGCAGCTTCGTAGGTGATGGTCTTTGTCTCTGTATGGACAATGGGGACTTCTTTTGTGGGAATTTCGCTTTTGACGGCGCTGGACACATCAGAGATGGTGACAGTCTGTGTCTTCACTAGCGGGGGCTGTGAGACAGGGTTAAAAACATCTTGTAAACACCCAGTTCCCATCTCCACATCCTGACTGGGCTGTTCTGACACTGATCTGATAAAAGCACTGTGAGAACCAAGGTCAGCCTGGAAATCTTTGGGTTTAAGTCTCTGCAACGACACACTGCTCCGAGGGCAGAGATCAGGCGTGAGGATTAGACAGGCAGCAAAATCCTCCAGCCCTTCCCCACACCGTGGACTCTGGTCAGCCCAAACCAGGCATTAAGGGTTTATTGGGTGTGTCACAACACCACAGACGCTGTCTCCACTGATTCTTAACTTTCTAATTACCAGAAGCTCAATGCCAGCTGCCAGGAAAAGATGACCCTCATCTGTTGATACCAATGTCAGGATTAACACCAACCCTGGGCACAGAAAGACTTGATCACAGCTGAGCAGCTTTATCCTGACCTCAAGAGCAACACTGTGTTATTAAAAATCCTCATCAGATCTTTAACTTTTATTAAATCAATGTCAGATAAAACAGAAAGAAAAATAAGGGTGGGGAGAAATCAGTTGTTCCATCACCTGATGATTATCCAGAAGAAGACAGAGTTAGTTCAGAGCCAGTGCTTCCCCAGAGGGCTCGATTTCTGCCACCATCCCCAGCCCGGCCAGATGCCACTGTGATCATTAGGGGGGAAATGGGCATCTACTGAACCAAAGGCAACATCAACACTGGAGCAGGCAAAAATCCCTCCCATAGAGGGGAGCACAACGGGGGCATCAAAACACGCTGGACAGCACCTCAAATTTGTTCTGCTGTGCTGAGGGACAGCTGCCAGTCCAGCCTGTGCCAGCAAAATCCTTAAGGAGCTAAAATTACATGCTTTTTGAGCCTAAATATTGCCTTTTTGTGGGAATGCCACAGGATGCTTCAATCCAAGAAGAGCAAAGGGCATTGCACCGTGGCGATTGTATTTCATGCAAAGATAAATTGAGAGGGACTCATATTTAATGCAAAGACAAATTGACGGTGGCTCATATATAATTCAAAGATAAATTGAGAGGGGCATATTGCACTGACTGCAGGAGATGCACCAGCTCGTTAGCTCCAAGCATGAGTCCAAGCCAAGCAAACCCAACTCCTCTGCGGGTCTGTGGCATCTGCTTGCTGCAGTGTTTGGGTTCCCACTCCAAAGGCAGCCAGGGAGAGGGGTGCAGGAGCTGGGCTCACTACCTGGAAGCAGCGAATGAGCTCTGGCAGCCCGTTAGGAGCATCTGGGTTGGGACACTCGCCACGTGGCTTTCTAAAGGCAAAGCTGTCTTCACCATCCTCTGCCACCTCCTTCTCCTCTCCTCCCCAGGGCTGCCAGGGAAGTGCGGCAGGGCTTGGGGGAGGCTCTGGCTCAGAGAGCTCCGAGTCCTTCTCCACATCCACACAAACCCCCTTTTCACATGTCAGGTCCTCCTCGCTGGCAGAGAGGCTGGTAACCGCCTCCTCCTGCTCCTCCTCCTCTTTCTCCTCCTCGCTGCTTAGGGAGGAAGCACCAAAATGCCAGCTGGGAGAAGGCTGTGAGGGCACTGGAGTCTCACTAAAAACTACTGACTGCTTTGAGCCCTGCCATGCAAAGCCAGTGTTAAAACTGCTCCATTCTGGCACTGCAGCCACATCCTCTTGGGAGAGAAAGTCACTCATTTTCTAAAAAGAAACGGATACACAAAAAAGGCCAGGGAGAGAGAGAGAGAAAGAGAGCAGGGAGTTAGGGAGAGCACGAGGTCAGAAGGCATCAAGGCAAAACATCAGGTTCTTATCATATATCACATCTTCAGTAACACATGCAACAGTGGGGCTGGACACCGGAAAACCTCTGTGCTATGTGTGTTGTACCCAGTGCTTTACTGACACAGCCTTCCTGGTACACTAGCAATCCATTCTCCTAAGTATTAAGGAATTAATATGAAAACAACTCTCTGCACCTAGAGGAAGAGCCACCACTAAGCGCTTTTTGCTCAGTTAGGAATAATTTCAGTGTATCAAGTGGGGACTGGTGCACATCCAAAACTTCCACAGGCAGCAAAACCCATCACTAATCCAAAACCATCCCCTGAGTCTGCTTTTAACTCCTTGAAACTGTTGCCTCACCTTCTAACAAGAATCCCATGGCAATTAAAAAACTGTAATTTGTGCTTGAAATGTGGGGTCTGAAGCCTGTGGGTTATTTGGTGTAATTCATATTTTATAGACCAGAGGCTTTCACTTTGACTGACCTCCTTTAATGGCACAGCTCAATGGTAGGGTAAGAGCAGGAGCCACTTTATGCAAGAACAAACAGACACCTTTTTAGTATCATTTCAAGAAATGGCTCTTCCTCCATTTCTCATGGGTATTTTTCAGTTCTCTGCTTCTTTATGTTACAGACAGATTTAGCTGTAAGATTTCTATCCATTAGAATTTCCAGCCTCTTGTGCTTTTGTTAAGCTGTTGGGATATTGCTTAGCAAAATGCATTTAATAGGAGTGGAGGGAGAGCAAGCAGCACTGAGATGGGCAGGTCAGACTGCTCACAGGGAAAGGTTATTTCTGATCCAAACCCACTTCCACATGTGCTCCTCCAAAGGAATATTTAAGGGAAGACCTCAAGGCAGTTTGCAGATTTCTCCTGAGGGGCCACTCCGATCTCTGCTCCCTGGGACAGGAGCCAGGGAATGCCTGGAGCTGGGACAGGGCAGGCTCAGGCTGGAGAGCAGGGAAAGGTTCTTCCCCCAGAGGCTGCTGGGCACTGCCCAGGCTCCCCAGGGAATGGGCACGGCCCCGAGGCTGCCAGAGCTCCAGGAGCGTTTGGGCAGTGCTGCCAGGGATGCCCAGGGTGGGATTTGGGGTGTCTGTGCAGGGCCTGGGGCTGGACTGGATGATCCCTGTGGGTCCCTTCCCACTCAGGATATTCTACTATATAATTTCCAGATCCCACCCTCATTTCCTAACACAAGACTCTACATTGCAATATTCCACAAATCAGAACATGAATGGGGTTATCAGCTGTATACAGCCATGTCTTCTTGTTGGTTTAAAACCTGAATTTACATACTGTCAATATCATCTTCCCTTAATTATAGATGCTAAACCTTGCAAATTACTCATGGGACCTTGAGAAGACACAGCTCATCTTCTGGGGTTTAACGGAACATGCCTTAGGAGTGAGATTTCCTTACATAAGAGCTGGGACTCTACTGAGCCAAGAGAAGAATCACAGATAAAACGAAGCAGATTAAGCAGCTACACAAACACTGATGTATTTATGAGGCAAAAATCTGTATACAGTCAAAACAACCTCCCAGTTCCCTTTCACAGACCGGGAAAATAATTTGCATTTTGGAAGCATCTTGTATGAAAGATGCATAAATGAAGGGAGAGCTGGAAGAGAGCCTGTGCCGTGAGTATAGTGGTCACCAGTAGAGCCAAGTGCAGCAGCAAACATGCAAGCTGGAACGACAGAATGAAATCCTGATAAGATCAACTGATCAGAAGCACTTTTTGCCTTGCCTTCCTATTCCACTCATAAGAAGATAAACTAATGGTAAGGTATTTGTTTCTAGATAAAATTATCTATGTAAAACTCTCTCATAGGAATTTCAGCATGTGTTACAAATTCTGATCTTATCAAGATTTGTTTTAAATTGCAAATGCCAAAGCATCCCTATGTTTAGAGCTCAGATTTGCAGAGTTCCAAGCTCACCTTGAGACCCAGGAAACCTGAGAGGTGCCTGGACTGCCCAGCTACTCATTTCCAGGGACACAGCCCCAAACCAGCAAGGCCTAAGGCAAGCATGAAGCAGCTGAACACAGACTAAATTAAATACAGGACAGGATGCAATGCCCCAGAAGAAACAAACTGACCCAGACATGAATGCAACTAAAGCACCACCCTCAAAATACAAATCTTTGTGCCCCTGAAGATACAGCTGAAGCATTGCAATGTAAAGTGATACACAATAATTCAGACTGGGGATAAATTAATAACAGGCTTAATTGCATGTTTGGCCAAAAGGATTTATTTTTCTTGCAAAGTGCTTTTGTATAAATTGGTTTGCCTGCCTTTTTTCAAGACCCTGCTGTTTTGGATCAGGATCTATTTGTGTGATCCAGCCGCCCTGTGCTGTCAGAGTGGATGTTTTTTTCATGCTGCTGCCTCTCTCTGTTGAATACTCCATTATTCCCACCCCAAATCAGACCACTATCCTGCAGAAAACTTAAGGAGTGCTAAAATGATGTCAATTGCCACTTACTATTTAAGAAAAATTGCTAAACCCATGAAGTTATAGCGCACAATAACTCCCTACAACCACCACATGAAATGCCAGGAATCCCAGCTGGTTAATATCGCCCAGCCCTGTTCTTTTCCAGCATGACCATGGAATTGTTGACACTGTTATTAGGTTATCCCCAAACAAGGATCCACAGAAGCTCACAGGCTCGGAGTGACTGACTAGGGATGCAAAAGGAAACGATGTTGCTTTTGCAGCAAACCACACTCACCAGAGAGCGCTCCCAGATCAACTGATGCTCAATCTCACAGCTGGCAAAGCACTTGGGTAAAAAGTATTATAAAGCAGAAAACAAGAGATCCTTATTTTACAGTACCCACCATTGCCTTACAGAACTGCTTTGCCTTAAGGTAGAAATTAAAAAAGTTTAGAAGCTGTTCAACATACCCTGGCATTGAAAAGAATGGACATCACATATGGATTTATGGTTTTCAATGGATTTTTTCATTGCCATTGATCTGATCACAACATCCTGACCAGCCTACTCAGATGACAGAAGGATAAAAGAGATTTTGACCAAAATTAAAAGTAATGCTAGAAAATACAGTGTGCTCAAAGCTTCAAAAGATTAAATTATGTCATGAACAAGAATCCAATGTATTACACAACACACAGCAACCACCTCTAATCATTGCATCATTGACTTGGGAACATGAAACAACATCAAGATCAAAACTTAAATCATCAAAATAAAGTTGTTGGGCAATATGGTTCCTCTGCCCACTCCCACTGGTCCCCTTCCCATCCCTTTTGTGGGACAGGTACTCTCACACAAAGGGCTTTTTATTCCAAAATCCCTCTGCAGAGCACAAAGTAGTGGCACTGCAAGAGCTGCTTTAGTGCAGCAGCAGCAGGTGAGGAGATAAAATCAGGGTTTATAAACGCCAACAATTTTGTGCTGCTCATTCCACTTCCCTCATTCCATAAATGAAGTTACAGCTCTGCCTTGGTGCCAGGCTCATCTCAGGGACCAGCAGCATGAGCAGCCAGATCTGCCTTCCTGAGATCAATCGTGACAGCACAGAATGAGCCAAATGGTTTATCCAAAAGTAAATAATCTCACAAAACTTGGGAGTTAAAACTGACTCTTGACACAGCCTCAAAACACAACCTGAGCTTCAACCAGCCAAAACCCACCAGAAGCTTGTGTCGTACCACTGAGCTGAGGAGCAGTGGTTCATTAGGAATGTGGTTTCTCCACTTACAAAACCAAAAGGAGCATTTTGTCCCCAGATTAATACACCAGGTAGGACAGAGGCTCTTGTAGCTGAGCTGTGCAGGACCTGCCACTTCTACTCTCAGAACAACTTTCTGTAATTGATTTTTCCTACACTTCAGTCTCCAAAGCGAAGAGGGAGAAGGTGTTAAGAGTGACATTAAGCATTTGGTAGAGGGCTCCTGCAAACAAAGCCTGTCTTAAACCAAGCTAGATTTAATCCTCAATTGAATTATTCTGGTCAGTTTGAGAGCTTAGAGCTGCAGCCTTGTGTGCTCCCTCTCCCAGGAGCACCAAACCCACACCCAAGAGTGTCCAGCAGACCCAGCACCCTGAATACCACCAGCAGTGACCCAGGGTCTGATGGCTCCTGCTTTGAGAAAGGAATACTGAGGGTTAGTGCAAGGAAGTCATTAACACAGGTCATATATAGCTTTCTTGGTTAATAAGCAGTAGAAAGAAAGATCTGATTTGCAATAGCATTTATTAATGATAAATGTACATATTTACAAAGAAAAATCTGAGAAAAAATACAAAACCAAAATAGTGTTCCAAAAGAGAGCATTTTAGGTAAAAAAGAAAGTGTTTCTAGTCCCCACAGACTGATCCAACAGGACTGTCTACCATTGCTAAAAGATCCCAAAGGGGCCCAAACCACAGCCAGTCCTTCCCTCCAGCCTCACAAACCACAACAGATGCAAACAGACACAAGAGGAACCACCTCTGCCAGGTCACCCACTAATAAGTACCGACCAAGAAGTTTTTTGCATGAATCCATAACCCTTTTTTGGGCTGAATTTATCCAGAAAGCTTCTTCCCTCTTTCTGTAGGCCAGAACAGGCAACATCAACTCATGATGAGGAAAGAAAGAAAACCCAATAAACCAGGGGAACAATTCTCAGAGTGACAAATTACTGACACTGATGTGAAGTGAAAGACACTTTGCCCATAACCATTAGGATCTGAACTTGATGATCCTTGTGGGTCCCTTCCAACTCAGGATATTTCATGATTCTATGACAACCTTCCCAGGAGCCTGTGGTACAGCAAAGCCTCATTACTCCAAACACAAACTACTTCCCTTGGTGCTGAGGTAATCCACCTCTCCTGATTATTTCAGGATAGGAGGGAGATATGGAATGCCTACCCTTTAGGGTCATCATTAGTTACTGGACAAACCACAAGGGAGGGGAGCTGGTCTTGGCTGAACACTGTGCCCTGACTGAGCTGCCCATGGAGAGTCCTCAGCTCACCTTCTATCACTCCTCGAGTGAGGCAGGACATGGGAAGAGATGCAGCCAACACCTTCATTTATCTGGTCCCTTTTAGCAGTTGAAAAAGGGATGTTGTTTTACAGCGATGAACACCTCGAGTATCAGCACACACAGAGCCCCACACCCAGCGCAGCCTGGGAGCTGAATCCGAGTTCCAAGCTATTGGCTCTGCCACATGTGCTGCTTCAATATACTGGTGTCCACCTTTTCCTAAAGCAAGAAAGCACAAGAAACTGTGTGTTTTAGGTGGTGCTCAGAAGAGCTGGAATCTAGGTAAGGAGATTCAGGAAGTGAGTGTGGAGCGAACTGCCAATATTGCGATGGGAAGCACCAAACCCCCAACAGCTCCCAGTGGGATCCTACACATGAGCACCAAAGAGCTGAGTGACCACACCACGAAACACTGGGCAAAACCACTGGCAGACTTACCCTACCTACGTCACCAGCATGCCAGTCACCAGAATGCCATTGCAGGAGGGATAACTCAGCTCTCCATCACTCACAGCCTGGCACTGCACCAGCCAGGCCAAACAGGGTGTGCGAACCCCTGTGTTAATGGGTGCCAGTGTCGGGGCAGGCGGCCAGGAGCTGCTGGTGGTCCCAGCAAGTTTGTTCCTGAGCAAAATAGGAACAAAGTACATGTCTTGGTTCCCTTACAGATCCCCTGAAATCTCAGTCCTTAAACAGCACTAGAGCCAGTCAGCTCTCCCTGTGCACAGGGATGACAGCAGGACTCATAAAATACTCCTCTCAGTGCTGCATCCTGTGCTGACATCGTGGGAAAGGGGGGAAACCACAGCACTGAGGTGTAAGAGATATGGAATGTGCACAAACGGGATACAGAATGCGCAGGAATGAGACCTTACGTGGATTGCCATGGACTGTCACTCCCTTTGCATTACAAGTAAACAGGAAAAAAAATGCAGAGGAGCGACTGGGAAAGGGGCTATAGCCCAAAGGGCACATCCCTGGGGTGTTGGACAGATGAGGTTTCTGTTCCTGGTAAGTTACAGGTTTCCTCTGTCAGGAGGGATCATATCTACCTGGATAAATACAGATAACTGGCCTCTAAATTGCCAGGGAAATAGAAAGCATTTGTTCAATTTCTTTATACTCTGCAGTGATAATTGGTATATAAATCCCAAAAATGTTCCTGAGTGTTCTCAGAGTGTAAAGTTTCCAAGGCTTTTGCTGATGACAACCAGCCTTATCTCAAGATTAAAAAAGAGAGAAAGAGACCATTTGAATTGAAGAGTTACAGCATTGAGTTGAGGTGACAGAGCCTGTTACCCTGCTGGGATGAGACACCCTGAGCACTCTGGTCTAAGGTTGCTCTGGGCAAAGAGTTTTAGACTTCAGGTCTTTTGGAAATGGGTGACAGAGCTACAGAAACCATGACTTTGCCAAAGCCACCAGTGTGGCTTCCAAGTTCTTGTCACTAGATCAGAAATGCAGTAAACTCAGCAGTGCTGAGCATCCCAAGCAGTGACCCTGAGCAACGGCTTTGGGATGGAAGCACCTGTGTGTTCAACCTGCTTTTCTCCAGGAAATACAAACAGAAAATGGACAGAGAGAGATCCAAACAATTCCTGTGTCTTCCCTCTCCACACCATGCTGGGGAGAACAAACAATCCCTGTTCTTCATCACAACTGTTACCATCTTGGGAAGGAGATGCAGGCAGGGAATGCCAGCCAGAAGCATCCTCTGACTTCTTCCATCCTGCATTTTCTGCACAGCACATGACACCCCAGCATCCTTCCCCAGCTCTCTTCTCCAAGGCCCACCTTTGTCTTCCTAAACTCCACACCAAATCCGCTGGAGTCCAAGTGCATTCCAACGGATGCTCCAAGGGACACAGCCTGCCGACACTCTCCTTCACACCAGACTATGCCTGGACAACAACCCTCTGGCTTCTACGCTTCCTAGTGCCAAAGGAGGAAGACTGTGTATTAAAGGCAGTGTATTAAAAAGGGAAGAGTATTTTCCAATGAAAAATCAGCATCCGCACAAAACAAAGTCCTAAAGGCACAAACTGGTGAACTAATCGGAGCAGGTTACAAGAGGAATTGGAAAGATTCCTGTGGGATTAAAACAAACAGTTTCACTAGCAACCTAAGTTTCTGAGACAGCATTCAGAGCCTCAACCTGTACATAGAGAGCAAGAGGTGGCTCGAGTGGTCCATGATAGTCCATGGACCCTCAGACCAGACAGCACATGCCATGTTTGCCTTATTCCTTCAAAGTTATCTGCTAGCTTCGTAAATAACACTGTTCACATGGATACAGATCTAGAGAGGGTTATAAATACAAGTATTTATATATATTCACACATTTTAGTCCATGTAATGAAGGCCTCCTCCTTTCTCTTCCATGCTGCTGGAGCAGCTGCTATCACTGGTGGCACTTCTCAGAGTGACTGTGTCCAGCCCAATCCTCCAGTGGACACAGGAGAGCATGGATTAGTGCTGAAAGGAGATGGGGGGCTCAGCTCAGCCCCATCATTACTATTTACAGAAAAGAAACCCCTCAGACACAAAGTCCCACCTTCCCTCCAGCTCACAAACCAGCTCTGCTCAGCCAGCTGGGCTGGAGCCTGCACAGCTCAGCCAGGGTAACTCGGATAAATGGGAGCATCATCCAGACATTTACATTGTAGGCAATAAACAACAACCAGCATGCAACGGTTTGGTCAAAGAAGTCAAAAACTATCAAGGATTTTAACATTAGAAGGGTGTCCCCATGTGGCCAAGCCAACATGCCAACAGAGGGAATGCTCAAACAGCAGGTAACTCCATCCCTGTGACCTGAGCAAACATGCCTCAGTTAGTTCCACACAAATCAAATAAAACACATCCCAAGTGCCCCAAGACCATCAGACTCCCAAAAAATTATTAATCTAGGTTTACAATAAATATCTCCTTGCAATGGGTTTTCTCCTTTAACACTATGTATTTTCTTGGATGTGAGAATAGGCATGGAGAGGGAAGCTGGGATACTTTGTCAAAGGCTTCCTCCACTAGGAAATGAAAAGCTGACCCTGTCCCTAAGTTATCACCAAGAGCAGCAGTGAGAATCAGCACTTTTTATTTAAATGCCAATCTGAGTTTCCTAGAAACGGAGTGGTTATGGATTAGATTCCAATGTTCTTCCCTAGAGATTCGACCTCTTGTTGCCCACTGAGGCTGTGGACTCTCCATACCTGGAATTGTCCAAGGCCAGGTTGGATGGGGCTTGGAGCAGCCTGGTCTAGTGGAAGGTTCCCTGCCCATAGCAGGGGGTGGAACGAGATGATCTTTAAGGTCCCTTCCAACCCCAAACCATTCCAGGATTCTGTGATTCAGCAGATTCCTGCAAAGCCCCTTTTAGATCAGTGTCAAATGTTCTTCAGGTTGTGAACATCTTACATTTACAACAACAAGCTCAAAAGCAATTCTCCAGCAGTTCCTATGGGAAGTCTACAGAAGCTCAGGAAAACAAACTCTCCTCCCATCATTTCCTCCCTCCATCTGGCCTCCCACAGCAATTGGGAGCACAGTTCACCGAATTTGCTTTTGCACCATAGGAAATTTCAGAACGGACCTGGCAATCCATGACCACTCCTGCCAGGTCCCATCACAGCCACACAAGGACATGCAGTGGGATTAATACGACAGTCACAGGGTGTCCCTCCCTGGGACAGTGAACTACGGAGATCAAAGACCAGGACAAGGAAGTTGCAGCAGAGACTAGAGCCAAGAAATTCAGGAGCTTTGGTCTTGAGGTTTCAACATGACCCTGTTGCCACTCAGAGAAAGAGCAGCCACCAAACAGTCAGTGCTAGGACCAGGAGAAAGGACATCATAAAGGGAATACGTGGAGAAGGAAAAATGCTAGAGTACAGCTGACACTTTTTGAGTGATTTCTGCTCTTCAGGGATTGCAATAGAAACCTTTGGAAGAGTTGCTTCACTTGCTGGCCGGGGAAAGGCTGTCTCAGTAGGTATCTCCTGCTTTTTTAGTTTGTCTTCATCCTGTACTAACAGAGGCCGTTCCCGTGTCTGCTTTCATGGTAGAAGATCAAGAAAGACAGAGAGAGATGAACAAAAATGACAGATGGAAAGTGCCCAAAATGACACTTGGAGATGTGCAAAGCGTTAGGGCAGCTCTTCTCAGCATAAAATAAACTGCCCTGGGGAGCAGAGCCACTGGTGACCTGGGTCACACCAGCCCTGGAGCTACAGAACCATGTCCTCTCTGCACAGCTCATCAACATCTGCATCAGGATCATGGGTGTTTGGTGCCTGCCCTCCCAGAAAAGTGGATTCTCAAAATCTTCCAGAGTGTTTTGGAATTGGAATGGTTGAGAAAAAGGTTTGAGGCATTCGAAACAGGAATGGTGCAGTACAAAATGTGGTCTCTGACAGCCTCCTAATCTACAGTGCCCTTAACACCCAGCGTTTGGAAAATCCCACGGAACAGCCAGACTGCAGAGCAGAAACAAAATGGTTTTCCAAAGTTCTGACCAGAGTATCAAAATTTCGATTGGTTTGAAAATTCTACCGGAACAAGTGAAAAACTGTAAATCTTAGAAATCCCACACATGGAACGGGCAGGATGGCAGTAGGAACAGTGCAAACTCCTGGAATTCTGCTCCATGTTTAACATTTTTGTTTCTGGAGTCTAAAGAATGATAAAAACCCGGAATGAGTAAATCAGCACACAGGACCATGCAAGGGCTTCAGCACTTCTGCTGAAGAAAGAAAACATTGTGGGAATGTTGCTGTTCCGTAACTCTGCATCCCTTTAGTTTGCCAGCCCTGGTCAAACCCAAGTGTATTTAGGAGAGGAAAAACTTGGCTCTAAGCTCCCTCAGCTGAGCCAACCTCCGCTGGTCAGTGCGGTATTTTGGGACTGGTTCTTTGCACACCCCTAAGTGGTGAGAATTCGGGAGAAAGTAGCTGGGAGACTGGGCAGCAAAAGAAAATATAAAATGCAAGAGTAACATGATCATTAAAACAACAACAAAAAAAAAACGGAAAGAAAGACAACATAAAAAGAACAGGGAACAGTTAAATTTTCAGAATTGCTTTCGTCTCCGAATACACGGTTATATCGGTCATGCAGCTTTTTCGAACCAGCCATGCATCAAAATAAGCAAAAACTGAAAGCTGCAAAAGCTGCAGCAGTGCCAAAGTCCTCTGGGTGTGAGTTATGAAACTACTTCATGTAGCCAAAAGAAAAATGTTATCCAGCAGCTGCTGTTGAGTTTTTGCTCCGTGCCATTGCAATAGCAAGTCTGGTTCAGAAGCACAGATCAGAGCAGCAGCTTTACCTCAAGCCCACCAACCTGTCTCTCAGAAGATGGGACAGTGACTTTCTTGACCTGGACACACAAAGCGTGTTAAGGTTCAGTTGTCTCATAATAAAACATACAGGAATAGCAGGAAAGTGGCCCCTGGCAAAAAACCCTTTGGCCACTAAGGCAGGGTGAAGGTACCACCATGAACAGGAGCAATGGCTTTGCACAATGATTTACCATCCTTAAGTTACCATCTGATTTATGATCCTTCAACACATGCAGGTGAGGGAAAACTTTCTCCCCAGTCAGTGCCTGGGGAAGATGCATTTCTGGAAGTTCATAGCAGGACATGGCCACCTCCAAGTGAGATCACTTCAAAGAGGACCAGATTAAGAAGAAATTTCCAGAAATGCAAATCCTGGGCTGACACCAATTCTTGCAGTGCTGCAGACCCACTGCAGCCTTAGGTGGGACAAGCCCACACCATCCAGTTACGGTGACCAGCAGCCCTCCAAGATCTCAGTGTGGTCACCTTGCAAGAAGTTCTTCATAAAAACCAAGAATAACATTGTTGAACTGAATTTGTGGAGCTTGAGAGCCTCTGCTCTATCCCACCCACACCCCAAAACCCACGTGGCACTGTGAACAGAGCTCTGCCACCCACACTCCTGGGGAATCTATGCTGAGGCTCAGCAAGAGGGCAAAGTCCATCTGTATGTTAAACAGGGTAATCCCAATGATAGATTGCCCAGAGCAGCTGTGGCTGCCCCTGGATCCCTGGAAGTGTCCAAGGCCAGGTTGGACAAGGCTTGGAGCAGCCTGGGACAGAGGAAGGGGTTCCTGCCCATGGCAGGGAGTGGCTTTAAATTCCCTTCCAACCCAAACCATTCTGAGATTCTCTAACAACCAACCCTGACTAAGTTCGTTTTGGGGATCTCATTTTTCTAGCAGGCAAAAAAAGCCCTTTAGCTGTCCTGGCTGTACTCCGAGCTTTGAGGAGCCTGTAGTAAACTTGGTGTTAAAGCCCTTGTATGTGTTCCAATAACCCTCCATCCACTGCAAGATTATTTCCTGATTATAAGTATCTGCCTTGTTTGAAGATTAAATACTAGTTCATCTGCAGGGCTGTGGGACAGAAAGGGAAAAACTGGGCATTCAACCAGGAGAGTCTTCAATTGCCCCTACTTGCAGTCAGGATGCAATTTCTCTGTTGCAATAAAAAATTGCATTTACTACTTAAAAGACTGATTACCACAGGCACTAACTACAGTTTTACTCACAAGCTCCAAATCTGAGCCAGTTATCACCAATATGACACAGAGGTGTCTGTTAGCCAAGAATAAACCAGTTGGTGACTGGTTTTTCCTTGAAAAATTACCTTTTTAAGGAAATTAGCTGAGAAACTGTGAGTGTATGTGGTTACTAACATACAGTTCCTGGAAGGAGGGAGATTCCTATCATGTTTGAACAGCCCTGCTGTGGCCACCCAAGGAGTCTTCTCGAAGCCTCCACAGCAGATCACCACCTGGAGTTCCTAATGCAAGTCTAAACCCAATGACACACCAGATTAAGTGGAGAATAAAGTGAATTTGGAAAAATCAGCCCATCCCATTGCAGATAACCCAGTGCTTCTCCACTGGGTTATCTGCAATATTACCTCTGAAGTAATAATTTAGGTCTTTGGATTTCTGGCTTGCCAGGGATTTTTCCACATTTTGGGGAGATCCAGGAATGAGCCAGTCCCCAAATCAGCCACGGGAAGTGCTCTCTAGCATCACACTGACAGCAACACTTCAAATGCCAGCTAAGGGATTCTTATATCCTTCTCTACCAAAAAATCAGATTTTTATGACACTGTGACTAAAGCTTTGATTCTCTCAGAGAACATTCTGCATGTTACAAGTCACTACTAACTGTTACAATTCAAAATAAGCAGAAGCTAAGGGGAGCTGAGGCTGAACCCCACACTGCAAAGCCGCCCCTTGGACACCCTGTGCCGAGGTACTCACTCCATCCACTCCCGTGGGAATCTGCCCGTTGACGTTGAGGCTTCGGAAAGGGGAGTGAGTGGACAAACGCTTGTCCCACTCACTCGGCCGAGGCTCCGGGACGGACTCCATGAAGTTCTTCTTCAACTCACTGATGTTGGCATGGTGCTTCTTTATTTCTTCCTGGGTCTTATCTAGATCCTATCAGCAAAAGGACAGGGTAAGTGAGGGGACACAGAGAGGCTTGGGACTGCCTAAGCTGTGCTTAGCAAAGCTGCGCTCAGCAGAGCTGCTGCCGACTTCCCAAACTGTGCTCACACTGCAAACACACAAAGGGAGCATCCTCTCTCCTCCTCTTGGATTAACTGGGATAAACAGCAATCACGGAACGGGGTCTCCTCCAGGAGCGGGAGATGCCATTGGTTCATCTCAAGCTACACCAAACCAGATGACAGCTGAGCTGGAAACTCATGGATTTTCCCCAAACGGGATTCTTTAAAGTTGCCAGACTAGGTTTGTTTGGGTTATTTAAATTAACATCTTTAAACTGTGTGGGTTTGCTTTCTTTTCCCTCTGCTAGCCTGAGTATTTCCAGGTATCAATACAATTAATGATCAAGAAAATGTTTTCCCAATTTTATTTACTCTCTTCATACCTGTTTCTCTTTTATCCTAGCAGGAATTATCTTTCCTTCTAGAATATCCCCATTAGCATTTTTCTTCTCCCTCTCATCTCATTCCTCCAGGAGCTACCATAGGAGGTTTTAGACTTCAGAAATGAAGATGAGATGATTTTTTTTGAAAAAAAAATCAAACAGAAAATTTATTTTATGCTCGATCAATCAAGAAACTCCTGCTAAAATTTTTCATCTGGAAAAGGTCACGTTTTTACTCTTTGATGCCAGTTTACAGAATAAACACACAGACTTCAAGGCAAGTCAACTTGTTGAAAGTAGTTCTTCCTTGCATGCAAACCAGAGGTTGTAGAAAAGAAAGCTTTTGCATAAGCCAAACAACAACTTTTCTGGACAGGGCCAAAAAGCAGCAAGAAAGGGGGAAATCAAGATCAGTGAAAGCATCGCTGGGAAATTTCATTGTTTTTGTGCTTTTAGTTGTTACTCAGCCCATCGATTTCAGAAGATGGGACAGCAAACGCAGCCCTAAAGGAGGGGCCTTCCCAAAGATCTTCATTCCTGCCGCTCACCCAGAACACAACACCCTCCCTCCACAGAGCTAGACCCCAAATGCCTCTTTAACAATATTTACTCTTTTTGGCACAGTTCTGGGGGGAAAATAACAAATTTTGGCTTCCATCCTAGATGAAAGTACAAGGCAGGCGCCTGTTAGGTAGGAGAAGAAAGCAGAAATGAGTCTGCTGTGGACTCTGGGGTAAATCCCTGGCTGATCCAAGAACCCCACAGCTGCTCCTGGCTCAGAGAAGAGAGAAGGACCACCTTGGCTTTCCAGCACTGTGCAGGAGCAGGGCCTGGGAGGGCTGGCAGAGGAGCCAAAGCCACGAGGAGCTACGTGGAGCTGGGTCTGGGGAGCACCTTGAGGAACCAGCTTGCTCAGCATCACCCTTTTCCTCCTGTTTTGCCCTTTCTGCAGGAACCCGGAGCACGTGGAGCATTAAAAGGCTTTCAGTAAAAACAACAGGCAGCTTCAGGAGGGTGATGTCTGCCAGGAAAATATCTGATCTGCCAAGTGCATGGATTAAAAAAATAAGGGAGTAAAGGGGGTCAGCCCAGTTGTAGGGGAGGGCTGGAGCACCTGCAACAGAACTGTGGGAAGGGGAGTGGGGAGGGAAAGGGCTCAGAGGCAAGTATTGCACTGACAGGAAAAAGGGGGTTAGAAGCAATGACAAAGCTCTCTTTGGGGTTGGGGAATTGGAGCTGTTTGAGTTGGGTGAAAAAGCAACAGGCACGGTCTTCAGAGCGCTCTGGCAGTGGCCGAACTCTGCCTATCATGTGCAGACCCTTCACTTGTGACTCAAAGCTCTATGTAGTAGAAAAAAAAAAAAAAACCAAACAAAAAAAAAACCCTCCAAAGAAACCCACACAGAAGCTGCAAAACTTTGAACATTCTGATGAGGAGAATGCAGTTAGTACACTCCACTTTCAAGAGATACCACCAGGGAAACTCTATAAGCTGCTGGTGGCTGCAAGTTTGAGTAGAAACACATTACACAGGACCAGAGTATCAGAAGCCACAAAACATCTGCCATAACAGAGTGTATTAAAAAAATAAAATATATGATTGGCATGGTCTGTTCTGAGACTGAGCTTGGGTGAAAGCAAGTGCAAAGGGCTCCCAAATCCAAAGGGAAGAGCTGTAATGTGGAAGGATGAGCCACCGGTGACCACTGAGCCTCTCTGTCAGATCCACAGGGACCTGGGACTGAGGTAGGATGAGGCCCAGGGGTGGTGAGGCGGTTCAAGGCCAGGAAGGGCTGGGAGGAGGATGGAAAAGCTGTAAACACCACTGCAGCATCCAAAAGGATCCCTCCTGCCTGAAGCAACATGGACATTGTGGTGGCCTGGACACCACAGAGTTGACAATTTCACGGAATCCTGGAATGGTTTGGGTTGGAAGGGAACTTAAAGCCCATCCCATTCTCCCCCTGCCATGGGCAGGGACACCTTCCACTATCCCAGGTGCTCCAAACCCCATCCAGCCTGGCCTTGGGACACCTCCAGGGATGGGGCAGCCACAGCTGCTCTGGGCAATCTGTTCCAATTTCACCTGCAGCTCATCCTGAATTTTGTATTTTCACAGACTGACTTTTCCCCTAGGAAAATAATTTGTTTCAAGCAGTGAAAATCTGGTCCGTGAGCCCCCCATTACAATCCATGACCCCCTGAGCAGCCAGCGGATCCCAGAACAGATCTGAGCACTGCCAATCATGTATTTTGGGTAGGTATGAGAGAATGAAAGTCAGAAGAGGAAGAAGGAAGAAGGCCTGCACATCATCATGTTTACTGTCACCATGCAGAAGCACAATTAAAAAATCAAATCAAATCAAATCAAAAGGTCTTTCATGCAAGAGCATGCAAAAACAAAGGCAGCAGCAGAAGAGGAAGAAGTTCAGCGCAGATGCAGAAGGTTTAGCAAATGCAACTCAAAAAAAGCTTTGAGTTCATACAAACCTCCAACATTAAATTGCTATGCCTGATATAAATGTTTTCACCATCTAGCCTCTTTGATCTCTTCTGTGAAAATGAAAGAAAAGGGGAAAACAAAACAAACAAAAAAAGCACAAAAAATTAAAATGTTGGTCTTGCGGGATCGATAAATTGGCAAATTAAAAAGTTAACTTAAGGTTGGAAGTGCAGCGCTGTGGCAGCGTGGGGTGGGAATTCCCGCTGGGAATGGGGTCTGGCACATGGAGAATGGGAGATGCAATGAGTCCTTTAAAGAGACAGCTCCCAGGGGGCCTTGGCTCTGGCCACAAAGAGACAATTCCTGGTTTTCTGTGGAAGCCTCGAACAGTCACCACACCACATTCCTGAGAGATGCAGGCCCACCCTTGGGTTTGAGGCTGCACTGCCTGACGGCATTTTCACGAGGTCCCGAAGTGCACAGCAACTGCACCTTAACCACTTTCCCATCTTGGATGTTTCCCTATTACTTAATCAATACCAAAAAAGCTTTCTCCTGGTATGGTTTTTTTTTTTGCATTTCCTGCAATGCAGGCTACATTTAGTTTCTAACTAAGTTTCTTACAGAGAAGAAATTTCATAAATCAAACCAAGCGTGTTTCTTTTGAACATTCAACATGCATAATTTTAGCCATCAGATTGTCTATGGGACAAAAAGGTATTAATTTCCAAATCAAGTATTTGCTAGTTTAAAGAAAATCAACACCCCAACCTAAAGCCCATGAAGAAATTGGAGCATTGTCTTTTTAAACAGGTTACAGATGCATGAATGACATGGCAAATTTGGCTAGTGAAAGGGTAAAATGGCTAACCTTCCTCATTCTTATCAGCTCTTCCTCTTTTTCTGCAGGCTGCTGCTGTTGGGCAGTGATAAAAAAAAAAAAAAAAAAGGTGTTGGTTCTTTTAACTACGTTT
>NW_008239119.1:158249-206791 GCF_000691975.1 Corvus brachyrhynchos | reverse complement strand
AAAAAAAAAAAAAAAAAAACATTTGTTGGTTCATTTAACTACGTTGAACCTTGGAAAAAAAAAAGTGTGAACAACCTAAACTGAATTATTAGCACAAACCTGGGGCTGGGCACCATTCGTGGTGGGGACTGTGACCTCAATGTGTGTTTTCCTCACCTACATTTAAGAAATAAATTGGTAAAAACATTTCTCGTTAGTAGATTTGTTTCAAGAAACCATTTAGTTTCCAAACACGGCTGCATAAAGTTGGTTTTGAAGTGCTGGGGGAACATGCAAAAACCAACATGCAGCCCTGGGCAGGGGTTAATGACACGGCAGCTCCCCAGCACTCTGTTAGTCAACAGCATGTTAAATAATTCCTCCAGGTTGAGAATTATTTGTATTTGAAACCAGTGCTCTCCAGTGCTTCTGAAGAAGGGCTTCCCACTTGCATTAGCTTGGCCAGGCAATGTTTTCAAATGGCGTTTGCAGCTGGATCTCCCAGTGAAAATCCAAACAAAGCAACATGCTCAAATTAACACAGACCTTCCCAAACCCAGAAATTATTGGTTATATCACATGTATTATGTTGGCAGAGGCAGTAAGAACAGGCATAGCTACAAAACCAAGCCTAACATCACAAATTAAGTTCTTTCCTGTCCATAAGTAGAGAGCCAAGATTGTCTTAACACTCTAAGGGAAGTATTTTAGGGAAACTGGATTGCAAAGGACTCTGAAGGCAAAAGCATCAGTGGGTGTTAAAAGAAGTGATGCAGCTCCATTGGAGAAACAGTAAATTTGGCACGTTTAAATCCACAATTTCCTCCCACATCTATATTTAAAGGGGGAAAAAATCCAGTGTTTAAGCATTTAGGAAAAAACCTGCAATAAGTGAGATGGGATAAGTAAAATTTCCTCGTTCTCAGTGTAACATGAGGGAGGGGGAGCAGCTGGGCAGGAACAGCAGGGCAGGAATTCTATGCTCCGATTCCCACCCAACAGTGACAGCCTGAAGTTCCCTTCAGCATTTTCATTTAAAAACTACTGTTCACACAGGCCATGGGATTTTTTGAAGCAACTGCCCTTTCTTCACCTTCCTCTCCCAACCTTAATTAATAGGAATCTTCCCTGGAGATGTTCACACAAGACCCACTGTGTGATATGTTATAGAATATGTGGCTCCAGCAATGCTGAGAGCAGCTAAATTTTGGAGTAATGTGAAAATTGGGTCTCAAGGCAAACACTTCTGGTGCACCACTGCAAGGTTTCAATAAGTCAGTAAGATCTGCAGAATATTAAGGACACTGTAGTATCAACAATAACTTTGCACATTATTTCAACTTATTAGAACAGCACACACATATCAACCCCAGCAAAGACCTCAGGCACTTGTAGAAAGATCAAATAATGGTTAAAAGTACTGAATTTAAACAATAAACTCCCCAAGGTCTCACCAGTGTCATTTTCAACTAAAGTTTTAGTCCAGTTTGCAGCACTGTATTACCAGCTCTCCCAGCAAAAGCCTATCAATGTGAAAAACATTCTGGCGCTGAGCTGCAGACCAGATCCATTATCACTGATTTCACTGAATTCCCTCCTGCTGTCATACCAGGAATCGGGGGGTACAGCCTGACCACGGGTAAGCCCTGAACTCCAGTTCCATGACCACGTGCAGCTTTTGCCAGTGTTTTTAACCATCTATCAGCAGGCTGCACTTGCTTTGACTACAACCACCAAAACCCGTCTGCCCTGGAGCTCCTTCTTCTACCTGGAATGCCAGGGCTGGGATTTCCCTGGCACCCAGACCCCCATGCCTGCTCCAACGCAACACCTGGGAGAGGGATAAACCCCTCATCTCCCAGGACAGAGCTCCTGCTTTGGGGTGGCTTCTCGAGTGATGCTCCAGCCTGGCTCTTCCCAAGAGACCCTGCTCTGACCTACCCTTGAGGCATCCACTGGCTCCTTGGCTTTCTCCGGTGGAAATTCTTCACGTCTCACATCAAGTTTTGCTGTTTCCTTCCCTACTTTAGATGTGGCCACGTCCTTCACGTCAGGCTTAGCTGGGGCTGGCTCTGCGGGGTGGCTCTGAGCGATGGCCGGGGCTGAGGTGGGCCGGGGACTCCGCTCTGGGGTTATCACGGCCACTGCTGAGGATGGGGGACAGACAGGGACAAGGTTCAGAGCAGGTAATTTTTCAAAGCACTATGCAAAGTCTTTCCAAATTACAGTGCTGTCATTTAAAAAGAAAGGGAGAAGGAGGAGGAGGACAAAAGAAAAGGGAAAAGAAATAAAGATGTTGAGCAAAGCAGCTTGTGCGTTTAGTACGGGAGAGTTGAGATTATTTTCCTTATGGTTTAAAATAAAATCAAATAAAACCCCACACCATATGGTTTACAAAAAGCAAGCTTGCACTCTGCAGAGAAGCCACACCAGAAAGGCAAATCTATTTTTGACATTGTGCCATGGATTTCTGGGTCCTTCACACACAACTGACACAGACTCCACTCCAATGCAACTAGAAAAGACACAGCATGAGGAGTTCTGTACTCATGGGCATCTCCTCAACCAGAAACAGATGGCTTCTGGAAGAGAAAACACAGGCTTTCCTCTCTCTCCCCAAAAAATAATCAACAAGCATTGCTCTAGAAACCTTGTCAGCAACTTCCCGGTGGGTTTCAAGGCAGGCTGGGGCTGCGTGTCTGAACCGGGTATCTTCACGGCAGCGCGGTGGGAAGATACCCAGCACCTCCAGGCCAGTGACAGTGCAGAAATGAACAGCATGCTGCCAAAAATCATCTTTTCAGAGGATGACAGTCATAAATACAAGCACTAGGTCCACATAAAATCAACTGCCTACTCATTTCTTTCAATTCCTGATTTGCCAGGTAGTTGCCTGACCCCAAGGAAATATTCAAGCCAGAGCTGCATGACAAAGCAAGCCCAAATTAATTTCCTGTGTGTACCTAGGGATACAATAAGCTATTTGGTTCTCCTAATGTTGGTTTTTAGGGATGTTTCACTAAAATGATACCCTGTCACATAAAATATTATCTTTGATGTGGTCTCATATTCCCAAAGCCACAGTCTGCAGCAGGATCATACTGTGTATCCTATTCCGGCCAACAGGAGGTCACTTGTGTCCAGCCAGTCAGTCAAAGACACTAGAAAATTTGGTGTTAAAATAAAAATTGTAATTTCAAGCAACTCCTTAGTAAGAACTCCCGTTGTACTGAAAAGGTAACAACATCTCATCTGTGTCTTAACAAAACACAGAGAGCATAAAGTATCCACATGGCCAAAAATGTACAAGGTGGAGGGGAAAAAAAGAACCTGAGCTTCCAGAGATTGGAATTACACTTTCAAGACAAACTCCTGGACACCACATCCTGTTGTAAGCAACCTTAAAACCCACCCCACCACTGCCAGCTCCACTCTCTCCCTGCTCCTCAGCACAGCAGTTCATTTCTGTGACCCAGACACTGTGTTGGCCTCTTCGAAGGACAGTCGGTGCTGTGTCCCAGTGTATTTATGTCACGGAAGCAGTGACAGCTGCTGGGAAGGTTGTACAGAGGTGAGATGGCAGGGATGGCCGGGATGAGGAGGATGCTGGGAGTGCAAAGCTGTCATTGAGGTGGTACCTGACTCCTTCGGGAACGGTTCTAGTTCTCTCACCACCATCATTTTCTCTTCCTCCTCCTCCTCCTCCTCCTCCTCCTCCTCTTCAACTGGGCTTATCTCAATACTGCCAAGATCACGTTTGGCTAAAAAAGTTACGGATGTGTTAAAATGCCACCTTAAAGAGGAAGCAGCAATATTGCCACCAGTAAATCCGCAGGGCCACCTCTCTTGCTGCTCTCCCAGAGCATCAAGACATGTAGGAAAAATGGTAACAGACACCAAGCTTTTCCTGTGCCATCCAACAATGAGTTCTGGGCTGCCAGAACTGTATTTTAGTTACATTTTCCTGATTAACCACCTTTGGCTATTTTGACACATGATTTAAACACAGTAAAAAGCACTGCCCCAAAATACGAGATATAAAACATAGGCTGGAACTGGATGATCCTTAAGGTCCCTTCCAACCCAAACCATTCCAGAATTCTATGACTGATCACCATCACCTCACCAACAGTCCCTACTGGGAGCAGAAAAGCCAGGATGAAGAAAAGTGCAGGAGGTTGATGAGAAGGGGCAGCTCCAGCAGGAGAGCCCTGGATGTGTTCGGGTCTGACACCAGCTGATGTTCCATCTGCTGCCATACATCCCATCACAGAATCTGCGGAGTTCGAAGAGACCCACAGGGATCATCAAGTCCAACTCCTGGTCCTGCACAGGACATCCCACCTGGTGCCTGAAAGCATTGTCCAAATGTTCCTGGAGCTCTGGCAGCCTTGGGGCCATGACCATCCTCCAGTGGTTTTCATACTAACCAAGGAAACACGGGATGTTCCCAGTTACCTCCCTCTATGGCTTCAACTTCCTCTTCCTGATAAAAAATAATCAACTCTACTTTTAATTATGATTAATATGAATCTGCAGCAGCGATGTTGCTCTGACATCGTTCCCCAACTAGGGAAGTAGCAGCTCCCTAGCGAAGAAATTAAGTGGAATATAGGTGACCTCCAGCAGTCCCAGATCTCGTAACCTGATTTCCAGGCACTGCACGTTCCTACAGCTCAGGGGAACAAACCTCACAAGAAGGGACAGTATTGGAGGAGCATTAAGAGGCCACTGCACACTCATTTGCACACACAGCCAGGGCACGGCACCCCCTCACTGCACCCAGAGCACCTGAAAAGCAGCACACGGCAAGCCGGGGTGATTTTAGTGCCAACAAACAGCACCACAACCAGTGTAACCTCTGTCCTACAGCACTGCATCACTTCACCCCAGCAGCAACAGCACAGGAGCCACCGCTGCCAAACACCACTGCGGCTGTACCTGACCGCGGCTGCACCAGCTCCGCTGACTTTGGCTTGACAACAGGAACCTTAACCACCTCTACCTTCTCCTCCTCCTCTTCCTCCTCTGCAATGGGTTTCATTTCAAAAGTTTCAAGAGTGTGTTTGGCTAGAAAGAGGTTTGCAGGTGTTAATGGGGGGTGGGGACCCGCACAGACCCGCAACGGTCACCACGGCAAGGAGTGAGGAGATCCTTCTCCGTAGCTGGGAACAAGCAAGGAGGTTTGGAGGCAGCTCAATAGTAATTTCCCACCATGGAACTGTGTGTCAGTCTTTCTAATGCTGTCAGACCCAACAGTGTATTGGATGAGAGGAGAAAAGAACACAAAAATAAGCTTTACGGGCTCCTTGCCCAGGAAGGGAGACGTGGGACACATGAACAGCTCTTGAGCGTGGAACTAGGAAGGGCTCTGCCCACAAAGTCTGGAGGGAGGCAGGTGCTGGCTGGCAAAATCCAGGAAAAACACATCCAGATAAAATCCTATCTAAAACCTAGCATTTTTAATTGAACATATTTGAGTGATGAACTTCTAATCTACCCTGGTGTCTGAAATTCCCCATCTTCTGCTTTTACAGCACCGGGCTTTCTCCACCAGGAGATGCTGATTAGTGAGGATTCAAGGAATGCCCATGGTGGGGAAGTTTGCCACACCTCATGAAAACTTGATCTAGATACTAGAAAAGCAGTAATGCAGTCAAAAGTACGCCGTAAAAAATTCTGGGTGGGAGGAGGGTACCCGAAGCATTTGCATGCGAATTATATGCAGCCCTAACACACCACAGGTGGTCGCTACCCAAGTGATGAAGACTGCAATATTTGCAACACTGCTGCTGTGATACGAATATTCAAATCTGCTGCTGTACCTACACACCTCATAAGGACATTCATATTTATTAATAGTACCTATCCTAAGAGAAATACAAGCTCCACAGAGTAAAATGGGTAGCATTTCTCAAACCCCAAAAAAACCCCAACCCAAAATGGCAAGGAGGTCCTGGGATAAAGAATTTCAGAAGCTTCACAAGATGTTTCAAGATCAAACTTTAAAGTTTTCAAATCCATATATACAAAACTACCCAAATTTAACAAGAGAGTTCTCGAGTGCCAGCACATCCTAATCTTTTCCCTACCTCCCCACAAGAATTATGGTCTAATGAGGTGCAAAGTGGAAATTTAAGGAGTCTCCCAGAGCTGGGCTGTGTCACCTCACTGCAAAACTCTTCTTGCAAAGAAATGAAAAGAGAAAGCCACCAGATTTGGTGAAACTTGGAATTGTCAGGAACAAGCATGTAGAGGATAGGAAAGGCACTGCAGAGAGTTTCAGCCACCACCACAGCTATACCTGGCTTCTCTCGGATCTGATCCGCAGGTTTTGGTTCAGGAACCTCAACCACCACCACCTCCTTCTGCTTCTCTTCCTCTACGGTTCTGAACTCAACCTTTTGAGTCGCACGTTTAGCTGAAGAAATGGGGCACACATTAACGACCTCCCGCACAGCAAAGGCGCAGACATCAACGGGGGCAGGAGTGTCACATTCCCAGGCTGGCTCTTTTCCAAGCTCTGACATCCAGGTGTAGCACTGCAGCTGCGATTTCTCTACTCATCTGGGGTCAATGGCATGGGCGAGGGGAAACCAGCAGCACCAGTCCCCTCGCTGCTGTGCCCCGTGCCTGAGGAACTTCACATGCCCAGACCACAGGGAAGCTGGAATTTGGATTTGCTTTATGAAGCTTGAACCATCCCTTCCCTCCAGTTCTGAGGCACAAAGCCCAGGCTCAGGATGTCACTGAGCCCAGGAGCAAGGACAGCCTGGCTGCTGCTGGCCATGGGGTGCTGGGCAGCTGGGTGCCCCCAGGCTGCAGCACAAATTCAGGGCTCGAAGCGACACGGGCCCTGCTCCATCAGGTGTTTTTTTTTCTTTCCCTGGATCTTAACACCCTGTGATACAGGTCACATGGATCAAACTTAGGCACTCCCTTTTCCATGCCTCACCTCCTCTACTGCTATCCATCTCTTTTAAAAATCTCAGGGATGAGCCCATCTGACTGACACACCTCAACTCCAACCTGAGCATTGCTTTAAGAGACACCAGAAAAGTTTCCATCGTGGCAAAAAATCTCCCCCTCATGTAAAACTATGGAATTTAAGAAGTTACATTAAACAAAACAAACAGAATGGCTTAATTCCCGATTTTCTAAAGGAAAATGCTTTGAGATTGAATGAAGAAATATCATTACAAACAGAACTTTGCCATAAGCCTTCAGCACCCGGCTACATTCTTTTCATCAGTGAGTTCTGCTGGGACCACCCTTGGCTTGCATTTTTGTATTGGGTCTGGCTGAGATGACGTTCATTTACCCGTAACAGCCCTCACACTGCTGTGATATTGAGATAAAAACTGGGAGAGGTAATGGGAAAAAGTACTGAACAATGTTAGAGAGTGGAACAATCGTGGAGAATTCTTCTTGTGATTGTGCTGAAGGGACAAGGGATTTGGTGTAAACTGTCCACTTTTGTTCTGTGTTGTGATGATGCTGTTATGGTTTTTGTAGGGGGAATTTTTGTTTTGGTTGGTTGGTTTTGTTGATGTGAATGAAGGTTGTGTGATGAAACAGAATTTTCTGAGTTGGAAGGGACCCACAAGGATCATCGAGTCCACCTCTTAAGTGAAGGACCTATATGGGGAACAAATCCATCCCTTTGGTGTTATCAGCACCCTGCTCTTACCAACTGAGCATCAATTCAGTCTCAGTACAGGCACATAATTCCTAAATATGTAAGGGGTGGGAACAAGGTCTTGTACTACAGTACAGTACAAGTTACGCCTGCATTTTTGTACAGCAGGGAATCCAGGTGTTCCTTAAGGAGTAATTCAGCATCCTAGTGATTCCAGAAGGGAGAGAGAAGAAGCAGCAGGGACTCACTCACCTCCATCGAGGCTCCTGGACGCTCTCTTGCTGGCCGTGCGCTCGAACTGGGGCGCGGGCCGGTCGATCAGGGCACTCGCCTGCCGTGTCTGCGCCTGCGTCCGGCCACTGTAGCGGAACTTGGAGCCCAGCGCCAGGAACCTGCTCTTCGGGATGGCCTCGGTGGAAGTCAGCCTGAAAGACACACACACACCATTTAAAAATCACACCTCCAGGGCGAGGAAGGGGCATGTGAAGAGGAATTAAAATATACATTAAAGGAATCCCTTGCATCCACCCAGCCAAGAAAATGCACATACTAATAATGTCTCACATCTACATGACCCAAAGATCTCTGTCTTATGAGTCTTGAAAAGCAGAACTTGCTTAAAATTTACTGAAAAATAAACACCTACAGTCCCTGCAACCATTTCACTTAATTTTTCCAAAACTCTAAAGAACAATATTCATTTTCAATAGTTAAATTCAAGCACTAAGTTACTCAAGGTGAGGCTACTGTTCAGAAAACCCACCTGAAGAAGGTGTGATGTTCAACACATACTTTCCACAGCTTCTTTGCTGCCCGGTAACTTGGTAGCTTGAACCCAATTGTACTTTCATACTGTTCTTGCTGTGGAAAATATCAGTTATTTAGGTATAGCAGGAAATAAATGTGACAGGAGCCCAGTCCCCAGCCCACCACCCTGTTCTGCTGTGGCACAAACTGCTGAACTTGCCCTGCAATGTGCAGCAGGATCTCAGGTCAGAGGAAAGAGAGGGCTTTGGGCACTAGTCTGGGCATCCCTCAGGATGCACCGGGATTTGCAGAGGAACATGCCGCAGGTTTTGCAGCCAGTCAGATCATTTATTCCTCCCTGTCACACCACCCAGCTGTGGGCTGGGGTCAAACACTGACCTCCCTGCGAGGCCGGGTCATGGCAGTGAAAGCAGAAGGAGGAAGAAGATGAGAGAGGTGGATCCCCATTGTAGCCTCTCTCCCTGATGCAGCCAGGCTGCTCCAGGGATTTCCCCATTCATGAGAGGTAGCATCAATGCATCCTTTCCCTGCCTCCTGCACTTAGGTGAAAAGCTCATTCTAATATTTAATTATTTTCTTTGAATGAAAGCAAGACAAAGAGCCATTGTCTTGCCCTGTTTCCAAAAAAAGTAGTTAGAGCTGCCCCAGTTTCAGTTGTCAACCTCCCACGAGTTTCCCTGGATGCTGGGAATACCCGGGGATGCCAGGAGGTGGTGCTGGATGTCACCAGCTGGTTACACTGTCACCAGCTGGGCCGCAGCTCCAGCTCCGCCCGGGCTCGGCACCAGCCGAGGTCTGACACCCCGATGTCACACGCTCACGCAGGGAAGAGCCTGAGCCCTCCCCGCTCCATTCCAGGGACACACACAAGGAAGCAGAGCACGGCAGGAGCCCGCAGCAGCCAGCCGTACCTCCCCCGGCCGAATCTTTATGAAGAAGCTGCTGCGTTTGTAGGAAATCTTCAGGACTTTGGGCCACGGGAAGCGGTTGATTCTCAGTTTATCTTTGTAAACAAGAAGGCCACTGGAACAGACTCCCAGAGTGATATCCACTCCTTCCAAGTCCTGGGAATGCAGATGAGGATTTAAGCAGTGTCAGGGTTATGAGTTTCATGCCAACAGCTGCCTTCCAAATTATCTCTCTGGTCTTCACATAAATCACCTCCCCACCACCCAGACTCCAGCTCCCAGCTCCACGGCCAGCCTCCCTTCTTGTTCACACTTTTCCTGACAACCTCCTCCCTCCTGCTGCTCTCTCCTGTTCTGCTGGTTGCCCAAAGGGCTCATCTAGGGCCCATCCTGCATTTCCTGGAGCACAGAGGCTCATGTGGCAGGGAATATATATTGTATTCTAAGTTACTCAGAGCAAGGACCTGTCTATACGAGGAGCTTTGGAAAGTTTCCTGTGACATATAAATAATAAGAAACCAGGAAGAATCACTTCTCTTGCAGGATTTTTTTTCTGTTGTATGTCTGCATTTCCATACTTCCTCTCTTTCCAAAGGAGTTTCCTGAAACAGGTAAACTTGCTCCTGCAAGGGAAGGATAATCAAATTACAAAATCCACAGGTAGGTGCACACACACCTTGGCTTGGTGAAGGTCGACTCCATACATAGACAGCTTTTTTGCATTCTCAAGAAATTCCAGGTCTGCTTGGGCTGGAGTCATGGATCTGCAGAAAAAGAAAGGGCTTGGTATTCTCGAAACTGCTGTTTTTAAGAGGAGACAGATCAGACTTCATGAAATTCTTTAGATTTTCTTTTGCTTTCAATACAAACAAATTTTTGCCCAGCTGACTAATTATTAAATCACTCTGACTGCCCAAATTTGTGGTTTGAGACATCCCAGTAACGTGGCTGCACTTTATTCCTGTGAAGCTGTACAGACACTAGAGAAGGAAGTGAGGAAGAGCAGTGAGGTGACGAAACTTGATTCAGCATAAGAAACCCAACTGAGCAAAAGGTGACAGGTCCTGTCCCCCCAGACCTGCTGCCTCCAGACCTCCCCAAACCCAGCTATTGTTCTCCAAACCAAACACACGGACAGCTGAAACCACTCAGCAGAGATTCCAGTTGGGGGACCAGATGAATATGGGGTTTTCTGGGAACAGATGGTGCCCTGTCTGCAGGAGTGGCACAATTTAACAAAGACATCCTGATAATGGAGGCCATTATCAACGTTATTGAAGTGTCCCTGTTAATAAGTTCCTGGTGTATGTGGTACATTAACAGCTCTGCTGGGAGAGGATTCAGCTGCATACATTTCATTTTCTGCCCTCCTTTGATGTCTTCCTTACTGAGCGCTCACATACATCTTGTGTGTGATGTAAACAGAGGTTTGAGTGGTGAGAGACGGGGCAAAGTCCACTGTAAGGACAATCTTGTAGGAAGGCCCCAGGAGCAGTCACCATCTTGATATGTGCCTTGTGCTTTGCAAATACAGTAGCAAGTGCTGGGGCATGGTTTAGCAGAGATTTCCCTGGAAATGTCCAAAAAACACATAGATGATACACTCGGGGACATAGTTTAGTGACAGGCTTGGAAGGGCTGGGTAAATGGCTGGACTCAATGGTCTTCGAAGTCTTTTACAACCTTAACAATTCCATGATTCTAGGATTCCCACTGAAAATCTTCTGAAGTTTAATGTTCACAGAATATGGACCAGAAATTAAACGGGGACGTGTTGCTTCCTCCTGCACATGCAGACAGATGAAATATAACTACATCTTATACCTTTTGAAGCCTCCTTCTAATGAAGCCATGAATAATTCAGCACTGTGATCCACCACTTCTAGCATAGCCAACGGCCTTTGACTCCAAGTTATGAAGCTTGTCAGAGGCCCAGTACTTATTTTCCCTCATTTCCTCTCCTCTCAGTGTAAATGGAGGGGAATCAATTTAAAATATTGATTTGCAGGGTTGAGTGAGGTGTTAATTGTACCTCTGGTCACAGCCAGGGCCCACATCCACCCTTCCCACTGTGCTCCAGTTTTTTGTTCCCATCTGCCTGTGAGAAAGTCTTGTCTTTGCTCCTTCTTTTCCCTTCAAGGAAGATGTGCCCAAAATAAGATGAGGAAGAGGTTTAGTTACTGTCACCCTTGAATCTGATACCAAGGGGACTCCTAGGAGTTGTTCAACCCTACCTGAACCAGACACCCCTGCCCAGGTCATGGCTGCACTATGAAACATGTAACTGCAGGTTTGTAATTCCTGGATCACCTGGAATCCTTCCACGTTAGGAAATGAATGTTACTCATCAAATGTGGTAGAAGAACACCCCAAACAGGCTGTAGGCTACGGTGTGTAGGTGTGTACACTGTAGCCTAGAGAGAAACTGTAGCCTCTAGAGAAACGAGATCAAACTACAATCCAAAATTACACAGATCCCAAAGAAATATATTAAGAAAAGACAAAGTGCAAGGTTAAAACAAGTCAATTTTACATTTGCACGTGAACTAACCCCCACTCTCATGGCTATTCTGTGGGAAAAATGCACTTGTTAATAAATAATTGCAAGATTTTGCATGTGCTTTCCAAAAACTTAGTTTCTTCTTCATGCAGGAAAAAAGAATTCCAGCTTCTAGAAAGATTTTATCCTAAGTATTAGATCTTCTGTTAAAAGTTGATGTTCATAGAATCATCACAGAATCACAGAATGGTCTGGATCTTTTTTTTTGACCTCTAAGATCATCCAGTTCCACCCCTGCCATGGGCAGGGACACCTTCCACTACCCCAGGTTGCTCCAAGCCCCATCCAGCCTGGCCTTGGATGCTTCCAGAGATGGGACATCCACAGATTTTCTGTATCTCACGGAAGTGGGGAAAACACCAGAAAATCCCATTATTCCCCTTATTTCCTGTTGCTGTGCACGAACAAGGCCTCCAGCTGCCACACCTTACCTGTATGTTTTATGAAGCTCCATAACCTTTTCTTCAAGCTCTTTTGTCTGGTTTGGGGCCAGTTTGAACTCACTGATGTAATCTGGACCATGGAGATCAGGATCATAGTCTCCCAACTCTGACTGGACCGTGTAGGAACCCAGCAGGGCCAAGGTGGCAAAGGAGCAGGGCAGCCGCCCTGTAAGGATGTCCTGTCTAAGTTGCAGACACAGGTAATACCTGGGGGCAGAAAGGAAAATACTATTCACAGAGAACAGGGAGAAATTTATTAACTTGAGGATCAGAGTCTCTGTTTTTATGCCACTGATGAACACACAACAATGCTCATTTCCAATTTTTACTTATTCCCAAGGTAAACAGCATGGAGGACTGGGGGATTCAAGGTCACCTCCACTCTGCAAAGGGAGTAAAGGACACTATGACCAGAAAATCTTGGGTAAGATTTTGGGTAAACCTAAGGTAAGAATTTACTTTTCTATACAAACACACACATGGCAGGGTTATAAATGACACTGCTTTACACATGGACTCCAGTGGCGAGTGAGAGCATCCTCACATCCTCTAAAAGCAAACCAAACCCCCTCCAAAAGGTGAAGGCATCTGATCTCCTTGCTGAAGGAGGGCAAAACCACCCAAATATGAAACACTTCTATTCCACATTCAGAAGAATATGGCAGTAGGATTCCCAGGGGACTCACCTGGTGATGTCCTCTGTCAGCTGGGCAGGATCTGGCGGATAAAACTTGACATTGAAGGTAAAATCCCAGGGGCCTCCTGCAATGACAAGGGAGAGCTTGAGAAAAATAAACACACCAGGACAGCTTTGTGATGGTCAGTTGATATAAAAAAAAGCTGGGAAAATCCAATCTGATCTTCAGAATTCAGCAGATGCAACACTGATTTGATACCGCTCGTTCTCACAGCTGGCTGCAGCTTAACATCCGTGTAAGTGTAAGATGTGACTTCATATACAGGAGGTAAGAAAAGCAGGAGAAAAAAAAGCAAGGCAGGGAAATTCACCTGGATTAACCACAGCTTGTGGCAAAAATTAAATTGTTTGCTAAGAAGCTCAATGACTGACATGTTTTTTCATTGACTGAAAAGGAATTCATGGAGAGAGGTCAGGCACAGAATGTAACTAATGAATTAGGACTGGTTTACTGCTCAACCCAATTTTGAAATTTGGAGGAGGGCTGTGCTAAGTCACTCCTCAGCCTAATGCACTGTGATCAGGTGGTCAGACACAGGTTAAACTCAGCCCAACACAAGCATCAACCTCTGGGTGAAGCCAGAAAGCACCAGGATAGGGAGAGCTTTTCAAGTCCAGACCTAATTGCTTTAATACAGCTTGTTGCAAACCTTGTATAGCACCATTACAGACATTAACTGGGCCAGAATCCACATAATCACACATAGAATTGGCATTATATGTGGTAGGGACAGCCCAGATGATACAGCTGAAGAGGTAACTCTCCCTTCTCCTTGAAAATAATCCCATTTCCCAGTAGAAAACAGCCCTGAGTGATTTTCATAGTTGTATCTCCCCCTGCTGTGCCCTTTAACACTAGTTCGAAATAAGATTTATTTCAGAAAGAGAAGATCTACCCCTGCGCTTAACTCGCTCAGAGGTTTATTCCAATCTCACACAGGGAAGAGGGGGAATGGAGCATTCCTGGATTTACTTCTTATGCAACGCCATAACTGGGATTAAACACAAGGCACGTTGTTTTCATCACACACAGTTCAAAACAAGTGATTCCAAGATGACATTGAAGGGAGCAGAGGTTACCTAAACCACCCCACACTGGTGTCCACATGTTCATATGTACATGCAAAATACCTTCACTTTGAGTAAAATCAAGTAATTTGCCATTTAACCCATCTCAGGGGGCCAGATTCCACAGCAGGCTGCTGTTCATTACACTCATGGATGAATTCTATGGATGGAGCAGCTCCTGCCCTTCACACGCACCCTGCTACTGATTGCAAGAGAAGTTGGTAAGACCAGGAGCTTTCCCTTCTCCACAGCCCTGCGCTTCCCCCCTAATCTGGCCTTAATGACACACTTTGTCCTGGGCTTCCCACCAAAAGCATCCGTAAAACAGTATTTTCCTACCCAAAACCAGTATTTTACTTCCAAAGCAGTCAGACTTGCTCCCAAGAGAATACAAAAGCCTCTAAAACATATTTAATTTTGACACTGTCCTCATCTTGAACTAATTCAGTGCTAGCAGACCCTAAAATACAATTTGGTATTTGAGCTGGTATTTCTCAAGCCATTTTTCATTCCAGCCTCAGAGTCCATAAAAAACCTTGTTCCACCATAAAATTCTGCTCGGGGTCTCCCAATCTCTTTTGGGATTTCAGTGGTTCCCACTGACACCCATTTTCCCATCCTCCAGCAAGGAGCACATCCCCACTTCAGCACTGCACAGACAGTGTGGCTTTGCTTCAGGCGAACACACCCCAAGCTGTTTTACCACGGAAATTACATTTTTTCCTAAATCTAGAGCATCCCTAAGTCCTTAAGAAGGAGAGAAAGGATGCACAGACTGCTTGAACTTGTGCTGATCCCTGCTAGCCACCCACTTGACCTCTCCCCATCCCTGGGCCCCCCAGATGGCTCACCAAAGCCACACTGGGAGGAACCACACCTCCCCACACATGATAAATTGAATCTACTTACCATGAACCTGCTTTTTTATTTCTTTGGCAGGATCCAGCCACGTCTGTAAGAGGATAAAAACATTCACAGTTTACCAGACATTCCAGAAACACCACAGAAAGCTGCAAATTGCTAAAAATACAGCACAAAAAAAAAAAAAACCCCACAATATTTGACACAAAGGCAGCCATGGAAACTGGAGAGATGGTACATTTTTCGCTACTTTTACTCCAGGCTGTGGTCTCAGTGGGTGTATTTCCAACCATTCACCTACCAGGGACTCATAAGGAAGCTGGAGGAACAAGAGGGGGAAAAAAACCAGAATATTAGGGCTGCAAGAACAGAGCGGCAGGTACGGCCACGGCCACATCCAGCTACCAGGGGCACTTGTACAACACCTTTTTTTTTTCTCCAGAACCTTTAAAAATAGGTAAATAGGACAGATACATTCATTTTAAGCACCCTGTCTCCTTACTTACCCTATTCAGATCAAAGATCACCAAGACTTTCTATTATTAGCTATAGTTTTCAACGACCTAATTGCTGAAATACGAGTAAAAACACCCAATTCCTGAGTAAGGCTGGAATTTTTTATAGTGTGACATAAACTTCATTTAACTATGACTCAAGTTTCGAGTAATTATCTCTGCTACAAATTTAGAAATGTATCTTTTTCCCCCCTCCTCTGTAATTTGGGGTTTTGTGGGATGGTGGTGCAATGTAAGCCTCAAAACACAACTCCTGCTTTTTCCATGGTCTGAGCCTTTCCCTTTTGCAGGGGTCAGGGCCTGTCCTGCTGCAGGCACTGGCGCTGGGCTAACAACCCTCCTGGAGAGGCTACATTTAACCACCTCTTCATTTTCACCAGCTCTGAGCAGGATTTGGACTGTCCAGGTCTCCCGAGGTGAAGGAATTAACTCATTGAATCCCCCAGGCTAATCTCTCCTGACCAGAAGGAGACGTAACTTCATGGCAGGGAGACAGCAATACTTGCATTTAATCTCCTCTTTTTATATGCCTGCTGCTCTAACATATAAAAGTGGGGATACAAAATCCATTTGAAAGGAAGGCTTCCTCTTTTTAGGGCCACAGCTCAGAGCAGAGCATCTCCATGGCCGGGCTGGTGCCACAACTGCTTGTTACTGGGGTGAGCCCAGGGTGCAGTCATACATCCCACCCCGCCTGATCCAGCAGACAATGATAGGAACAGCAATTAACAGCACTTTTATCCCACTGGGTCATGAATCAGTGGGAAACAATCCTCCCTTTCAGGGCAATGAGCTCCTTGCTGCTCCATGGTGACCAGCTGCTCCGTCACAACCTCCTAATCCCACTGTCACCCTCTGCTGTGTCCATGTGGGTAACTACTGGTCCTTGGAAGGTTTATTCCCCAAATATCAAGGTGGAAAATGTCACCTACAACCCCTCCCTATCCAGGAATACACACGTGTATCTCCACCTGCTCCACACAGCTCAGGTGAGGTGCCAGAGCTCATCTTTGGACCCTATTAACACCATTTTACCTGTGAATCAGTAACTCTGGGGAAGTCTTGTTTGAGGTTACAGCAGGAGAGAGATGGAGCTTCAGATTTCAAAGTTCATTGAAACATAACCAGATAGATTAAAAAAAAATAATGGTGTTTTCACCCATCAGAGCAAACCAAACCAACTTCCTCCACACTGGAGCTGAACAACCCCTGGACAGTGGCCTCATCTTCCCCAGATTCCAGCTCTGGGACACAGACCTGACAAAACAATCTGTTTTCAGTCCCTATGGTTAAAAAGATGCATAACCTCTCGGCCCTGGATGGCTTGGGGGAAGGAGGTACATGCTTCTGCTTCCAGAAGAATCAATGCCAAAAGCCTGGACGTGAGAAGAGCAAGTCCAAGGGTCTGGGAGACCACGGAATCATTCAGGAAAAGCCCTCTAAGATCACCAAGTCCAATCATTTCTCTAGCACTGCCAAGGCTACCACTAAGCCGCGGCTGCACATGCCCCATCTATATGCTTTTGATCACTTCCAGGGACAGTGATTCCACCACTTCCTTGGGCAGCCTGTGCCAAGGGCCTGACAACCCTTTCCAGGAAGGAATGTTTCCTAACATCCAAATGCAGCAGCAAGCTACCCACAGCACACGCAGAAGAAGCGGAGCTCCAGCTAAACTCTTCTTGCTCTAAGTTGGATCTAAAAGTACACCTACCTCTCCCTCTGCAAGAACAAACTCTGAGGGTAAAAAATATCCACGTTATATACATGGAAACACATTTCACATCCAAGAAAATTGGAAGACACCAGAGACTGTAAAACAAACCCAAGTGGGAGTTCTGCCTGCCTCAAATAGTGTTATTTTTGGTTGTGTATAAAACACTATAGAGTATTTAATGACACACATCTGTCAGTCAGTCACCTGGCTACAGGGATTGCTGCAGGTGAAGCAGAGAAAGAGTCAGAATATGGACCAACATAACCCGTCTAAAGGACACAGAATTGGGCCCTTAATTTCAATTATCTCATTTTTGGCTTTATGAAATAGACCTTGAATAATTGTTGAGTTACAGGGTAACCAAGGTTTTAAAAGATAAGACACTGCTTGAGTCAAATCAAACAAAGACCTTAAATTGAAACCGTGAGTAGGAGTTTTGGTATACAGTCCCATCTGTTCTTCTGCAGGGCAAAGGCTCAACTCCAAATGCTCTGGATGGCTCCAACCAGACCTTCCCAATGCTGACACCAGTGCCAGGGCAGCCTGACTCCTTCAGCTGCAGCTTTATAACTTAATGACATCATCTTGCAGTCAACTAATATGACTTCTCCAGGTGAAGACCCAAGTTCACTAGGATTCATTCTATGATTCACATAGCTTTTTGACTAAAATCCATGCTCCTGTAGTCATTTATTCACCATTTATTCCTGTGTGATGACCCGCAATCCGTATTTAGGGAGGACACAAAACAAGTTTGAAGAGGAGCTTATGCCCCACTTCCTGCCCTGGGGAGATGATGCAGGAAGAGCTGAATCCCTCAGGGCCAGCAGCTGCTTACCCTGGAGGTTGGTGTGTCCCATATGGCCAAACCAAAGTAGTCTTCTTCCAGCAGATTGAGGTGGTCGCAGACTTTTTTAAGAAGATCCTGTCCCTTGGCGTGTTTCTGCAAATAGACAAAGAAATCCTGAAGGACAGGGTTGGGTTTTGTCTGTCTTTGTTCACAGGAGAGGGGAGGAAGGGAATAGGATCAAACCACACTGTGCACTATCAGTAAGGGGAAAAAAGGTCCTGGGTAGCTCCAAATCAAATCCCCTATCTCCAGGCTGTTTCAGAGCAAGGACTCCTTACAGTAAAGGGCACCAAACAATAATTCCATGGAGAGGCAACAGGAACCACAGTGGGCCTCTCTCTTCCCAGCAGCTCCATGTCTGAAAATCCCCCAAAGCTGGACTTCCCAACACAGCTCCATAGACACCAAGGATCTGTACAGGTTTTCCCTCCCGAGGTACATCTGCAGTGCTGGAATCTCCCTGGTCCTGGCTGCCCGACAATCAGGTGTGGATCAAGAGATGAAACTGCTGCTACAACCTATTCACTTCACAGACAACCTGACTTTTCTTAGGTTCAGAAAAAAGACAGCAGCACATAACCAAAGCCCATGATTTCCGTGGCCCTTCCATCACCCTGATCTGCTGATGAAAACCAGCTTCTCCCATCTGCCTCATGTGCCCAAAGCTGCTCAGCACACAGCCTCCTGCCTCCAGAAATACACTTTGAGCATTCCTATTTCCTCTTTTTCTTTCCCCCAAATCCTGCAGAAGTGAACTGACCCAAGGAACAGATACCCTTTTGGTCCAAAAACATGAAGGAAAACATCCCTGAGGCATTAAAACTATGGCAACCAGAAGCAGCTCATTCCATCGGAGGCTTTGCTAGAAGAAAGTGCAGTTCCAGTGACGCAAAATCAGCTTCACTAATGCCCGCAGCTCTCCTGTCAGTCATCTCTGCATGGCAACTGCTCCAAGACCCCTGCCATGTTTTATTCCTTGGCTTTATTCCAGCCCTTCAGCTGTCAGGTCCTTTGTGCACACGTTATGACTCTATAGGTAACATAATGTATGCGTTAGCCTGGGTATTCCTCAAGGAATTGGCACTGGTATAGGAATGAAAAAGCTTCCAGGGCTGTCAGTCGGAAAGGATGCCTGAAAGCACTAATTCTCCTTGGATGAAGGCATTTGTGCTGCTCTTTGCCTACACCTTTGCAATTCCTTCCCAATTAAATCTTAATAAACTCTCAAAACGCCAGAGCAGAATTACACTGGCGCTAAAGCCAAGGGTGCTTCTCAAGTTAAGAGGATCTCACTGACACCATGGCCCCGCTAATCCTCTGCAGTACCCACCACGACCCTCTGTACCTACAGAGAGACATTTCTCATGTCCTGCTCAAGTCAGGACCCCCCATCCCCCCACAGTTCTCCCTCCAACAGTGTCCATGACGGTATTCAAAGGCATCGCTGCAGCAAACTCAGGCACAAAGCCATGGCAAGCTGTCACCGGGATTGGAAGAAGACGTTCCTTGGGGCTGCACACAGTATCCCTGGCCAAGGGGAAAGTGATGGGGGCAGTGATGCTCTGAGCTGATCCCAGGCAGGACCAGCAGCACCATCATTACACAAACACTCAGCACTGACCTACTTGCCCAGGATCACCCAAGGTGATGGTTCCCACAAGGAGCACTGCGTCCAGATACCCTCTCCTGGCCCATTCACCAGCAGGACTGAGGGAAAACAAGCTGGTGGAATTATGCTCCAATGGTAAGTACCAGATTATTAATATTCCAGACAAGCACTTCGATACTAAAATAGGGATTTCTGCTCACTTTTTATTGCCCTGACAGCACCACAACCCTGTGAGAGAATGCACAAAATAAAGGGAAAAAAAAGCTCTCAGATGAAGGGGGTTGCAGTGCTCTAAGTCAACATAATAATTTTAAATTGTTTACTGGAAATACATTCAACTGCAGGCTAAACACAGTGTGTTTTCTTTACATCCAAGCACCAGGAGCTAAGTTAACCAGCAGCCTGAGAGGTTAAGGTACCTTGGGGGACTAGAAAAGCACAAATCAATTTCATTCAACCCATTTTATTCAAAGCCAAGGAGGCAAAAGTTATTTAGAGAATTGCAACCTACCCCAAAAACCTAAACTCTAGCCTGGGATACAAATGAGAGAGATGGTGAACAGCAAGTAATACAAAGTTTGGGTTTGTTTTTTTTTAAACTTCCCCCCACCTCTACAAAGCAAGGCACCCTGGAATTGTAGAACAATAAAAAATAAAGATTCCTAGTACCCAGAGGTTTTTACAACACACTAAATAAGTTGTTATAGCTTACAGCAGACTTGTTCTGCAGTAAAACCTGTCATGTAATTCCCTGGCAGCACATTAGGCCCCTATTAAATCGTGTTTGTGGTGATTTTTCAAGAGAAGCAGAAGGGAGAGGGAAGAGAGGAGAAGTAGAACCAAAACCCCAAAGTACTTACATCCACAGAACACTCAAAAATGGTGTCATCCAGCAAAACGACTTTGCAGTACATGTTTCTGTGTCTCTTCACTGCTTTTTGGGCAGCTTTCAAATCCTTGTGTGCTTTGGTCTCTGGAGACTCTGGCTTTGGTTCTGGCTTGGCACCCTCCTCCTTTGCTTCCCCTTCTTCCCTGTCCTCGAAGTCTCTTCCCTCTGGCTCCTGGTCGTCCCTCCTCTCCTCCTGAGCAGGCTGAAACCCCCGATTTAGAGGTGTCAAACAAACAAAGCATCACATGGAACAAGCACTACAGGGCTGGGATCTCACACAGAATTCATTATCCCACTTTAACCTGTAACCCAGGACCTGGAGCAGCAGCTGGGGTGACCAAGAGAACAGTATTAATTTTTAAAGCTCTTCCAAGTAATTTTCAAGTTTTCATTTAATAAAGGATGTAATAAAAAAGAAGTAAGGGTTGATTAGAGAAATCAGGGCAGATTACATCATGCATTCATGGTGTTAATGACAGCACCTTCTGGATTGGGAAGGTTTTTTCCCTCCCAAGCAGGATCCCCAGTGCTCCCACTGCCACTCTGTCATAGCTGTTGTTCCAGTGCACCGGTCCTTGGCATGGCAAGGAGGAATTGTTTCACATTGACAGAGGCTAGATGGCATATTGGGAAGAAATTCTTCCCTTTGAGGGTGGGGAGGCCTGGCACAGGGCACCCAGAGAAGCTGTAGCTACCCCTGGATCCCTGGCAGTGCCCAAGGCCAGGTTGGATGGGGCTTAGAGCAACCTGGGACAGTGGAAGGTGTCCCTGCCTGTGGCAGGGCATGGGACAAAATGGGCTTTAAGGTCCCTTCCAACCCAAACCATTGTGGGATTTTATGGCAGCAGTGGCACTAAAAGGAGGGTCAGGGCTGAGGTTTTGTGGCCATCGGAGCTGACCGAGCAGCTCTCTGCCACCAAAAAGGGAAGGCAGCCTCCACATCACCATCCCTTTGCCTACAGAAGCACTTTGAGAGTCAGTTTAATGCACTCCAATAGCAGAAAGAGATGCAGTTTGGGGACAGGAGGAGGAAGGAAGCTGGGTTTTTTTTTCTTCTGCCACTTCAGCAGGTTAAATGAGTTCATGGCAGGTTCTGACGACGCTGGAAGGGGCTGGATGCAGCAGGAGCACAGAGCTGCAGCAGAGGAAGAGCAAAACCTTGTCTGTTCAGCCCATCACATCTCATGAAATCACACCCAGGCACAAGTGCACAGAGGTATTTAAAAACTAAATAATGTCCACAAGCTGCTGACTTCTGTTCCAGCAGAACTGGGACAATCAGGAGCAGTGAATCAGTCAAAGCTCCTAATGCCCGTCGGTCAGCATTTATCAAACTGCAGCACGTCGCAAATGCTTTCACAGCAGAAATATCTGCCGAGTGTCACAGTTCAGAAAGCCACTGACAGTGATCTAAAATAAGAACTGGAAAAAAAAAAGGCACAAATGCTTCGTCTGAAATGAACAGCCCATGAAGGAAGGCTGGGGTGCAAATTCACACGGGCTCAGGAGCAGCAAATCAGAGATAAATAGAGAAAGAAATCATGCATTGAAAAACCCAGAATGGCTTAGGTTGGAAGGGACCCTAAAGCCTCCTCTCACCTTCCACTAGACGATGTTGCTCCAACCCGGTCTTAAACACTTCCAAGAATAAGTTCCTCTTGAAAATACAATTTATGGGCATGAAAATCTCCACCTCTTCCCCATCCTGCTAATCCCTACCCTCAGAGGTACAAAACATGAGCAGAGATCATCCCATGGTCTTCACAGGCTCAGAAATTTGGGAAAAGAAAGGAAAAGCTGTTACCTACTACCCTCTCTACAACTTTGTAATTTTAACGAGGCGGATTTACAATTACTGCCTACTGGCAGTGCTTGAATTTGTAAAGGATTGCTCCAAAATTGAGCATTTGTGGGGATCTGGAGCCACTCTGAACTTAAGGCAGTGAGTAAGAAATCCAGATTTCACCCTGTCTGGCTCCAGCAATACACATGGTTGGTTGGGTTGTAAGAAATTCCCAGCTGAGGAGAAGGAATACCTACCTTTTTCCACTCCAGGATCAAGTAACAGCAGAGCTGTAACTACCCAAGGAGGAAGAGAGGGCACCCAGCACCCTCAAATCAATAACCAGCCACAGCTCAGTGAATGTTCCCTGGGGGTGTATCTGCCTCAATTTCTATTTTAAAATTTTAAACTTTAAATTTTGCATGAGAAATGACCCTGGCTGGAAAGAGCAGACACCAGACAGGTTCCAGGAGCTGGGCTCAGCCCCACATGCCATGCAGAAATCCCTGTCTACATGATGCATAAGCAGAAAACATCTATATTTGGCAGGCTCAGCACTAGCCCAGACCAAGCAGATGACCAAGTCCTAAAATGCCACGCTTGTGCTCCTTGAAGCTGAAGAAACCCTCTCCCAAGTCCACATACTCTTGAGATCTCCACCTTGGGCCCCTGACCTGCCTTGATCCAGCTCACACCAAGGAAATCCTGACGATCAACCCTGGTTTTGAATCCAATGAATGTGAACCCTCTGTGTTCTGGTGTGACATCCCAAGGCTCAGCAGAGCAATGGTTCAGCACTGGGCATTTTACATTATGCTGGAGTGTGAGCCCAATTCCTGGAACAGGTGCTTTGCAGGGATGCAAGAGTGGGAAGTACAAAATGAAACACAGGGAGCTGACAAGAGCCTTTTTGGCATCTAATGACCTTTTCTGGTCAAGCTCACATGTCTGGGATATTAAGTTTTTATAGTTTTGGCTACAAATATGCATTTTAAAGCGGCAGGGAGCACGTCCCACGGAATGGGGTGTTTTACCTGCGTTTCTGCACTGCTCAAGGAATGAAGATCCAGTGATGGGTCAGTTTTGAGCTCAGGCTCAGGAGCTGCAATTGGGGCTTTCACCAGGATGTCTTCATCAGGGCTGGCTCCTAATCCTGCATCTTTCTGGTCACCTCCCACTTCTTTAGGAGCATCAGTGTCTTTGTCCTCTTCGGACACCTGAGACTTGGGCCTCCTGAGGAAGGAGGAGAAGAGGCGGGAGAGACCCCGGCCCTCGGAGGTGCGACGTTCTTTCTTGCTCTGCTCCTCGTGCGTGGGGGTGTCTCCGTTGGAGGCCTTCTGCCTCTGGGGCTGCCTCTCCGGCGTTGGCTGAGCCCCTTCCTCCAGGGAAGCCTCTTGCTTCTGTGTTTCAGCAGCTCCTTCCTCCTCCTTGGCTTGTTGCTGCTCCGAGTTGTCAGCGTCGGCTGCTGGGCTCTTTTCTGTTGTCATGATGATGCTGTATGAGAGGAGCAAAAGGGCTCAATCAAGGAGTTTCCAATACCCATGTCTGACTGAGCTACTCAAACCAACCACGAGCACAGACACGCCGGCCATGTTCACCAGTCACACCACCCTGTCACAGAACCAGAGCGGAAGGGACCCACAGGGACCATCCAGTCCAGCTCTGAAGTGAATGGCCTGTAGGGGGATGAAACGCTGGCTGACTCCAGCCTACAAAGTCAGCAAGAGCAAAGTCATTCCTTTTGCTACAGTTTGCTTTGAAGATAGTCTTTAAGGTCCCGTCCAACTTAAACCATTCTGGGATTCTATGATCTAAACACACCAAACCACACTGCTGGGGACAGGACCCACCAGTGTTGAGCAACACTGTTCTGCACAAGATGAATCCAGTGGAGCCCAGCAGGCTTTGGGATTCATGGGATATTTGCACTGCACACTAAAAAAATGTCAAATGAAAAGGTTTCCAAACAACATCCATAATGGAGAGCAGATTTCCTCAGAGCTTGTGCTATTAAGCTGATGCAACGTTTATTTCAACTTTAGCCTGGGCTGTTGACACAAAAAGATGGAAATCACATGAGAAGAATATCTATTTAAGGTATAAAGAGGACCCAAAATAATCATGCTTTAGAGGGGATAGAACTAATCTTTGCACACTGCATCACATGTATCTGCAGCAATAAATTGCCACTGCTTACACTGAGCAAATAGCATATAATCCAATATGCCTCAATCCCCCAGCCCGAGCCTCGGTGTATAAACATTTGCTCAAAATACACACTTAAAATTAAGAAACATTGAAGATGTCATCCTCCTACATATTATTGCCTTCATCAACTTTAATTTAACTCATCCTGATTGCTAAAAGAACCAGAGTGCTTGAAGGGGAGAAGCCTTCCCAGCTCTCCAAAGGACTTTCCCCTTGCGTTTAATGCAAACATTTCATATTATTTCTAATGCTGTGGTTAAACCAGCACAGCATCACAGACCTTCCCTGAATTTGTTTCTGCAGCAATGCAAATTTCCTGAGGTTACAAGGTTTGGTTTGGGGTTCTGGTTGGGTTTTTTCACTTGGACTCAGCCCCACCAGCCAGCCCTGGGGGATGAGCTGCAGGGCTCATTTTAGCATGGTCTCCTGGCAGAAGACAGAATTATACTCCACTCACCATCTCCCCTCAGTCAGCTGCTCTGGGTATTTCCAAATCCAGTGGAGTGGCAGAGGCCACTGAAACAGCAGCTTCCAACCTGCACTGAGGAAAGAGGCACCCAAGCAGAGAACCTACATCATGGGCACCCAATGGACCAGGGATGCTACAAGGCAAAGAGAGTGCCCAAACCCAGATGTGCCCAGATGTGTCTGTGATCAGTTTGCAGATGGCAGTATACGTGTGACTTGTCCTTGCAGCTCTTACTTCTGCTCCCCTTCCTCCTGCGATCCCTTGCCACAGATGCTGCTGGCCCTGTCAGCAACCCACAGCTCCTACTGCAGAGAACCCCAGCCACCACGCAGCCAATTTCTGCTCTCATCAGCGCTCCAAGAACTCCTGGAGATGCCACAAGGCAGTGGAGAGGGCAAGGACTGTTCAGCCAAACACCCATCACCCTGAACCCACTATGCCAATGTCCAGGGCAAAGCTCCCAATGTCTCAGCACACATGGAGTGGAAGGGATGCTCTGCAAGCCTGTCCCACCACAATCACACACTGATAGCCAGCTCCCTCTGGCACCAGCTGTTGGAGCAGCCTGCTTTGTAGTTGCTTCCCACTGTGTTTGTTTTGAATAAATACATTTGTAGGAATCGTTATCAAAACACACAGCGTTGGACACTTTGCTCTTCAAACCAAAAAGGCAGAACCAAGGCTTTGGAAATGACATCGGTGGGGAGGGCACAGCTGAGGAGCAGCTCTTACCAGCCGCAGGAAGCCCCAGGGACAGCCCACAAAGGAACATTTCCTCTGGATGTACTTTTCTCTCTTTAAACACCAACAATTTGGAACAAGATTTGTTGACTTGTTTACATTTCAAAGCCGCAGTCACGGACCTTTCCCGGCGCAGGAAGGTGGGTCTGGCTGGCGATGAGCAAACATCTCCTTGTCTTTCCTCCATCCCCCGAGAACCTTGCTGAGGCTCAGCCAAATCGCCTCGGCAGCGCTGGGGATGCGGAGACGGGCACGTAGGAGCCCTTCCTTTCCCAATAAACATTTCATAGCTGCCAGCACCAGTAACTCACTGGGTACAGCAAACATCTTGCTGCGAGACCCGAGTGCACTGCTCCAATGCGTGGGCTCCTGGCCGGCTCCCACCCTTCGAAGTTTTATGCTCAGAAATGGTTTTTTAGGTGTCCCTGCCCATGGCAAGGGGGTGGAACGAGATGGTCTTTAAACCTTCCAACCCAAGCCAGTCTGTGATTCTGTGATTATACAATGAAAAAAAGGACCTTTCCTGCAAGGAGATGGGTGCCAAGTGGTGTTTTGTTTCCAAGCCAGCCCAGAGCAGAGCAGACACAAAGAACGAGGTTCCCGCTCCACTGCTCTTCAACCCATCCCCTGGAGAAAACACTGCCCACAGCCAAACCACAAGCAGGATTTTATTTAAATTAAATTTTTCTTCCCTTGCTATTTCACAAGGCAATTCTGCTGAGCCTGCAGGTGCCTCAGGAGCTACCCGGATGCTGGAGGAGGATACTCTGCTATTGTATGAGCACTCAAGCAGTGCTGCTCACCTCCTCCTCTGAGCTGCCACATTGTAAATACTTCATTTGGGGGCCTTTCTTTGGTAGAGGCTGAAGGTTTGATGTCAGCCTGTAAAAGGCAGGCTCTTCACATGTCTGGAGTGGAGAAGGTGTTAAACACTGTGGAAATAAGCAAGCTACAACAAAGCTCAGATGTGATCCGAGAGAGATTCTGGAGTAACAATCTCATCAGAAAAGAGTACAAATATGTATTTATATCTAAATATTTATATCTATTTTTAAGCTGAAGAACATCCTTCAGGTAAGAAGGCTTTGGCAACAGGAAGCGACCTGAAGAGAAGGGAGTTAAGTATTTCCAGAGCAGAAAACAGGCTTTGCCCTGCTGAGGACACCTTCACCATGGGCTGACCTCCCACCAGCAACATCCCCCTTCATCTGCACCTGAGGGAGGACCTGAACCTCCTCAGGAATGTCGGTGCTTTGGTGATGAAGAGGGAGCTCCACAGATCTTCTCTCAAAAGGCATCAGCAACTCCGAACACCAAATGTCAGAGCAAACCAGTGCAGGGGCACCTTCTGAACCTGCCGTACCTGCGAAGACCCTCCAGCCCCCCAGCACCCGAGCCCTCCAGCCTCAGGGCTTATCCTTCTTTCTGGCCAAAGGCACAGTTGTAGGGAACACTCAACATCGCTGTGGGCTTGGTGTAATTCATACAGACTCATCCCTCTTTCCTGCATCAAAACCCTTGGAACAAAACAGACTTAAAAGAAGTGCAAGTGTTCATTGCTCACCCTGCTGCCAACATATATGGTTCAATCATAAAATCATGGAATGCTTTGGGTTGAAGGCACCTTAAACTTACCTCATTCCAACCCCCTAGCATTGGCAGGGACATTTTCCACTATACCAGGTTGCTTCAAGCCCCATCCACCCTGCACCAATTATCTGGTGAGCAGATGATGGCTAAACTCAGTTTCACCCGCACACGGCTCCATGGGTTCTGCTCTTGCAGATATCAAAAGACAACCCCAGTCCAAGTGAAACCATCCCCATTTTCCAGCCTGCACAGAAGCACATAGATTTATCTAAAAGATTTTAGAGTAGCTCAAGACACCACAACAGCTCCCTGTTGAGAAAGCCTTCAATCCTCAAGAGAAACCCAAATCCCTTCCTTATGGTACCTGTGCTCTGGAAGGTTCTCATTAAGTAATGGCACCTGAGCTCCCTGGAAATGACAGTGCTGCTCATTTGGGCTGTTCCATGATAAGTTACAGGGGCTCAAAGAAACAGGAATGTTTAGGTATGTGTCTATCACCCTCTCCTACCTGTCAGCCTACTTCAGTCTCTCTTACTTAGGCACACAGTAAGTTTAGTGATAATAAGTTGAACCTATGCTGAAGGAAGAAGGGGTTAATTAGAAATCAGGAAGAAATCCCTGCCTGTGAGGGTGGTGAAGCCCTGGCACAGGCTGCCCCTGGGTCCCTGGAAGTGTCCAATGTCAGGTTGGATGGGGTTTGGAGCAACCTGGCCTAGTGGAAGGTGTCCCTGCCCATGGCAGGGGGTGGGATGACACAGGCTTTAAGGCTCCTTCCAACTCAAACCAGTCTGTGATTCTGTAAAAAATCTAACTTATCCTTGTTTCCAAGCCTGGAAAAATTATTTATGGCTCATGTCATAACTTACTTAATTCCCAGTGGCTTAGTCTTTCAGAGAGAGAAGAAAAAGGACAGTCCACAGGGAAGGTTCAGTTCTTGGAAACACAGACTGTCTCGCAGAGATGCCCAACACCAGATAACGGGTGGGACAAACTGTCTTGACCTTCCTACGCAAAAATGTGTGGCTTCACTGAACGCTGCAGCTCCAGCAAGAGCTGGAGACAATGATAAGACAGAAATTTCTGCTAAAAATAGGCAAAAATCAAATAGTTCCAGCAACAGTGTAATGTTTTTTTTTAAATGCGTTCTTTCCCATTTCATAATGTGTGTGAAAAGCACATAATTCACCAGGGAAACTACACAGAACACTGCTCGAAATAGAGAGCACAGCCTGACAATTCAGTTTTGTCAAGACCTGGTGCATGTGCAACAAACCTGTGGGTGGGAGAGGAGGAAACTGCAGCTGCCACCAGCATGACTTGCTCCACGTGTGTGTTACGTGTCCTACACGTGATTTTTACTACAGTAAAGAAAACACTGGACAGAGCTTGGAGCAACCTCATCTAGTGGAAGGTGTCCCTGGCCATGGCAGGGGGGTGGAATGTGATGGACTTTAAGGTCTCTGCCAACTCAAACCAGTCTGGGATTCTATGACCATAGCAGAAATGTATGCTTGGGGGTTTCAAACAAAGTAAGATATTAAAATGCAATAAAATAAGCCTCTCAACAGAAATTCAAACAACTTTAAAATACTCTAAAGACTCAGAATCTTTCAGAATTTATTTAATAGATTTTATTAGAGGAATAATTAGTGCTGACAATTTATAACCCCTCTTAGAATTAACATGCCTCATCTTTCTGTGCCGGTACTTTGGATCCTGAACAAAAAGGACGCTGCCACTCAGCCTGACCCAGAGGGTAACAGGAGACTTCAGGAGCCTCATTGAACAGGAGAAAAATAAACCACCCAACACAACACAGATGGCACATTACAACTGCCCGGATTTAATTCTCACCAGACCAGCCCTGGTAATCCACTGCATGTCGGCAGCACCGTGCCCCTCTCCCATCTCCTGCTATCGTACAGCTTTCCTATTTAAATGAAGGCAAAAATAGTAGCTCACCATCTGCTGAAAGCAAATCATTTATGTCAAATTGAAGACTGGGCTTATAAAATGACCTGACTAAATGGAGCAGTAAGTGCATTACAACCAAAGGGAGCTGAGAGCTCCTCCTCTGTATCCTCAAAAATCCTCCTGGATGCTACAAAATTCCTTACATGGAAATTCATGGGCTTTGCTCATTGGTGAAGTGCTGAAATTTAAATGAAAACATGTACTTGTCACTGGGGCCTTGTCTACAGCAATGGGTTTGGAAAGGCTGCCTGTGTGGGATCTCTCTGGAAAATTCGCTTGAAGTTGGAGCAGTTGGACCCAGAACAGACATGGAGAAGGCACGTGCAGCAGGCTGCCAGCAAAATCAAGCTGCTCATAGACTATCCCTCCTCTCATTGCAACGCAGTAATTGGCTAAAAAGACTAAGAAAAGCAGCAGTTTAATACAAGTGTTGTTTCCTATTCAGTAGTGAGCAGTAACTCTTGGGGCTCCCTTCCCCTCTGCAGCAGAGGCCAGAGCAGAAACAACATGGTTTGGTCTCAAACACACAGTGCCTGACAGGGCTTCTTCTGCAGAAACAAGTCTCCAAACCTGCCTGGAGGACACAAGGGCTCAGCCTGGCAGGCAGCAGTCACTCCAAAACCCTCCTTTGCTGAAGGAGCCGGTATCTGCCTGACCTGGCAGAGGGAGGGAGGGATCCATCCAAGCCCATCCCCACCCTACGAGCAGCTCAGCCCCTGTGTGGTGCAGATAACATCCTGGGGCTGCTCCCTCCACCAGCCTCCCATGGAAACGGGGGGAGTGGGGACTCAGCAGGCACCAGAAATCTGTGCAACAAAAAGCAGCAGGAACGGTGCTTACAAAAGCACCATGAGCAAGCCGTTCCATCACAGGGAGGCAATGGCAAGGACAGGCTCCGTCCCAGCAGGTCACTCCATCACAGACGCTCCTGACTCCACACAGAAGGAATACCCGAGGTGGCGATGACAGCACAGCAGAGATGACAATGCCACCGCTGTGTGTGACGATGGCTCTCCCTGCAGCAGCACTCCACTTGCTAAAGCAACAGTTCAACAGAAATAAGCAATAGATCTCCATCAGCTGAACAAGAGGATTTTTGCCATGAATTATTCATAAGGATTTTTTTTCCTGCCTGAACATAGATGTGTTTACTTACACTGTACCTCATTTACACTCAAGGTTTAACATAACAGGGCTCATATTCTTTCCTTACAGTTTCCCAAGAATGGGGGTAAAGCACTTTCTGCTTTTGTTGTTCTCCATTTGGTTGCTTCCAAACCAAAGCTATAATTAGAAGCCCAGAGGGCCCTGAACGCTCCTTTGATAAAGAGCTGCCTGCTAGGTAAATACCACTCCTGCACACACATACACACAGGCACCTGCCAGGATGAACCGCTGCTGCACCAAGAGCCAGAAGGATGTTTGATGCTAAAACCTCTTAACAGGCTCCACTGCCGACTGCCCCAGCTCACACACATGGGCTGCTCCTCCCCTGCGTGCCAGGGACATCACACTTAAGTGCTTCATTTGTTACTGCATGGCTGTAATGCAATTTGCATTCACCCAAGTGTCTCAAATACATCTGCCGCACCCTGGTACAACGCCCCAAATTCATTAAAAAGAACCCTAATCGCACAGTTATTCAGATGTTATTAGTGCACAAGAAATGCACAATATTTGAACTATCTGAGGGAACACAGGAAGGGCTGGGAGAACAAGCGCTAGGCTTGTTCTCTGCCGAGCCCTGACGAAAGCTGGCTGAAAAAGCTGGATGAAAACGTCCTCAACCCTGGCTTTAAGCTGGGCTTATTGCTTCAGAATTGCCATCAAATACCACAGAATCCTAGCATGGTTTGGGTGGGAAGGGTTCTGAAAGCTCATCTCGTTACACCCGCAGCCATGGACAGGGACACCTTCCACTGTCCCAGGCTGCTCCAAGCCCTGTCCAACCTGGCCTTGGACACTTCCAGGGATGGAGCAGCCACAACTTCTCTGGGCAACTGCTGCCAGGGCCTCACCACCCTCCCAGGGAAGAATTTCTCCCCAATATATATATCCCACCTAATCCTGCCCTCTGTCAGTTTGAGGTCATTCCTCTTTGTTGTCTCACTATCTGCCTGTGTAAAAAGCCTCTCCCTCCTTTTTGTAAGCCCCATTAGGCACTGGAAAGGGCTCTAAGGTCTCCCTGGAGCCTTCTCTTCTCAAGGCTGAACACCCACAACTCCCTCAGCTTGTCAAGGACACTTAAGTTAGTGCTACACTACCCTAAAATGATTCCAAGACCTTTTCTCCTGACAGCAACACTCCAAACATATTTAATGCAGAGGAAATATCATTCTCCCCCACAAGAACCTGCAGCGAGGGGAAACCCCCAGGACATGGTGCCTAACCCAGTGATACCAGGGTCTGCCCAGGGGCACAGCAATGTGGTTTTGGGCTGTTTTAATGAGTTTTAAGAAGTTGTACCAGCTGCCAGGCTGAGTTGATCGACCTGGTTTGCTCTCCCATGCTCACTGCCACCATCGAGCAGTGAAGCAAGGCTGCAAGGTAACTAAAATTACGTTTACACTAATTATCAGCCTGAACATTGCACTTTTAAAGATTAATGACCCTTACCTAGGAGTACACAAATGCACTGGCCAGCTGCAGGTTATCTACCAAATTCCTTGACTCTTGGTTTTCTGGCCAAGCTCCAGTCACTTACACCTGCAGAGCAACAGAGGGGATGGAAAAGCTGGAGATCATCTCAGCATCCACAAGCCAGATGCAGCACAACCATGGCTGCTGGCTCTAGAGACACAACTGGGACAGCAGCAGCTCCGAGGAGCCCAGGGGAATGAGTCAGCGAGCAGGGGGTTGTGAAGCTGAGTTTCACTGGGCGGGTACAAACACTGCAGGCATCAGCGCGCAGCAGCCTCTGCTGCTCCTGAGCTGGGGGAAGGCTTTCTTTCAGGAAGGACCACCCTTTTCTGAAATCCCCTCTTCTTTCAGGGCTCAGCATCCCACGCAACAGCACAGAGAAGGAGAGGAAATCCATTCCCACCACAAACCTTGAGCTGTAAACTCCCAGTATCACAGAAAGAACCCAACCTTCAACCATTTGACAACTCACAAGACCAGGCAGCTTGGTTTTAGAGCCCACTAAGAGCTAATTGAAGTCCCCCAACAAAAGCAGCAGAGCACGCTCCAAGCTGGCTGCAGCTCCCCAAGGCACATAGCAATGGGGAATGCAAACTGGGATGCTGCTGACCTTGCCTCAAGACTGGGAACAGCAAAGCATCTTCTGTGGGCACTGTGCACAGGAGGGGGGTGGGGAGACACCGCCTCCAGAAAGCTCCCCTCTTTTTTTTCTTTAAATATTGCAGGTGATGATTAATTCTAAACTCTGCACCACTCCCAGAAAAAAAACCCCCATGGGGATGACCTGCAGGCTCCTGTCTATGCCCAAGGAGAGCAGGCAAACATCCAAAACCTGGGTGTAACTATGTTCCCAACAGACCTGGTCCACAGGCAACAGACAGAAAACCAGACACTCAGCTGTTCTCCCAAATACTCGGAGCCAGGAGTCAGAAGCTGTTTGTAAAGCCTTAAGGTATGTACTCAGTTTGATTGGGACAAACTCCAGTGCCACCAGGGCCCCAGAAGGATGCTACCCCAATGAATGCAGCACCAGAAGAACACTGCATGTCTCAGGAACCCGCTCGGACACTTCACACCACCTCCATAGGGATGGTTTTCTTCCCATCTTTCCTGCTTGTGATGCTCAGTGACCACAAAGTCACCCTTGACCCTGGGGTGGCTTCCAGAAGCTGGGCAGCAAAGGAGAAGATGGTTCCTGGAAAATCAAGGCAGGTTTTGCAATGCCTCCCACGCAGAGGACGTTCTCTAGAATCCCTCCAGGGATCCTGCACCACAGGGCAGGTGACACCCGCCTGGAGTCAAAAGGCAATGGGATATCAGTGCTTGGATTAGTGAGACATCCTCACTGGCAGTCCCCATCCCATAACAAAGTCATTCTCCTCTTAGCAAGGCTAGGGAGAAGCCCTTGGTTAGCACAGCTTCCTATTATTTCCATTGCACAATGTTCTCTGTCCCCTATTTGGCACAATTTGGCCTATTTCATGCATACAAAAAGCACCTCAGGGATGCCTGGAGGTTCTGCCCTGTGTCCTCACACACATCTCGCGTCTGCTTCTACACAACAAGATCCCACAGCACCATTCTGAACAGCTAAGGAGCTGGGGATGGGTACCAAGATGGTGGGAGACACCAGGACACCAAACTAACACGGGGTGACACAACTGTCACCTTCCCGAGGTTGCACCCCAGCACGGCTGGCAGAGATGAAAATCCTTCCATCTCCACCAGGAACAGGAACTAAACAGAAGGGGAATGTGAAGCAGCAATGAAATACCATCATGTGCAGTCAGCAGTCAGTTATGGGCACATAGCAGAGCAGCTCAGTCCTGTCACCTCCCAGAGCTGCTCCTTTCGTGAGCCAACAGACTGCAGCAGAACCCCTCCCACCATCCCCCACCAAGACTCGGCCTCCAGCCGTTTCCACCAGTCTGTTTTTTCCATCCAGCAGTGAAATCAGGCAGCTTTAGTTTTTAATCCCCTTAATTAGGGGTGTGCAGCAGTCTTCATTCCTTAATTACATCCATTCACACATCTGATGCAACACATTTACAAACAACCATTTTCACTGGAGATGGCTTTGAATCAAAATTGCTGTCGAATTCCCACACTGGCTGTGCTGTGTCACCAACAGGGAGAAGACACAACGTGGCATTCTGGATGCTTTAACAAGACACACAAGCTTGGAAATGCTATTGTCATTAAATAATCACCTGTTTCTTTGGCACGATTCAGGTGACTCCAGAGCAGAGAAACCACTGGCAGTCTGAGGCAGCGGAGCAGGAGCGCAGCTCTCAGCGGTTTAAACGAAAAAAGTGACCATTTCAGACAATCCTCTCAATACTGACCCACGGGATGGAGGAATGGCATTTCAGTGCCTATCCCGACGATTTTGGTCCATCACCATTCAGTAGCTCAGTTAAAGGTGGACAACAGGATGCTCCATTTCAGCTGCTCAGCTGCCAGGAATCCCTTTGATCCTCTGGAAGACTAAACACCCAGTGAGCACTTTATCATTCCCACTTCTGCTGCAGAACCAAAATAATGACGCTGACACCTTCTGCCTGCCCATGGAGCCATGGATGCATTATCCCACAGGGAGCCTGTGCTCACTTCTGCTTTGAATTACTGCCCCAGATCCCATCCTGATGCACTAATGGCTCACCAGGACACAGCAGCTGAGCTCCAGCCTGCAGCCTGGCCTATAAGCAGTCAGAAATAGTGAACAGGATATTAAACACCATCTGGGGGGAAGGGAGAGCATTGATTTAAAGAATGGGATGGAAGATAAGATGGTATTGTGAGGGCTTTTTCACCCCTGGAGACCCAAGTAAGGATCCATGCTGGTCCCCGCAGCACCCTCTGCTCAGCTCCAGGGTCGCTGCAATTATTTGCATGGAGGAAATGTACACAAACATCGCTTTCTTCAGACTATAGAAAGGAAAAGGAAGTTGTGTTCACCCTCAGTACTGCAGGGAGGGGTCAGAAATACACTTTGCACCCACATTCAGGGGCTGTTTGCTCATATTTTCGGTTACCGCCCTCCTTTCTGCACTGGATGGGTTGGTGTGGGAGGCTGTTGTGGGTTGTGATTTCACTGAACAAACACCAGCATGGCCACATTCCACCGGCTCTCAAGAGGTGTTTTCTACCTCTTCAACACCCACCCTTGCCACCCAGCACACCACAGAAAGGTTAGTGCTGAGTATCACACTGGTGCTCCTGGATGGCCCTTGTGTTTCTTAACAAAACACTGCAGCACCTTCCCCTCCAGCCACACTTAATCCTGCTGATGCAAACACTGCTCCACCCAGGAGCTCCATGGACAACACACACTAAAAGGATCTCTCCTACTCTCCTGTCTGGCTGCAGCAGAGCCGCTCTTTCTTCCACCACCCCCTGATTACCTCCAACCTTCTCCCCAGTTCCAGGGGCTGCCCAGGACCCCCCTCCCACCCACTCACATCTTTCTCCCCAATCATCTCCCTGCATTACATACGACACTGGGAGAAGTTTAACGTCCCTAAGGGCATTAAAGGGAGCTTTGGGCATGAAGTCAGGTGAGCATGAGCAGTGGAGAAACTGGGGCAGCACTTGGAAGTTGTAAACCAGCTTTTTCCACTCCCACTGGTGCCAATGAAACCTGCCCAATGCACAGCCAGGACACTGCTGGCCACCAACCAGCTGAGAAGACAACAATAAACAGCTTCCAACTGTTTAAACATTGCAATATTTGAAAATAAATGAAGAGCCAATAAAGACAAAATATCTCCTTTAGTGGGGATAAAGCATATGCAGAAAACAGCAGCTGGTTTAAACATCTCCCTATTAAAATAAATTGTACCTGGAGCTAGTGGTGGTTTCTGGATAAGCTACTGGCCTTATGTACACAATTTAGCATCCCATTGATACTTATTTTATGAGTTAGGTCTCAAAATAATCCTTATTCTATTCAAAGTGTGTGCTTGTGTGTATACCCACAAACACCCAACAATGTAACGGTGGTAGGAACAACCACATGTGTTTTTGGAGAAGCTTTGCTTATTTTTTCCTTTTTTACATTTAAATCCCAGTCATGCAATTGTTTTACTCACAGCTGAAGTCTCAGTGAGCCCAAGAGTGCTTCACCCAGCTGAAAGCTCCACAGACTCACAGGGACTCAGTGTGGCTCAGGTATTTATCAAGTACCAAAAGCAACAGCAAATTAAGAATAAACCATATTATTCTCAGTATTTTTGACCCAAAATCAACTGGTCTTGCCCAGTACTGAGGACTAAACGGAGAGCCCCAGCTAAAATTATGCTGCTAAAGGGCTGCAAGTCCCACAGTTGCAATTCCAGACAAGTGAGCCACTCTTTTCACCATGCTGCTGACAGCAGGAGCCACACAATACTGCTGAAATCCACATTCATGCAGCACAAGGGAATAAAATGCCACACAAATCCTCTTTTCTGCAGGCTCTGGTGATATCATTGTTTGGGTTAAAACTGCCATGAGAAGACCCTTCAAACGAGTGGAGAGAGCAAAAAGCATCGGTGAGCTCACCCAGGCACCTCAGCCACGCAGCTCCTGCCAAACCCGCTCTTTCCTCCTCCAATAAATATATTCTTAAACCACCTCCTCTGCACTTCCTTCAGGTTGTCTTTCTATACACACAATCTGAAGGTAAATAGTCGCCTGTTCCTCTCTAAGATGAAAACAATGAACATACAAACGAGGTCTGAGCGGGTTGAGCTAGCTCCAAGGCATCTCCTCACCACTGTAAGCTGTGAGCAGTGCAATACAGAAAATAAAAGTAGAGAAATGCCTCACCAGCTGCAGAAAGCAGGAGCCCTTACAGTGGCAAGAAGTGCAGTTCAATAGTAAAAAGCAAAAACAAGACAGAAACAAATGCAATGAGCTGGTCTCTGGTTAGGACATCAGTGCATGGCCTGAGCTCAGTTCCCCAGCTAAACAAGCTGTAAAAACTCTTTAGACGTGAACTACAACTCCACAACAAGAACATTTCATTCTCTTATTCCTAAGCATGGGAGATGTTTAAAAAATATCTGCCTTACCGGGCTGTGTCCCCTCTTCAGCACCTGGGGAAGGAGAAGAGGACCTGCCCTGCCCTGCTCCGTAGGCTTCGGTTCACTGCCTTGGCTTTGAAGCACCTGCGTTCAGCACGGACCTCGCTGGCGTCACTGCCATGTGGATTTGCCATTTCCCAGGTGTTTTACCTGCTGACATTATGACTGCCAAGCCTGTTTGTTTTATTTAACCATGCTCCTACTCTTAAGCTACCATCCAATTAATGCTCCCAATTACTCAGTGCTCAAGAGCCAACATTAATTAGAGAGTACCCTGCATATGAGGCTGCTGCCAGCTGAAGTGCATGGAGCTGGAGCATCCAGGACCAGTCCCTCCTCTGGGAGAAGAAACAGAGATTCCTCGTCTCGATGGTGGATTAACAGCCCTGAGCATGAAGGGCAGGGTTGGTGAAACAGTGGATGAGCTTTGTACCCTCAATGCCCAGATCTCAGCAGCCCTTTGGATTCCCCATGTATCCACAGCAATAAATATCTGTTTTTCCCTGTGGGATTCAACAAAACACAGCACCAGTTCAAGCCTGGGGACGTTAACCCAGTAATCTCCGGGATTAAGGGCACATACCAACAACGGCAGCCAGTGCTGTATAAATGCACCTTTCGCAAAGCACTCAAAACCAGGAGGATGAAGACCCCAAACTCCCCAAACTCTATGGGAGAAATGCCTAAATACCGTGGCACTTCAAGCACAGGTCACTTTATATGAAGAACTGAGCTGTTCAGGAATTAACAACAGACCTGTGAGGTTAAGACCCAAAACAACTCCCTGTTCAGAGCCCAGGGACACAGGAGTACAGCGTGAGCCTTCGGGAAGGGCATGGAACACCCATTTGCCCTCACACAGTGGCCTCTGCAGACAGCAGCGTAACAAGTTATTTTGCAACTCACGTTACTCAGATTTAATAAACCCCCTAGTGCAAGACATCCTTCTATTGGATTTGGAGAAAGATCCTGTAAACTTTGGCCTCTTTTTTTCCTTTCTACAAATAGATCTCTATTGCACAATGCACCGATGCTGTGCCACCTGCGTGAAAACAGCAACATGCCAGAAGGAAACAGCACTTCACCATGATTAACTACTAATTTTTTAATTGAATATTAGATTTTTTTTTCTCAAAATGTGTTTCTCTTTGCATGGTGCAGTGCACTTTCAAAGTGTTTCACCAACAGCACTGCAGAACTCAGTCTTGACAACAGCAGGGAAGATCAGTGCTAGACCTTTAAACACAAGAGGAAAAATAAAAAGGTGAATAACTCTTCTCTGTGCTTCACTTCTGCTCCCAGACCTTGCCAAACACAAAGTTTTGATAAAAATCCATCTTGTAGCACCAGAGCAGGGAACACCATGGCGGCTTGAACTGCTCACACCAAGAACATGCCTGCATGGGGACACAGGGAACACATCCCACATCTGGGAGAGCATCGGTCAAGTACTGTGGAGCAGCAGAACATGCTTCTATAACCCACAATAAATTTCATATTAAGGGCAGCAATTAAATCAATTAGTGGTCACCCAGCGAGCTGCTACTTTACAGAAGTTCATTTTAAGCAGCAAAACCAACTTCCAGCACGGTTTAAAATAAGAAGGTGACACAAGCATACACATGCTCATGCCATTAGGAAATCGGGAATGGCTGCAGAGGCTTCTGCTGCAGGTGGCTTATACCGAACTCTTCATTAGTACCAGATGGGTGGATCTCAGATTCCAAATGAAACACACACATCCCCATTTACAGTGATTCAGCCCAAAAAACCCAGTCCTCCAACTAAAATGCAAGTGCCACATCCATTTTTCTCCGCAGTAAATGCAGATCACAGATATGATCACTGCAAAAGCCAGAAGGGACTGTGATGGGTACCACATTGGCTAATTACTCGTGTGACAAATTATCAAGTTAAAAATCAAATATCTGCACTGCTCCAAGCTGAATTTTTTCCCAATTTACATTTTTTTCCAATCTGCATTTTTAAAAAATATAATTCACTGCTTGGAGCAGCAAAGACACTTTTTTTTTAAATATAGCAACAAATTTCAAGCCTATTTCCCAAAGCACCATCAAAAAACTCATCACTGCCGATACCAAGAGGTCTGGATCTTTTTGTGTCTGGGAACCAACCCTTAATTTTAAGTTTTCGCAAAGCCTGTTCTCTTGTTTTCAAGAAACTTGCCCCATCCTGAGCTCTAGTGACTCATCCCCAGATGTCTCTGACTTGCAGCACCTGAACTGACTGCACTCATGAAACACCCTGTGACTAGGCAAAACCACAGTCCATGGGTGGGAAAGCAAAGCAAGGAGATTAACTCAGAAAAACAAGACAAAAACTGCACGTTCCCCAGTCTCTGTTTCTTCTGGAGATGTGGAACTGAGCAACTGCTGGGCTTGGCTGACATCGGGATGTTGAGGCGATGCTCAGTGTCGTGGGGTACAGCTGGCTGCATGTCTGCCCTGTTTTCCTAAACCCCAAACGCTCTAATAGCAAAGCTCTGACAATGCTTTACAACACAGAGATTTGTGTTTTTCCTCTCTCCACTTGTTTTTTGTTTTAAAGAAATGTCTCAAAATATTTTCTCAGGGAGTGTTTCTGCTGAAGGGAATTGGGGAAAAACACAAGCAGACACCTGAGGTAGACAGGAACCACCCACTCACAAACCTCCTGCTTCAGAGGTGCACAGCTGCAGCTCCAGTTGATGTTCTCCTCCCCCTCCCCAACCCCAGTCTAGAAAATTTATTAGAACAAGCATTTTTAGTAAAAAAACAAATGTTTTTCACCAATCCTATAGTGTTTTTCTAGTGGTAAAGCTGAAGTGCTGTGAAAGTTACAGTTAATCAAACTTCATCACTCCTTGGTTTTCTGCCACAGCCAGAAGTTTCAGAAGGTTAAACTGTTTCCAAAACAAGCACAATCTATCAACAATTTTTCAGCTGATTTTGTAGTTAATACATCAAAAGGGCAAAGTTCTTTGTTTCCTTACATTTGTGTTTTCAAAGGCCAGGCAGGAGGTGATACCGCTGCACAGCAAAACCAGGGCTGAGAGCTTTTTGCATCTACTCCTACCACAGGAGAGATTTACAACTGTTTGTGCTGAGAAATCATGAGAAAAGGTTAACGTACAACCACTTCCCCCAGCAGCATCAGCCCAGCAAACGGAGCCAACCCTGTAACCAGGCCAGCACCTCGCCAAGACACCAATGAGCTCCACGCACACCTTCCAACCTCCTGAACCTGTGCGTGATGGAGCTGCGGGCACAGGGCGCTGGCACCTCTCCTTCACCTGTGTCTGCAGGGAACCCTATCACTGGCACAGACGCAGCTGTGCATCTACCTCAAAAAAAGGAGAAAAACGTTTAATTCCACTGTATTTGCATATGCTGTATACAATATCATGTATTTGTATTCCCAGATCACCAGCCTTTGCTGCGATTAGCACTGTGCAGATCAAACCCACCAATGCAATAAGCAATGCTCATGCTGGAGAGCCCAGCTCAATTATAAAAAGAAATAAACCTGCAAGAAAAGCATCACAGTGAAATACCAAATTTCTCTATAATTGCAAGCCTCTTTGCTTTGTGAATTCATCCCTCATGTCCATTATCTACTCCCATTCCTGCCTCTGGAGGCATGCAGGCAAGTAACACTAATAGATTCAGTTTCCCCGAGCTCTCCCTCTCGATTCATCATGCAACAGGGACTCTTTTTTTAAATAAACCACATCTTTGCAAAAAGAATATCACCATTTGTCATCATCAGGGTAGATGAAGAGAGTCAATCATCATTTTTAAATAAGCCAAGAGCAGCAGATGCAAAACATGAAGCCACTAACACTGTCCGTGCCACTGCTGGTTTCCCCACCAGCATCCAGTGGGTGCAGGTGGGAGCAAGAGCACCTGAACCAAGAAGAGGAACGTTTTCTGCATTGGTGCCCCAAAACTGAGGGGATGGGAGACACCAGCTACTCAAAGCATCTTGCTTCAAAACAAAATAAAATAAAACTTGCTCCAGTGTGTAAGCAGAGGAAAAAAGGTCATTTTTTGAGACTAACATGCTTAGACACCACAAGTCCCTTGGGTTCTCATTATCATTGGGTGAAGCACCCCAAACCTCACTGAAGAGAGGGGCAGGGATTAGGTCCTGCACTGGGATGGGCACAACAGCTGCTCTGACCTCATCAACCAACCCCAGCTTTATTCCACCATTTCCTGGAGAAGCGAAGGAAGGAGCAGGGACAGGTGGGAGCAAACAGATACTGCCATCCATAAACAAAGGAAGTGTTTTTTGAAGGCAGCATCTAGGTAGACCTGATGGAAATAACAGAAGCAGCAGCTACAACACCACCACCACCACCACCACAAACCCCCCCGAAGTCCATAGAAACTATGGCACTCACTGGAAGCAGTATCGGAGGAATTCAGCACGTGGCCATTTTCCCCCACTACTGCCAGCACACCCTTCCCAAGTTGATGCAGTTGCTCCCACTGCAGATAAACCCCCTTCTCCAGGGCCACCCCTACAACATTAAGTTTTTCAGAAAGCCCCGAAGAATGAGCCAGTTCATCTGTGTAAGTCAGCCAACCCACATGTCTGCAAGACCCCTTTTCCATCGTGTTTAAACACCCAGGGGGTCCTGGATGCACATGAAAATCCATAGAAAAGCAATATATATGTACCCTACACTGTTTCCCTCCCAAAACAGTTTCTCTTTCTTGTTGTTCCCCCTCTTCAAGAAAGTGTGGGGGTCCTTAAACCCTTTTGATTAGAAATACATATAAACAGCTGAAAACTTGCATTTTCTCTGCACTTAACTCCTCTCCAGGCCCCAAAAGCTTTCCTTCAGCTTTTCCTAGATGAAAGTTATTCCTGCAGCTGGACCAGGCAGCCCACAACTGAGTTTATCATGTTGCTACTTCATGTGCTTATTCACCAAGACTCTCACGAGCTTCTCACCACACACACTCACTTTCAAGTTGGCAGCTGGAGATAAAAAAGCAGCAATATCAGCATCGGCCACCAGCATCAATCCCAGGAGGAACGGAGGGGACATGGGAGCAGTGCTGGTATTTCCTAGGAGGAGGGATGGAGGGGCACCAAGGAAGTGCCTGGTACTCATCCCACCTCATTTCTCCCTGCTCAAATTTTAATACATGCTACTAAGGGTCCTAAACATGCTGTTCCCTTGCATGGAATGTGACCCCTTCCTCCGACAAGCTGTAGAAACTCATCCTCAGTCTTTTCCCTGTGTCAGGATATGTTTACATGATAAATGGCCTTTTTATTGCCTCTACACACTTACACACACACACTCATGCAGGAGAAAGAGGGATGCTGCTTAGGTGATTTTTTTTGACTTCACACCAACAACCACCCCCACAATTTAAACACAATTTTTCACCTTGCCTGTCAATCACTTCCAACCAACAGTTGTAAAACAGGTATTTAGGTCAGAAAACTTTGGCCTAACGCTGGGTTTCAAGACTTTTCAGACCAAATGAGCTGCTGAGTTTTCATGTACATGAAGGACAGGAGGACTCCCTTGTCTCAGGAGGATGACAGCTCACCACTGCTCTTCTCCAAGAGGCTGCATCCCCGGAGGGTCCCACTGGCTTGTGTGTGACGTGCATGTCAAGGTGACACTGCCAGGATGTCTGTCTTTGCAAACAGGACTAAAACACTATGTGCACACGGAATCCAGTATTTAAAGGACAGACCAGCAGTTTTTGTTTGGGGATTTAAGAGAGTTTTTTGTCACTCTGAAAAATGTCACCCTGAGCTGCCTCTGCACCTACTAAAATTTGCTTTTTCCCATAAAGGCCCAGGACATCCTGCTCTCCTCTGGCTGTCGTGTTAAGAGGGTAAATCAGGGATATACATTTCGGTGAGACACCAGAAGTTTCTTCCCCCAGAGGGTGGGCAGGCACTGAGCAGAATCCCCAGGGAATGGTCAGAGCCCCAAGGCTGCCAGAGCTCCAGGAGTGTTTGGCTAATGCTCTCAAAGATGCACAGGGTGGGATTCTTGGGGTATCCTGTGCAGGGCCATGAGTTGCACTTGATGATCCAACTTGTGGGTCCCTTCCAACTCAGGAGATTCTATGACATTGGTTATAGGGTGCTCTTAGCCATCGGTTCAGGAACTGGAAGGCAGCATGCAAGGCAGGGCTGCAGGAGGAAAAATATTTGCTGGCTAGGGCAGCTGAAGCTGGACCTGAAAGATTTTTATCCTTCCAGGAACCAGCCCCTGCCCAATGACAAATGACTCCTAAAACTCCCCAGGAATGGTTACCAGCTGCATGTTTCTCATTTTCCAAGTGCCTGGCTCGAGGCACTGCAGGCAGCTCACGGAGGCAGAAACCGGGGCTGGAACATAAAACGTTCCATCAAGCTCTGTGTCAAAGGGATAAAACCAAACCACCCTTCAAGCCATCTTGGAGCATCCAGACCATCTCATGAGTGAATTGCAAAGACCAGCTCATGCTTTTGATTCATTTGCACACAGGCATCGCAGATGAATCTGGGTGGGGATTAATCCTGTCTTCGGAGCAGAGTTTGAATAGCAGGGAATAAATACAGCCTGGAGCCCTGGACACAATGGGATGGGACTGTCCCCACTTAAACCCTGCTCACTCTCATATTCAGTGATACACAGGCCTCAGGGGTGAAAAATCCATATGGAATCACGCTCCAAGGCCACACCAGCATGGGAAGGCAGGGAGATGCTGTGGGACCAGCAGCAGCACACGCCATCTTCCACGTCCAAGGGTTTGGCTCTGCAATTCTACTATAAAGCCACATGAGCAGCTTAGTTATTTATTTAACTAAAAGCTTTTAATTATCTCTCTCACACACACACATTCCATGGGGCGGGGAAGGAGCAGAATAATCAGCCTACAACCAGTGACTGGGGGGTTCAAAGGAATTGTGGTTTTCATAGAAATAGCTAACTAGTCCTATTTTTCTTCCACTGCATTCAAAGTGTACTCCCATCCCCAGGCTCCAGCCACAGCGTGTCTTGCTATGGTTACATCTCAGGCTGAGCTGATCCCTGTAAGAAGGATTCGATTTTGACAGAGCAAAGGATCCTCCATAGGTCTGGGCTCCAGGTTTCTTAAGGCAGCCATGGAGGGTTATTCCATGGTGTGACCCTGTCTGAAAGCCAGGCTGACATCCCATGGCAGTCACTCTCACCAGCAGATGGACTGGGCTGCTCCCCAAAAATACATGTGTGGGAGGGAAGCACCCAACACCGTGGCCACGGCCACACAACTAGGCGGTCATGGAGCTCTCCCACTGCCTGCAAGGAGAAACACTCCCCTGAGCTGCTCATCTTCCTACATCTTTTAGGCTCTGCATTGAGATCAGGGAGATACAAAATTCTCAGTCCCCTCCGAAAACACTGGAGTTCAAGTGCTGTGAGACTTCATAAATTATAAATTACAAACCACTGCTGTCGACGTTTGCTCTGAGCACAGCAACTAAAGCAAACTGGCATGGGAATTTGTTTAAAAATCCCGGCTCAGAAATGCAGCAGGGTCCGGAGGAGCATGCCCTGGAAGAGTACGATTGCTTGAACATACCCCCCAAGCCTGTACAATTTCCCTCTCTGTGGAACTGCTTCATTTAAAAAAAGAAAAAAAAAAAAGGAAAAAGAGAAAGAAAGATTTAGTCCATCTACACAATCTACACAGACAAATTAAAAGCACTGGCTTTTAATACACAACGTGAGTGGCATTACACAAGCAAAAATTCACATCAACAGAAAACAAGCGTAAACAACCAACTGAACGTAAAGAAACTAATAATATTAATCTGGATTAAGTACGAGCCATGAACATTCCTACCTAATCCATCCGATGAACAAAGATAAATCCCTGCTATGCCACATCCTAGAGTTCTTTGCAACTTAAGAAACCACAATACTGATCAAAACAGTAGTAGATAAGACACATAAAGGGAAATCTTTACGTTTCACTGCCTGCTTAATCTACACAAGATTACAGCAAAAGAAAAGCACCAAGAAAGCAGAATAATCACTGCAAAAGATCCCCAGGCCCAGACTGCAATTTCTACTCCTGATGCAAAGCTTTATATTCAACTTCCCCAGAGAAACACATGACAGCAACAAACACAGCTCCAAGCCTGAACAACCTGAGTATCTGCGATTCCTTAACACTCAAGGAAAGTTGCACAGAAGTTAGAGGGAAGCCAATAGATCTGCAGTGGAGTTTAAAAGTACAAAATAAGGTTTACGATAGGAAATTATTTGCATCCATAGGGCTGCTGCAGGGAACCTCACACTCTCCTATTAAAGCCCTTAGATTCATCACAGCTTATTCCCAGGAATGTAAAAGCAGCTCCAGCAGGTCCAGACACTGACCCAATGTGGCACACCAGTACAGCCCAGCTCTAGCTCCCCACTGCAGCCCCACGCATGCCTCCATCCACAGAGGGGTGGGAAGCTCCCCCTAGGAGCAGGGATCCCTGGCCAGGATACCTGGGGAGAGCCCAGAGCTCTCCCACCCATCATGGACACAAGATCTCTGAGCATCACCGATTTCTAGGGTTTTTTCCAAGAAATATGTGAAATATGGCAGTAAGGGGCTGAAGAAAAACCCACCCTGCAGTGACACACGTACTGTCACGGTTCCCCCAAATGAAAAGGCTCTCAGCACATACCCCTCATTTGGGAACATAAGGAAAGGTGTTTCTCCCCAAACTCCTAGTCAGATGCTGTGGACACTCAGCCAACACTTCCACTGAACCGCCCCAAGGATGAAGAGCCAGAGGTTCACCCACTGACCCCAAAATCTAAGATTGCTTTGAGATGCCAAATAACTGCTGTGAAAACCTAGTACAGAGCCACTGCCTTCCATCAGCAACCCTTCTGTACACACAACTTTATTCCAGCACGTGCCACATTCACAGCATCATCTACCTATCAATGTATCAAAGCACATGGAGCAGCCCAACATCCCTGCAAGGTACCCCAGCACAGTAACACTCTGATCTCTAATGAATGAATTTGTAGAGGTAGGCTGCTCACTAGATAAGCCGCATCCCCACCAGCCTATGTCCCATCCATTCAAATACCTGCTCAACAACCAGTAAGCGAGGCGGTAGGAGAGACGTGTTTTAACTTTCCGAAAATCAAATGCTGTCAGGACAAACACTGTGGATGCTCATGCAGAGCACACGGGCACTTGACGGGGAGATACCGGAGCCAGGAGCTGTAGGTTTGGAGTAATATCGCCCAAAGCATTTTTAGGCTTTAGGAACATAGAATGTTTGGAAACAGGCCGAGAGGAGTCCTCACTCCTCAGGATTGCTGCTTTCCCATGAAATGCTTTGCTTCTGATAAGATTATTTGTTTTAACTTGCAATTTTGAGATCAGGTGAAAACACAGGTAATTCCTGTTCTCATCATCTAAATTGTTACAAGAAATAATGAATGTGTTTATATTAGGAAAAAAAAAATCATCCTTCTCTCTGTTTCATACGGCTCTGAGTTTTCAAGGTAAGGAACACTATGTTTATCCTGATATTTACCTTCCACAGCAGATTACGTTTGACCATGGGAATCCTAGAAAATCCTCACCTTCTTTATTAAGACCATGGCAGCAGAGATATGCAAAGGACCGCACTGCCTTTTAAATCACATCCAATGCTCAAAACTGCCCCAGAAGTGCAACTGAAGATGCAAGATGATGTAAAATACAAATATCAAGGGTATCAGCATCACTGACACGTGACACACAACCCTTAACAACCACAAAATGCTGCAGGAAAACTTTCAACCCCCCCCCCCAGCCATTAAAACAGAAAAACAACCTACTTTGGATCTCCACAAAGCAACCTTTGAAGTGAAGGGAGCAGCTCCTGGGGCAGTGACACACGAGTTAGCTAATTGTGAAAGGAATTGCACTCCACAGCAGCAGCAGCCAGGGCAGAGCCCCTCCGCATCCCTCATACAGACCCAGCATATTCTCTGCCCCACGAGACCTTACAGGGATTATTTTTACATATCTCAACTGTGAATAAGAATCACTAATTCAAAGACCATCCCTCCAGATCTAGCAAACTAAGGCAAGCAAAATCCAGCATTTTTGAAAAGCCTTCAAATCCTAAATGGAAAGAGCAAGGTAAGGCAAAAATGGAGGTTGTGGTACTGTTCAGAAATAAGATTTTCATGGAATAGTTTGGGTTGGAAGGGACAAATTTTGCCTTGCTTCTCCGGTATCTTAATTAAATTAACACACAGAATTATAACTGAACCAGCATAGCACCTACCCCAGAATTTGGACAATCTCTAAGAAATTTCCTCTTCACCACCAAACATGCAATTCTTGAATAACCATTTACACAGCCATAGAGGGGAGACTTGCCAGACCCTGTCCAAAACCAGCTTCCCCAAACCAGTGCACAAAGGGTGAACAAGTTCCTTTTCCCCAGAAAACACGGAAGCAAGGACTTGGGACACTTGCAGCTGCAGCACTCAGAGGTGGTCGAGGTGGATTTTAACTCATTCCAGACCCTCTGGAGTAATTTTCATTACAAACGGTGCCTTGCTGGAGATAGGAAATAAAAATACGCCTTGGTGAAAAATCCAGATAGCTGAAAAGCATCGCTTCCCAGTGGGGTAAGGTGTTTTCTTGAGCTAGAACTCAGGAGAAAGCAGGATGCACAGACAGGAAAGAGCCGTTGCCTGACTGATGCCAGACCACAGCATCCACATTTGTCCCATGGGTGGGTGAGCAGGCATCGGTCTGTGAAGCCCGAAGCACTTCCCCGACAGCCCTTCCCCGCCATATCTCCTTCCTCCTCTTCCTCCTGCACAATGGACTCCGGGCAGAGCTGGGGATCCCAGCTCGGCCACAGCAGCCCGGGCAACCCCGCCCCAGCAAAGGCGAACACTGGGTGCCAGCTCCCCTGAGCTGTGTGTCCCTATCCTGCTATCCCCATTTCTTGCTTCCTGCAGAATCTGTCTCGGGCTGAGCCTCAGCCTTTTGACTTCCAGAACTCCATGTCACACACAGCCCCACGGAGCCCTCGCACATGAGCCACGCGCACATACACTGTGCACACACAGACACACTGGATTCAGTCACACAAACACACGCTTCACACACAGATACACTGTGCACACACAAGGGGCAAACACAGACATGCTGCACACACACAGAGTGTGTACACACATATACATGGTGCACACAGAAACACCACGCACACTCACCTGGTGTGCACAGACACATGGTGCACACACACGCACAGATTGCACACGCACTGCGTATACACGGAGTGCTCACACGCACAGAGCTCACAGCAGTCACACCACACCCCCGATACAAACGACACACACGGGGTGCTTGTGCAGACCACGCGTGCACACTCCAACACCCCACGCACACACACCCTTTACACCCACAGGCACACTGACTGCACACACTCGCTGTGCAGACGCACCTTGCACAGATGAGCACACGCACTCACACGCGGTGCACAACCACACACGCGCACATACACGTGCCCACCCGCACGGAGACCGCGGGCACGCACCGGCCC
>NW_008239119.1:138962-157330 GCF_000691975.1 Corvus brachyrhynchos | reverse complement strand
GAAGATATGGGGGGCGGGGGGGAGGGGAGCGTTGGGGTTTTCTTTATGCTGTTATTATATTCTTCATTTTTTAAGCATAAGGCTATTCGTAATCGGACAGGTACTGCCTCAGTCTGTGGCAAGCCAAAAAAAAACGACAATTGAGGTAGCGACCGCTGGTCAACAAGAAACCCCCGAGGAGCTCGGCCTGCCCCTGCTCTGGAATCCCGCACCTACGGCATGGACCGGGTTTTCCTCGCTTACAGCCAAATTAGAATCAAGTTATTTTTGTCAAGCAGAGCTGTCCAGCTCTCCGTGCTACGTACATCAGAGCAAAACATTCTGCCGAGTGCCTCTTGAGCACTTCCAAAGGCTCCAGCAAGGCTGCTGCCAGCCTGCTCATCTCAGGAACCAAATCGCCCTTAAATATTTGCACAATCCCAAAATACGCCTGGCACCAAGGTATCTCCGTTTGTCTCCCAAAGAGAATTAAGGTCTCGGACACATTATTCTGCTTGGATTAAGAGCAACCGCCCTGCCTCTTCATCAGCAGATAATACCCAAGGCTGATGCACACCCTGGCTTGGACGGCTCCGTCACCATGTTGAGCCTGCACTGGTACCTACCTAGCAAGGGCGACTCACACACTGAGGGCATTTGTGCTATATGGGAGCTAAAAATACCCAGATTTTTAGAAAAATTAACATGCTTCTCACACCTATTTACCTTTTCTCCTTTATGCATCCATGACACTCAGCTCTGCCAAGAAGAACGGGGCAGCTCCTCTTTGTCTCAGTGTTGAGACCACTTGCAAAAAGCTCCTTAATGAGAGGTAAGGCGGATATTTTTGCCTTAAATCTGGACTACGTGGTGGTTTCCTTGGACTCAGATGAGCACATTTCATTAAAAAAAACACAGGCTGGGAAAGGTCTGGCGGCTCTAAGTCGCTGCTCCTACAATAGGGACAGGTAGTTCCCTTGAAACATGCCCTGAAGCTCTGACTTCAGTCCCCAGTGCAATAACTTAACACATTTTAATAGCCCAGGCAGTGCATGGAGGAGCGTGAGATGTTCAGTACTGACCCACCACAACTGCTACGTTTGCTACTGCTCACCCATGGGTGGGCTTAAAACACTGCCAGAAGAGAAATACGAGTCCAAAGGGCTTTGAGGAGAAAACCATGGAGCAAAGAAACCACAATTTTTGGTTGGCAACAGCTTCTTGCAACTAAGAAAAACAAGCAAACAAACCCGCACTGCTTCATTGTACACCACACACAGCAGATTACATGGAGGAGAGACTAGGGCAACAAAAACTTTGCATCAAAGCAGTGATTTAACACCACACAGCGCATCATCCACCGCGCTCAGATCACCAGATGATCCCCAACTCCATCTGCCAGCAGCTGAGAACAGAGAGCAGCAGCTCCTGCACTTTGTATTCCCAGGTGAAGCATTTATCCACAGGGAACACTAGTGCAAGCTGCCAACGCGCTGTGCACGAGGGCAAAGGATGCTGTCACCTCTTCAGACCCTAAACAAATGGTTGAGAGTTTGATTGGCTCCAAAGCTAAAGGAAGAGAAACTAAAAAGTTGAGTTATCAAATATGAAAAGAGGCACTTGGTCTGTGCCACGAGAGGCTGAAAAATGTTCTTCTGGGGCAAGGGGATCTGAGCCTACACCAAAGCAGTTTTTTACAGGGAGCAGAAAATATGGGGAAAAAAGGAAAAAAGAAACCCAAAACCACCACTCTTGTGCACATGGAAATACACCCCCATCACCACCACACTTCTGCTCGAAGTCACTGGCTTAGCTTCTTTTTCCTTCCTACACAGCCCCAAACTGACCTCTGAAATCCCATAGGAAGTAATGGAAATTTCTTAAATTCTTCACTGTAAGAACAGTTTGCCCTGTGCCAAGCCCCGATTGCAACTATTTAAAGAACTCTCCCAGTTACAGCTGGTTTAAGTCACTTTATGGGAGTCATCTAGAGACATAGAATTATTTTAATAAGTCAGGATTTCTTGGTATTTGCCTGCTGGATATAGGAATAAGGACAGGAATTATATTCATTTTAGGCATGCGTTTGGGGTGGCTAAGGCAGAGGTTGTTCCTTGCAAGCTAAAAGGCCAGTGGGAGCACTCAGATCCTGATGGATTCGGTCAGTGCAAACCAACTGGGTCATGGAGAACAATGCCAAACCTTGCCCTCTGCCTGGGTGATGTGCAGGCACTTGCAAGGAGCTCAGCAGGACACACTGCAGCATCCTAGGAGCATCCAGACAGCAGATTAAATCCAGCTCAAGCAAGTTCTTCATAGAACAGACCTTTTTAAGGTGATCCAGCACTCTATAGGCCCCACAGGACACACTCCTGGTATGATTTGTTGTAAAACAGGGCTCCCAGTTTACATCAGTGCCAGGGAACACTGCCCAGAGCATTACTGGCACAACAATAAAAGGCACAGAGCTCTCCTCTTTGCCCCGAGGAGGAGCTCCACCAGTGAGGAATTCCCAATCTAAACAAAGCAATTGTGCATCACACTGGTGCTGTGCTCCCTCCCCCAAACCAAGCAGGATTTAAGGTGAAGAGAACTACTCGGGATTACATCAAGTTCTAGGAAAACAAAGAAATTAAGCTGGTCAGATGAATCCTTTATCTATCCTGCTCTAAATGAGCCACATTACGCACACATTTGTGAACACACAACAGGCACACTCCGTTTCTGTGCCTCGTTCACACACTTTGCAAACAAGTGCTGCTGCGGCAGCCATTTCACAAGAGCAAACAAGGTGGGAGGAGAGCAGGTGGCTCAGTTTTGCCAGTTCCTGGCCCTCTGCCCTTGGCTCCTCTTCCAGCTTTGCTGTCACCATCAGCAGTGCTGATTTGGCCGTGAGCAGAAGACAGGAATGAGGACGAAAGGAAACCTCTCTTCAACTTCTCAAGCTTTGTGTTCCTGTAAAATGGTGATCTAGAATTAAGATATTGCAGGTAAATGATTCACCTAGAAGGAAAGGAACCTTCAGCTAATGCTGCATTTCTTCCCGGCCCACCCCTCTCTCCAGCACAGAATTAACTGCTGAAAAAGCCTCTGACAGGCTGAACTGCAAACTCAAGGAATTTTCACTAAGGTCTAGAACACTTTGCACTGCTTTGCTACAACTCATGTGCACAGTGAAGGCAACCTGGAATATCTACACTCACCTGGCTCTGTATCATGTATTTAACCAAAGATTAAATGTAGTCCAGCCCATCATAACACTCTCCAAAATCAACATTCATCGCTGAGATAGTTATTAAAGGGCCAAGGAGCACCCTCCATAGCTGAAGAGACTGAGTGATTTAGGTATTGGAATCACACTTGGCATCAGGGCAGTTCACCTCCAATTTTGCTAAATCCAAACTGCTTCTCCCATCCTTTTCTGTGTGGTTTCGTTCTGGAGAGTTTTCTTTTGTTGACCGTAATTTGTAGCCTTTAAAGGCTGCTGTTGCTAAACTAAAACCGCATATTCTTTCCCATGGGCAGAAGAATTCCATTTTTGAGCCATTAGATCTTTTTGGTACTGGGCTGGCTCATATGGATCCCTTTTGGGCAGATGGGGAAAGCAGAGGGGGTGGCTGGGAACTAAGTCTGTACACCCAGGAATTCCCATCCCACCTGCAATCTGGTTAATTGATAGAAAAAGCTCCTGTCATGGCTTTCATTGATTTGTATGAAGCTGATGTTCATTTGAGTCAGTGTCTCGCAGCACAGCAGACAAGCTCCAAGAAGAAAGAGGAATAAAACAGAAGAGAAGCTTCAGTTCTCTCCAGGCTGTGTGCCAGTGCAGGGAAGAACAGCTCCTGGAGAGTCAGCTTTGTTTAGACTTAGGGCTTAGAGTCAGTGCGTAAAGCACATTTCTGCCAAGATGCACCATTAAAGATTAGAGAAGGTCAGCTGCAGCCTGCAGGATCGAGTGTTCATACAGTGAATGTTTCTATATTGGCAGAGAAATACTTTTCCTCTCAAGTACGAGTAGGAAGTATTGAACATACGAGTGGCTGCAGTGAAAGGATCTAGAAAGAGTTTAATAAAGCCTGGAGAATAGATTATAGGTGATGCTGTGAATACAGGCAGTGCAGGCTCAGGAAAAGGCAGTCAGTGTGGCATGAGCCTGAGCTCCAGAAACAACCCAAGAAACTGACTGAACCATGGAAAAAACCATCACAGGAGCCTCAGACTGTCCCACAGCACACCCATCTCCACCACCTCGAGACCTCACCTTCCTTCCAAGCATTTACCAGGATTTCACTCTCTGGCAGTCTCAGTAAAAGATGACATGACTAAAACCAGAGGAGTGTGTTCACAGACAGCACTTGACTCCCTACCCCTCTTTAAGGAATGCTGCTGGAAACCCCTATGTTTGGGCAGCAGGAAGAAGTTCAAGCCCTTGCGTCAGCCTCCTAAACCAAGCAGGACCAGCCAGCCTGGCCAGGGAAGCAGCTGTCCCTTCAGCGGGGGACAAGCTCAGCTATGCAGTCTTTCTTGAAATGCACCCAAAAATAACAGTGAGTGCCACCAAGAGACCAGAGCTTCGGCAGGGAGGCAGCCAAGCTGCACCACTAACAAAAGATGTCAGGGGGTGATTTACTCCTTACATGGATGAGGAGTCAAACTGCAACCAAGAGAGACTCTGGCTTCTTTTAATAACACCAGGTAGGTGTGTTTTGAACTGCAGCTTCTCCCCAGAAAGGCACCAATTCAGTGAAGGAGATTTGACTCCATACTGTTACACTCTTGCTGGGCAAAGAGCATCCCTTGGCTTCAAAATGCCCAGAGCTCTTTGGTTTGGGGAAGGACAGTTTCAAGATCGGGGTTTATTTAGGACTAGTGTGTACCTGGCTGTAAGTTTGAGGCAGATACTTGGTAGAGAGCATTCGGGTCTGCACTAACACATCCCATGTAATCCAAAGGCCAAGCAGCAAATTCACGCAAGCCACGAACCCAGCACTAGTCAACAGACAGCAACTGGTGATCAAGGGCTAGACCTGTGCCTCAGTGAGGGATACCTGGCAAAACCCAACATTTATTTAATTAAAATTTTACCAATGGATAACAAATACAACTTCTAACCATTATTTTTTCCACAAATAAGAGCCGAAGCTCTGCACCACCTTGTCCAGCGCTGCCTCCCCTGCCTGACACATCCTTGGACCTCGCAGGGTTTGTCTTGAGCTACTAAACTGGATCAGACTCATCACTCTGAGTCCTGCCTATGGATGTTCCCAGAACCTGATAGAGCACAGCCAAAGTCTGCCCAGAGGCATTTCTGCAGGTGCACAATGATTAATTGGTGCACATTTCCATATCACAAATTAAAAAGATCTCAGCTTGCTTGAAATGCAGTATATTAACCTCTGAAACGGGCAGTCATGGATACCAGCTTCAAAAAGATTAATATCAATAAGACAGAATCCCAGAGGATAGCATCCCACTGCTGTCAGTTTTTCTGGAGCTCAAAATAAGGCATTTTGGGGTTTTTTTAAGGTAGTAACCTTCCATGCTTATTTTATTAAGAAAACCCAAAGTGGTTCATATTTATAGACAGAATCCAAGTAATGGAGGAGGGCGAGGGGGATAAGAAGTTGTCAAGGAAAGTTGTGGGCATGGATGGAGAGACAGGGAGGCGAGGGCAGGAAGCATACTGCCATTGTCACAGTTAATTGCCAAGAGTCTGAAAAGCTTTGTAACTAAAATAAATAACAGCTCTGTCTTTTCAGGGCGTTCTGCAGGTCCACTGAGGCTGCACAGTAACAGTGCACACAGTAAATCTTTGGAGCAGGAGATGCAGCAGCAGCTTGGAGACGCCAGTCTCACCCTGCACTCACTGCAGGCTTCGTCAGAAAAGCTAATAATCATTAAGCTGCCATCTTTTATTTCTAATTATTTGTCTCCACAGCAGGGTTTCTCCAACCATCAAGCAAAAGGGAAGCAAGTCTCAAAGGAGTAACTGTTTTGAAGTGGGCTCACAGCTGCCACGGCATGAATGGCTCTCCAAGAACAGTAGCAACTGCTCTGCACGGCCCACGGAGCTGGGAGGGAAAGCATCTCTGTTTAGGCTGGTTTTCAATGTCGGTTTTTAGGTCAACTAAAACAGCTTTTCTTATGCAACAGAAAGCTCACTTGCTTTGGAGTTTTTGCTTTCATTTAATTAGATGGTAATTCAGAGGGCAGCACTGCTATTCTGAAAGCCACAATGAGAACTGCTTCACTGCTTTACAAAGCAACAAAGTGAAAACACTGAGCTAAGCCGGCCCTAGAACTTGACACCACATCGGAGTCTGATGGTCCCCTCTGAGGGGGTGGGACAAGTGAAAGAGATACCCTGCTGCCACATTTCCATAGAATCATGGAGTCATTTAGGTCGGAAAAGCCCTCCAAGATCAAAGAGTCCAACCATTAACTCGACAATGTCAAGCCCACCACTAACCCATGCCCCTAAGTGCCACATCTACAAGGATTTTAAACCCCTCCAAGGACAGGGACTCCATCACTGTCCTGGGCAGCCTGCAAGAAGTGTTTCCCTAATACCCAACTTAAACCTCCCCTGGCACAGATTGAGGCCATTTCCTCTTCTCCTGTCCCTTGTTCCCTGACCGATCCTCCCCTGGCTGCCCCTCCTGTCAGGGAATTGTGGAGAGACAGAAGGTCCTCCCCAAGACTCCTTTTCTTCAGGCTGAGCCCCTTTCCCAGCTCCCTAAGCCACTCCTGGTGCTCCCGACCCTTCCCCAGCTCCGTTCCCTTCCCTGGATACACTCCAGCCCCTCGATGTCCTTCTTGTTGTGAGGGGCCCAAAACTGACCCCAGGATTCAAGGTTTGGCCTCACCAGTGCCCACTACAGGGAGACTGCCCTGGTCCTGCTGGCCACACTGGTGCTGGTATAGGCCATGTATTACTTGCCTTCCTGCCCACCTGGGCTTATGTTCAGCCACTGTCAACCAACAGAAGAGGTTAAAGAAGAACATCTCACCAAAAGGTGCTAGAAACCTCATTTGTTCTTCCTCTTTGGGCTATGTGTAAACAAAAACTAAGGGGAGACCCAAATTCACAACACAACAAGCTGTCCAAGGGCTCCGCAAAGCAGTGCCCTTCTCCAGGTCACCCATGAAATCTGGGATAGAAAGAAACAATATGTATAGATAAAGATGACAGCACATGGCTTCCAGCAGCACCAGTGCCACCATACGGAAAGACAGAGCCCAAAGGCAGCCTGTGAACAGACACCCTGCACCTACCACCACAGACACAGCTCTGAACAATTTTTCAGCCATGACCTCACCTTGGATTTCTTGACAGGCTTTAAATAATGGCAACATATGTGAATCTCAGCTCGAAGGTCAAGAGCAAAACCCCCACCAGAGACTCCTCTTGCATTTTCAGCATTTTCCTTCATGGTTTCTGCCCTGCAGCTACTCTCGGCTTCCCTCCATGGAAGCTGCTGGTGTGTTACTTTCAGGACTGATGCCCAACACTTACCAGGTCAAGAGAGGAGATTATCTTACTAAAACTCCTATGCATTTTATGTTTACCTATAAAATAAGCCAGGCTTAAAGATGGAGAGGTAATCTGAGCCTGCTGTTTTCTCTGCTGGGTGAGGGTCAGGGCTGTCCCTGAGCCAGTGAAACTGTACCACACCCCCTTTATCTTTGCCATCCCTAACAAGGTACCACTTGGCTTTCTTGTTTGCTGACAAAGATTGACACCAAGTATTCAGCAAGCAGCAAATTTCATCTCATATCAGGATCAAAACCTCCAAAGCCTGTAACAAGCAGGACCACCAAAGCGCAGTTCTCTCCCCTCTGTGCGATACATCCAAGAAAACAGGTAAAATAACACAGAGTCTGCTCTGGGGAGAGGAAACCAGGGATTGTCCACGTTATCAGCATTTCCCAAGGGAGAAAGTTGCCCTTGACCAGAGACTTGTCACACAGAGATAGTCAGATGGGTGACTGTCCTGAGGGTCTGCTCAAGCACTGAGCAGGAAGACTCTCTGGCCAAAGACCTGCTCCAGGCTACCCTGGCACAGCTGCAGCTGCTGTGCTGGTACAGCTTTGCCTCTCACTAATCCATTCCAACCATCACACGAGTGAGCACTTGTATCTTGCTCCACATCCAAGCTCACAGCAGCTTCCAGCTGTACCTTTCACGTGGAGGGAGTTTCATTCTGCATTCAAATGACTGCCGGGTGTTTGGTGGAGTTGGAGCTCAGCACCTCTGACCAAGGCAGGTTTTCTAGTTAATTAACGATCCTGCTTGTAGAGATTTGGTAGCAAAACTCATTCAGATCAGGAGGCAGCTGCTCATCTTCCAAATATAGTGCTCACTTCTGAGTAAGAACAACAGGTTTGTGCTTGGATTTGATTCATCTCTCCTGCCCCGCCATGAGGCATTGTATAATGATGTCGAGTTTAAGAATAAAGCAATCTGTTCCCAGCACCTTCCTCTGCTTTCCCTTCAAGTCTTTCATCAATAACTGGCAGCAAATGGAATGCTCAGGCACAGAGCAGAACTGCTCTAAATGTGCTCTTACTGGAAGAGGAGAGGATGTTATTGAGGAAGAGGAGTGATGGACAGTAGAGGGGAAAGCTTAGTGGGAGGACAGTTTGAATTTTAAAAAAGAAAAAAAGTAAATTTAAAATTACTGAATTTTCCAGAGATCACAACCTCAATGCAAAGGCACCACTGCATCCAGAGAAACAGCTTCACCAAGCAGATCCCTTCCTTCCCTCCACACACACCTTGTCCTCAGAGGCTTGAATATACAAACACCACCTCACGGTCAAGTTCAGGGGAGGCACCAAACTTCTGCAGGGAAACCGTAAGAATACACCCCACCAGGGCAATTTTTCCCCCATGCAAAGCAGGCTCTCCATGAACACAAACTGAAAACATTAGTGCCTGATGCTCTTCTCCAAGCTTGACATGCACTTCCCCTCCTCTCCTGCCAGAAGAGCCTCAGGCTCCTCTCCCTGCCCTGCAAAGCCCCAGACATCCATGGCTTGCAAAGGGCAAGGTGGTCCAGTGCCATCAGAGAGCCCCTTTCACAACCACAGCACTGACTTGCCACTAACAGATGTCAGGAGACATCCTGGGAGGAACAGGAAGCATTGCTTTCCATTCTCAAAAACATTTTCCCTTCCATTTGCTCACTTGCTGGCACTTAGTGTGTTTTTATCCCCAGGTCAGTGCTCCACAGCCCAGGCTGGTAGGAAAAACTACTGCTGGGGGCTTCCACATGTTATAAAATACAGCAATTTCCAGGCCAGCTAAGTGCTTTTCAATATCCAAAATCTTCACACACACACAGACAATAAATCATGCTGTTTGACAACAACCAATGCTTCAGAGTTTAAGACAGAATAAACAGGTCAGTTTATTATTTAAATAGGTCAGATCATTAAGTTGAAGCAACTCATTTCAACCATTTCCTCCCACTGATCTAACAAAGCAGGTACTTACCCAGAGATGAGACAGCCGGGCCAACCACACAGGCGAGGCACCAAAATCCATCATGGGGGAATGGATAGAAGAGAAAGGAGAACAGACACTGGTTAATAAGCAGTTCCAGCAAAACACGAAAAACCCATGCACCCACCAAGAAAACCCCTCGAGCCATAAAGCCAAGTGCTCACACTTGTACCCACATGAGCAAGGCAGCAGAGAAAACTTCAGTATCTGACTCTTCCCAGAAGTGAAGGTGGAACCGGATGTTCACGGTCAGCCACTTCTTAGAAATGTAAACACCAAGTGGGGAAGGAAAAAAAAGTCAAAAACATCAACCCGGCATTACCTAACGCTGATAATACAGCGAGCAGTGACGCAGGCACCCCATGCCTGCCAGCGTCCACTGAGTACAGCCTCCCGTGAGTACAGCCTCCGGGGCCAGCCCCAGGGCACGGGCCAGGCAATGCCGAGCTCCGGGCACAACCGGGCTGGAGGAGCAGTGAGCTCCGCGGAGGCTGGACGGGCTGGCCCCGTGCACTTCTGCGCCCGTCCAGCTCCTCCGGACTTACGTAACTTCTCATGCAAACTTCTAGAGGCCTGGACACAGCCCGGCGCCGCCAGTCCCGACTCCACAAGGCTCCAACTGAGCCCTCTAGTGGGCTTCAAAAACTCCACAAAACACCAGGAGCCTTAATTTAATTAACACTCTGCCAGAGGCCTCTAAACCCTAATCCTCTCAACAAAAGGATCATTAACTAAATGAAGAGATTCAAGAGAGCAACGGTGCTCCCAGCCACAGCAAGGCTGGCTGTGTGCTCCGGTGGGCCGAAATTCAGCCAGATCCTCAACCCATACAACAGCCCCACTGAGGGTACAGGGACCGGCCTCACACAAGCACACAGTCGAGCCCTCGTGGCACAAGTCTGGCATGATGCCACTCAACAGTCACTCTGCCATGCCAGAGAATCACAGAATCATGGAATGGTTTGTGTTGGAAGGGACCCTAAAGCTCATCCCATTTCAACCCACTGCCATGGGCAGGGACACCTTCCACTAGACCAGGGGGAGAGATGGGCACAAGCCCATACCCACCCTTTGGGATGCACCATTATGCCAACAGTCCCAGCGCCGTCATCTCCATCGAGACTGAAAACCCAAACTGCCGAACCAGGAGAGGAGCTGGAGCACCATTTGTTTTTTAAGTGTTATTATCCAGCCTGGATACAGGTCAAGAGCAGCTCTCCTTTCTAGAGGCAGCCTCAGTTCTGCAGCTGAAGGCTGGGAAAACATTCCCATCTTGTCCAGCCCTGCCAGCATGAACAGCAGGAAAGGCTCCCCTCACCAAGGAGCTAGGGTGTACCTTGGCAGAAGAATTCACAGCACGCAGGGTGCAGTCAGGGAAAAGCCTTCACAGTCAAAGGTTCCCAGCCCACATGCCTCAACCCAATGTGACAGGGATGGAGATCTTGCCCTTTGCAGGTGGCTCTCTTGGAAAGTCACCTCCAGCTTCGGAGCCACACAGAGGATCCAGAACGGCTGTGAGGAGCACATCCATGAGACAGCTCATTAGCATGGTGAACAGGAGCAGAAGAGCTTAATTACAGGGCAGGAATCGTTCCCTCTGGATTTGAATGCCAGCTGCAGCCTCAGCAGGACCATGCTGCCCCACAGGACAGGCATTCCTCAAAAGCACCTGCAGCCAATGTCCTCTGCCCGTGGTGAGTGGGATCCTGACTGGGGCTCTGAATGGTCTGCAGAGCCTCAGGCTCCAAATGTGAGAACCCAAAATGGGGAAGAATTCAGGTGTTGCTTGCAGAAAAAGCTTCTCTGCCAGTAGCAGTCCGCACAGGTCTGGAGATGCTAGTGCAGGCAATGGTCCCCTGCTTTTGGTGCTGTGCGTGAGCACCCCAGTCTACGAAGCAGCTTCTGAGGCTCAAATCAAGCAGTTCACCAGGACAGAGAGAGCAGTGGCTGCTGGTGGGGCAGTCACCCCCCAGAGGCTGCCACATCCTGGGCAGGGTTTTTGGGATGGCCAGGAGATGCTTTAGTGTGCTATCTCTCCTCAGACCAACACAGCCTTCCCTGGGACCTCAGCCCTCTATGGTGCCCACCAAGCTGGTCACAGACCCTCCATGTTTGGGACCAGATGCTGGACAGCATTTGCAGAGGTTTCCATTTTTAGCCTTTGCCCCCAGATAGAGCCTCCAGGATAGAGCTGACATGTCGATGCCTCCTTGCCCAAAGATGCAGGAACAACTGTTCCCAGAGCTAATGAGGCTGTCCTGCTCTGACCTGGGGCAGTTTTCAGGATACACAGAATAAGCAATCCTCTCCATGTTCACCTCCTGGGAAAATCCCAAGAGCTCCCATCTCCCCAGCCTGGGAAAGAACACAGATGGTCATAGAGATTAAAGTATACAGAGAATTAACCACCCCATGCAAATGAGCTTCTTCATCCAGCCCAGCACTGCCAGGTGGTTTGAGGTCCAGCACTTGGATGTGATCATCATGGCTTGCTGAGCTCTGATAACAGCCTCATATTGACCAGGACAGGGGCCAGGAAGCTGAGCAGGATGAAGACAATTTGTAGTGAAGGCAGGATGCAAACTGCCGGAGTCAGGCAGCTGCCGAAACCAAATTCACCTCCTGCTACAGCAGAAGAAAAAGCAGCAGCACCAGAAATAAGCCAGGTCAGCAGCACAGATCAATTCTGCACTTGGATATCTTGTGTGTTTCCACTCAAAGGCAGCTCGGATGGAGCAAGCTGCAACCACAATGTGAGCCATCGGACGCTGCTCGCACAGCACCAGGCGCCCATGGGATGGCAGAAGAAAACCCTCACCGGCTCCTGCTGCCTTTCCTAGAAGGCTGAAGTCTTGGCACCCAGCTGAGGCACGGGATCTGTCAGCACAGCACACTGGGATGGGGCCACATAACCTTCCCAAGAAAGGCAGGGTTTCTCCAGGCTACCTCCCAGGGAGGAGCTGCACCCCAAACCCACCAGCAATAGGTTTAAGTCTTATTTCATTTTTACTCAAAACCTCAGAAAAAATTTCAGTGGCCACGGACATCTTGTTCAGCCAGTGCCCAGCTGCCAGTGGATCCTTAGGGCCAAGTTTCAGGCCATGCCATGATGCAGATGTCTGCGTTTGCTATTAAAAGCCTCCACTCTGCACCCGAGGAAATCCTCAAGCAGTGCTGACCCCATCTGCCAGCCTGTGAGCCTCTGAGCAGCCCCGGATTGGCTGAGGCCAATCCCGGCCATACGGGAGAGGTTCACCTCCACGTCAGACACGGCACCTCCAGCACAACATCAACACAGACGCACGAAGTCACGTTACAGCTCAACGTGGCTCTGTGCCGGGCTAACATCTGCCCTCCCTCACTCCCACACTCAGCATTTAAGTTCACTCAGGGGCAGGGAGGCAACTTGTGCTGTCCTGTCCAATACATACCCTCAGCACAGACAAAGAGCTCCCCTCACGTTCTGAAGTGCCCACAAACAGCTTACCCCATCTCCACGGGGTTTTGGAGAGTGGGTGTAGAAATACAAGCCCTTGGATGGCTGGTACTATCCAGCGAGCACCTAAACCACCGTGGCAATCAGAGGGATCAGGTCACAGAAGTCACATACAGCATGATACACAGCTGCCTTAACACCCTGGTGATGCTTCGAGGCATCAGTCCACCCCACTCCCCCCCACAAAGCTGAGGTCAGTGCCAACACCAAGTTCTCCAGGCCCTAAGGCAGCTCAGAGCTTCCCCATAGCTGCCCTGCACTGCCTTGTTAGCAACACCTACCAGATTGTTGTAATGCCACTGCAGTCAACTCCAAAGGCTCCCAGCACATGCCAAGCCTCACATCCCCTCCTTAAATCCAGCTCTGGTCAACTGTGGCCAGATGTAATTACCTACATGAAAGGCTCTCAAAGCTGTCTCTAACAAGAGGATGTATTCATGCCATCAGGCTGGGGTTCCTCCTCCTCTGCTGCTTTCCAGGGCTCGAAAACTTGCCTCGCATTAAGTGGACCAGCAAGAACTTCACCTCATTTCTTGTTATGAAACCTTCCTTTCCCAGGAATGGCAGGAAAAGTCAGGTTTCTCAGTCATCTATCCACAAACAGGAGCAAAGAACATTTTAACAGGATTTGTTCATTTAACTGAATAGCACACAGGGGCTTTATTTGTGTTGGCAAAGGTCTTTGGGGTGAGCAAATGGAGGAGCAAGGGCAGGCCCCATGCCCCAAAACACTTCTCAGGGACCAGTAAACACGTCAAGGTCGAGCCCATGGCCTTACTCAGGCCAGGATGAGCTCCCACAGTCTCAGCATCCTCCCAAAGGGGTTCCCAGCTGCCCCAAATCACCAGGAAGTCACCACCAGCCAGGAGACACAGCACAAGAAGACACCTCAAGTTCCCATCAAGCCTCTTCTCCTAAAATCTGCCAACAAGCGGCAGCTTTGGAGCCTTCCCGGAGCCTCAGGGTCTGACTTGAGGGGGTTCAGACAGCACAAAGCTGTTCCGACACCGCATTTGTGTCCCGACACAGACTCCAAGCCTGGAGCCCAGATGGTGGTTGTGTGAGCCTTGCCCATGGCGCCCCATCCTCATCTGGTAGTCCAGGATTTTCTCGGGGGGCATCAGGAGGGGACTAGACACAAACCATACTAATTGGATAGACGGAGAGTCCTGCAGTCCTACAAAGCTGCGAGCAGCTGCTCAGAACCTCTTGTGAACCACAAAAATAGTTTCATCTACAGAGAGTGGATTAAACGCCACAAACACCCTTTTCTTCCCTCTGTGCAAAGTGCATTTTCCCCCACTGCAGTCCCAAAACAAAATCCAGCCCCGCAGCTCAAACCAGGAAATTCAGCAAACTTTGAGCATGAACAATAGCAGGAGGATTTTCCAGACCTTCAAGCTTGTTTGGCAAGACCCAGATTATGTAAAGCACTGCTCTGCCATTGTCGGGGAAGCCGTGCCTGGAGCCAGAGCCAGCTGGCACCACACTGCCCACCCGGCACTGCCTGTACCCAGCAAAGGCAGCGGGGCTTGTGCAACACCACAAACTCCTTCCCAGGCACTTCCACTGCAGCAGCCACTGCCTTTCATTTTACACCTCATTGTTATGTGATTAATCATCTTCCCAGGGTCCTGGTTTTCCAGCCCCTTTACCACGGCTGTGCCCAGCGGTGTAGGATCCCTTCCATGGTTTAACTAATCCTTGGCTTTTCTGCCAGTTGGGCCACGCGGAGGGCTGAAGCGCTTGTCCCTGTGCTCACATCTAATCCTTGGCTTTTCTGCCAGTTGGGCCACGCCGGAGGGCTGAAGCGCTTGTCCCTGTGCTCACAACCTCTGGGAAAACAATAGGAGAGCCTGGACTCATTCCACATTCAGCACCCAGCTGGAAAAACCCCTGAGGCAGGCAGGGTGGTAGCCGGCATCCATGGTACCCGGCTCCCCGCATGATCCATGTCCCCTGGCAATGGCCTCGCACATGGTCCCGGTGCATTTACCTAATTAAGACTTAATGAAGTGGGGAGATCTATTGTGGGCCTGGCAGGGGAGCAGATGTGCCCTCTGAACCCGGCCACTGCCAAGGAAAGCACACTGCTGTCTACAGGGTGAATCAGCAAGAAAAGCTCAAGCCGGGATGTTCAGCCCTGCAAATTCCAGACCCCGCTGCTTTCTCAGAGCAGGGACGGAAAATGCTCTGGTCATCAGCAGCCTCTAGCGGGGAGAGGTGGGCAGTCGGGGTGGCTGCTTCGGCCAGACCCCAGAGCCCCAGCCAGCCCACCCTGGCTGTCCCCACCAGCTCAGAAGGGGATGGCATGACAAAGTCCCAATGTCCCGGCATGAGAGACCCAAACCATCATGGCCTCATTGGGATAACCGCTGCGTGAGACTGCTCATCCCCTGAGTGCTGGTCCCAGGCTAAATAGGGACAACCAACTACAGCCCCTCCCGATGAATCCCAAGTCAGAGCTCCCACAAATCACTGCATGAAACAAAACTCATAAAAAGGACAACCGAGACATCCCCCTCCTTCCTGGGCAGCTCACCTCCGGGCTAATGGTGGGTAAGTCCACCCCCTTCCCAAATCACACCTCCAACCGCAGCATCCAGCGTGGCAAAGAGCCAATTATGGCCCTACACTTCCAGCCATCACAGCCTCGAGCCTCTTCCTGCAGCTGTGAACACAAAGGTGAAACACTGCTGAGCAGAGACAGGACAATTCCTGCCCTCAGGGACAGGGACCACCTGCAGCCTGCCTTGCCCTCCGGGCAATAGCTGGGGAGGGAGCTCAGAAAAACCTTGCTGTATATTAAATCAGTGACATAACTTCAGAGTGCCCTGCTCAGAGAACAGCTGATGTTTTGCCCTCCCGCCGAGAGATCCTCTCCCCACCACTGGCTCCTAAAGGACCGTGCCAGCCTGGGGGGACGCGCGGTGCAGAGCGATGCGGCTGTAGGCAATTCCACCAGCTGCCAGGCTGCGCGTCAGGAAGAGGGAGCCTCATCCCAGCAGTACCGCTGCAGATGAGAAGGCAGTTTCTCTCCTCAGCAGGTTTCAAGCCCTCTTGGAAAGGCCTGAAGTTTCTCCTAAGCGCCAGGAAAAGCGAAGGGAAGGGACAGGGGAGCCCCACATCCACAGAACATGTTGAGCACCACCATGGGAAGCAGTCTGATGCACAGATCAACTTTTTGCTGCTGCTGACTCGCCGTCACCATCGCCACAGGCAGAAGCAGCGTGTGCCCCACTTTGTGAGAGAAACTGAAGGGCTGCCAGCACATTGAGCTGGAGGAGACCCACATCTACACAGGCCACGGAACTGGGAGAGGAACTGTACTCCTGGTGGGATGCAAATGGCTCCACAAGTTTTAGCTGCCTCCTCCTCAGAGACAGGCATGGTGCAGCTACACCACCACAGGCACAGTGGGCACGAGCAGGGCAATGGCTCAGAGGAAGGATTAAGCCAAACATGGAACCTTGGTCCCATGTCACCCCAACTCCAGTGCAAGTTACTTCCACGAACTAACAGGGTTACTCTGGCAGAAAGAGGACGCAAAAGAGACCTGACTCTGGCTCTCTTCTACAACTGCATCTGTACCTTCGCTAAGCCTTCGGAAGGGAGCACATGGATGGGAACGTTCTGGGATGCACCTTGCAAGAACCCAACTTGCTCCCGTGCCCCAGAGCGACTTCTCTCCCAGGAGGCAGCAGAGATTCCCTGCACCACCAGCCTTTCCCATGCTGGCTGTTTGCTGCGGCTCAGCTGTTCCCGCTGCCAGGCAGTGGCAGGGCATGTGCGACAGTGACAGTGCCAGGGGCCAACGCTGCACCCCAAACCTCGGCCCTGCGCACCTCACACAGCCTGACCTCATGGCAGGGCACGTGTGACCGATTATCAGCCCCTGACATTGTCCGACCCCTGGCTCAGCCTCACAGCCCCACCGCAGCCTCTCCTGCTCACACAAACCGCAGAGCAGTTGTTGCCTTTCCCCATGCGGGAGCCTCGGCGTAAGTCAATCCTCCGGCGAGGAGGCGGCTGCCCGTAGCGCCGAGCCAAGGCACACCCCTCCATTGCAACACAGCCCTAAAGATAGTCACTGTCCCCCGCTGTCTCCTGCCACCCCGCCAGCCGCTCGGACCCCGCCAGGGAGCGGGGAAGGCAGCCACCACCGGCACAGCCCACGGCACGGACTAACGAGCAGGCTCACCAGCCTCTCGTCCCACCACGACTGCAGGAGGGCGAAATTGAGGAGAGGAAGAGATTGCAGTAACCGCCAGGCACGCCGCACACGCCTCTGGTTGCAACATCAGCGCAAAGTGTCCCCGTCGAGGAGGGGACGTGAAGACACAGACCCCCCCGCGGGCGTGGGGAAATCGATGGGAGGTTTCAGCGCGGCCACGACCGGCGCCGGGGCAGGGGTCGACGGCAGGAGCAGCCCCCGTCGCCCCGCAGCTCGGCCACTGCTGCCGGCTTTGGGAACCGTCCCGGCGGGCGCAGACGGGGTCTCGGGGAGAGACCGCGGCCGTCCCGAAGCCACAGGCTGAGCTGCTGCACCTCGGGCACAGCCCCAGCAACACCGAATGCTCCGAGAACCAGAGCTGGACCCAAATGCCAAAGCGGGAGCTGCCACCTCCCAGGAAGGGACACCAGTGCTGCTGCCGTGACTGTGGGGTGCAGGGAGGACCCCACTCCCCGAGGCTGCACCTGCCTTTTCCCCTCCACTGCACCAGTGGCAACAACAGTACGGGGGGAAACATCCGAGTCCCAGGGTTGGCACTCCCCGTGAGGCAGGGCCCCATCCACCTCCTGAGCATGAACCCACTGTGGGCCCGTCAGAGCACCCCAGCCCTCCCACCCCACATCCTCCCCCTCAGCCCTACTCAGAGTCCCTAGGACAGCCCTAGTGCATGCCATTCCCCCACACCCAGCCTGACCCTACTGGGGATCCCCCCACTCCAGAGCACCTCTTCCCCATAGGCTTCCTGACAGCGCTGCAGGTGCTCTCCTGGTCTCCCCCAGCCCCCGAACATCCCCCATTTTTCCATAAACCCCCTGTTCCACACCTCAGTCACTGTGGGTCCCCCACATCTAGACTGACACCCCCACCCCCCCCAAACCCTTAAGCACCCTAAAACACCTCACATCCAGCTTGACCTCTACGGGTGCCCCTGGTTCCCGCAGCCCCAGGTCACCCCACATCCAGCCTGACCCCACCAGACACCCCCTGCCTCACAGCACCCCCTGTCCCCTGGTACCCCTCCCCACCCCATAACCAGCCTGAGCCCCCGTGTGCCCTCACAGCATCACAACCCCTCCTATGACCCCGCAGCCCACGACCAGACTGACCCACCACGAGTCCCTCTCAGCAGCCCCAAATCCTCCACAACCCGC
>NW_008239119.1:136263-138550 GCF_000691975.1 Corvus brachyrhynchos | reverse complement strand
GGGGGGTGGGGCCGGGAGATTCCTCCCAGCGCCCTGGGACGTCACAGGCCCATAAAAGGAGAAGGTGTTCCCCCACCGGGGTTCCTCCCGCGCCATGGCAGAGCCCCAAATCCCCCCCCAAAACCAGCAGCAGCAGGGATTTTGTCGATTTTTTTTTCTCACTTTCACCCTTTTCCTAAGTCTTCTTAGGGAAAACCCCGTCCCTGCTGAGGGCTGGAGGAGCCGGGGGTGTCCCCCTCCTGAGCCTACCGCAGCGAGGCTGCGCCGTGGCCGGAGCCGGTAACGGCGTCAGGGTCACTGAACCCATCCCTGGGGCCACGCCCGGGTTATCGGTGCCGCGCAGGCGGCTGCTGCGGAGATAAGGGGGAACAGGGCTTCCCCGAGGACGGGGATGGAGGTGGCGGCAGGATGGAATTCGGCCCCAGCACCAAGGGCCTCGCTGCCCTCTCCGCTGTCCTGGCGGTGGTGGTCCTGCGGGGGCACTGGGTGCCGGGACTGGGCCGAAGTAGGCGGGTGCTAGCCGGGGTCACGCTCAGCAGCCGGGTCCTCCCAGCACCCCTGGGGCCCCCCACATCCCCCCACCCTGCCCTGGGGACGGGGTGTCCCCATGGGGAGGTGCCTGGTGCCATCTAATGGGGACGCTGGCGAGGACCGTCACTGTGTGTCCCCCGCTGCCTCTCCCAGGGCCTTTGCAGCCCCCAGAGATCCACGGGCCGGATCGTGCCCCGAGCTCCGAACCTCAACACCACGCAGCTCGAGCGTGACAGGGGTTTGTTCCTCCGTCACCCACCCCTGCCCGGAAGCCCTAAGCCTTCCCCGGAGAGGATGAAGGTTTGGGAGCAGGAAGAGCCTCTCGCCCCTGCCGCGGTGCCGGGGTGGGAGAGGGGGGAGTCCCTGGCTAATGTGATGAGAGGGGGATGAATCCATAAGCTGTTAAGCCACTGCAAAGCCCCTCGCGTTCTGGCCCTGTTATCACCGACTTCTGCTCACATCTGCTCCCGGGGTTATTTTTAATCGGGTATTAAGGACTTGTGGGTCCTTCCACAGGCGGAGGGGGGCTCTGCTTGTCCCCCCTCCAAGCAGTGGAGGGAGGAGCTGTGTTTTGTGGGCCGCAGAGATGCCTGTGAAACACTAACATCAATCCTGCTGCTATTTGGGAAGGGGAAAAGAACCCCCTGCCACCCCCTCCCCTCCAGCACCCAGCCATCAGCTCTCTAGAGGGTCCCAGCACCCTGGTAGCACTGGGGAAAGGTCAGAGGGGGAACCAGGATGCAGCCTCACACAAAGGGATGAGTTCAGGGATATAAAAAATAAAAGATATTTATTAGCGTTGAGTAAAGTGCAACCTCAGCATGGTTTGAGGCTCAGCAGCCATATGAACAGCAGGAGAGAAGCTCAGAGAGGGGAAACAGCCTGAGCAGGGCTGTGCCAACAGGATACTGGGACTGTACAAAGGCCTTAGAAACAACATCAGAAAAATTATTTACAGTTCAAATCAATTATAGGAGGCTGAAGGCTCATGAGCTGCCACAGGCTGAGAGAAAGAACAGGGCCTGGGATGGGACATGGGCCCTGAGCTAGTGTGTCAGTCTGGAAGTTCAGGGTAGCAGCTGGGGACAGCTAGGACTGTCCCTTGGCATCAGGCTCTGATTTGGGGGAAGAAGATATGGTGAGGTGAAGCCTTGGGGCTGCTGCTCCTGCCTGGCTGGAAGAGGAATTCTTTGTGTTTTCCAATGGTGATAGGCAGGGATGATTTAAGAAACAGGATCAGGTCCTGTACCTGGATGTTTCTGCTAAAAATCAGAAGATTTTTCCACACCTGACAAGACTTTAGCAGTCCCACAGAGCTGCCAAGGTGCTGCTGGACACACCACTGGCACTGGCTACTGGTGGCCTTTCCTGGACCTATGGGCTGGCAATGAGGTGTCTCTAATGGCAGAGAGACTCTGCCAGGTCTGTGGCCAGGAGGGAATCCCACCGCTGGAGATGCCAGTGCCAACAGCTCTCCATGGCACTGCCCCAGTAGCTCCAGAAGGGATCTGCTCCATTTACAAATATGAGAATTTCTCTTGCCAGTGCCTTAAACTCTCCAGGGAGACCAGAGCTGAATGGTGTTCCTCCTGCTTACAAACATCCAGAGCAAAGACTCCAGAGCTGAAACAGCTGCAGCCTCCCTGTGCATGTGTGAGCTAGTGGGGTCCAGTCCCTCTCCCCCCCCCAGAGCCATTTCTGACAAGATTAGGAAGAAATTCCTCCCTGTGAGGGTGGGGAGGCACTGGAACAGGCT
>NW_008239119.1:128830-136200 GCF_000691975.1 Corvus brachyrhynchos | reverse complement strand
ACCCTGGGATAGTGGGAGGGGTCCCTGCCCATGGCAGGAGGATTGGAACAAGATGGGCTTTAGGATCCCTTTCAACCCAAACCACTCCATGGTTCCATGAAACGCTCATCAAGCCACTAAAAGCTGCCCAGAGCGGCACCTGCAGGGGACACATCTTGGTCTGGCAGCCTGGTCCATCCCCAGTTCATGCTGGAAGAACTCCAGGGGTCTGAATCAGGAATTGTGTTCTGGGCTGGAGACTGGCTGGAGCCACATGACTTTGATCCACTCTCCCCTCTGGCCAGTGGGAATACGGATCAAGTTTGCAGCTCAAGCCTGTTTCTGGTTCCTTCACTGATCTTTGCACCACTGTGGGTGGGGGTCAGGGTGCTGGGGCAGCTGGGGCTCTTCCCCCTCGGCTCGTTGGGAAAACAACAGGGACCACTTGTGTGAATGGTGCTGCTGTGGAAGGCACAGCCCCTCACAGAGGGGGAAGAGGCTGCATTGTCCCGGGACACAGCCATGAAAGCACTGCAGAGCCCTCCCGGACACCTCGGAACTGGCAAGACAGGGCTATTGCCGCTCGGTCTTGATGTGGTCTCCGATCATCCGACGGTGATACGTGGCCAGGAAGATGTCGTTGTCTCGGGGGCAGTCGTAGTGGCAGGAGCACATCTTGATGAACATCATCTTCCTCTGGAAAAAGTCCCCCTCGGGGCAGCGGAACTCCACGTCCATGGTGCTGGTCAGGAACGGGGTGCAGCAGCGCCCATCTGAGCAGCCGCCACAGAACCGGGGCCGGTAGGAGTGGGTGCTGGTGCATCCCGAAAACTCAAAGTGGAGGCTCTGGCGCTGCTTTGGGGTCCGCACACACTTCTTCCCCTTCTAGGGAGAGAATGGATGGATTAACATGGACGCGACAGGAAAGATGCACTGAGGCCTGTGCTCTGACCCCATCGCTGGGCAATGGGACACAAGAGGAAGTGGAAGCACAGAGCAAACCCTGTGACCCAGGATCATTCCCAAGGCTGTCCCTGGCATTTGGGATGCTACGTCTCCTCTCCTCCAGCACTGTACCTTGGTTTTCTCCATGGAGAAGCTGCAGGGCCGGACCATGCAGAGCCGCGTCTCCTTCTCCAGGCGGCACTGGGGGTTGTTGTTGGTCACGCGGGCAGAGATGCCCATTCCACAGCTCCGGGAGCACGCGCTCCACTCCGTGGTCTGCACCAGGCAGTTCTCCTGCAGGTTGTTCAGCTCTGGCTTGTGAGCTGGATCCTCCCTGAAAACTGAGCCATGAGGAAGAGACACAAGGCAAGGCTGAGGGCTTTGGACAGAACATGGCAGCTCCACGGCTGCTCCCAACTCAGCCTAACACGTCAGGAACAGCAGCAAAGGTCTGGCCCATCCCATGAGATGCTTGGCCTCTTAGCAGGAAGGGGATGCAGGTGAGCAGGGGCTGTTTCCTGCACAGCCCAGCTCCAGCCAGTTCTGCTGTGACACTTCAGGACACAGGAGCCTTCCCATAGCACCATTGAGGTTTCACCTTGTGTTGGGTCTGGCTGAGCTGGAGTTGATGTTCCCAGAGCAGCCGTCCCGGTGCTGTGCTCTGCAGTGGGAGCTGGAAAGATGCTGATAACACACCGGTGTTTTTGGCTACTGCTGGGCAGGGCTGGTGCAGCATCAGTGCTGTCTCTCCAACTTCCCCCCCCACCCCCGATCAAGGGGCTGGGAGTGGGGCAAGATCCTGGGAGTGGACAACTGACCCAAATTCACCAAAGGGATATTCCAGACTGTACGATGTCAGCTCAGATATAAAAGCTAAGGAAAGGAGGAGGAAGGGGGTGGGGGGTGGGGCATTCGCTATTTACAGTGTTTGCCTTCTGGTGCAATCACTCCGTGTGCTGAAGCCCTGCTTCTTAGGAAGTGGCTGGACACCACTTGATGATGGGAAGGAAAGAATAAACCTATTTTTTTTTCTCTTTGCTTGTGTACATGCAACTTTCACTGATCTCAACCTACAAGTCACTTTCCATTTATTTTCTCCCCCCTGTCCAGCTGGGAAAGGGAGTGAGAGAGCAGCTGGGTGGGCTGGAGCTGGTGTCCAGCTCTGGAGCTCAATACTTGGTACCCACCCCCACCATGATGATGCACAAACCCACCACCAGCCCCAAACCAGTTGGTGCCCCAATCCACCCCTCTTCCTCAGCAAACAGTTCCCGACCCCATCCCACATGCCCCACTGACCCGCCATGGCCGTTCCAAAGTGATTCTCCTCGCTGCCCTCCTCACACACCCACTCCTCGCAGCACTTGTTGTGGAACTTCACCCTCCGGGGGTTGGGGCACTCTGGGGACGGCAGGCGCAGGTCGTCGGAGCAGAGCGGGATGCAGCCGATGGCCCCATCCATGCAGATGCACTGCAGCTTGCACGTGGGCTGGAAGCTCTCCCCGTTGAGGTAGATCTTGCCCAGCAGGTCACATGTTGCACCCTCATGAGCTGGGGGGAGGAAGAGGAGGAGAAGGAGGAGTGAGCAGGAGGCTGAAGCCCTCCCTGCCTTGGGGACATGGAGCTCTTGAGGAGGGACAGAGCCCACCCTCCCCTGCTCTGCCATCCCAGTGCTGGATGTCTCATATTTGCCTCCCTGGACCCAAGGCTGTTCCTGACACTGATTTTTCAGAAGTGCTGGTCCTCCCAAAATTCTCTAGAAAAATTTCTTCTCCACTTGGATGAGCTACTAAGTGTGATTTTGTCTTTGGAGCCTGTAAAGAGCCTGTTTCCCTGTCAGAGTTCTTCCCAGCCAGCTCGGAGTTACCAGTCAGTGGTGCTGTGCAAGACACATTCCTGACATGGCACGTGAGCGTGGCTTTGCTCCTCAATATTCCTGAGATACCAAAAGGCAACACTCTTCTAAGAACAGCTGGTTCCCCCATGGCAAATGGTACCTACAAAGGAAAATGACACTTTGGGTTGGTGACCTTTTTGGCCCCTCTGCGATGCACAAATCTCTTCCTCCTTCCAGCCTCAATTTTTTCCAGTTCTCTCCCTTCTGATCTCTGGATCTCTCATTTCCAGACATCCTATCAGTCTCTCCCTCCTTCACTATAAAACTTAAATGGGCAAAAAAAGGAAACTCATCAATATCTGACACAGAGCAGCAACCTTTACTCTGCAGGTGCGACAATGCTCCCAAGTAGTTCTTATGACTGCATTAGCCAGAACTTTCCCAGTGGAAGTTTTCCAGCAGAAATCTCTTACCTGATTAAGATAAGGAATGTTTTCAAGAAGAACCAACTGAAGCATTTCACTTTGATATGAAAGATGTCCTTTATGTTCAACCAAAATACTTGTGGGATAGTATCCATAGAGGGAAGAGTTTTGCTCTGGTAATTATTTTAGATACTATAAAGATCAAGGTGAAATATTTTGATAGAATGGAAAGGGAAAGTTTTGACACAGACAGGTGAGTATTCTAAGTAAGTCATGGAAAGTTTTGATTTTTTTTTTTTAATATTTTAATAACCCAATTATTTTAGTTCCTGCTTAAGGCCCTAATCTTTACTTCTGTATTTCTGAATGCAAGTAACATCCCTTTTTGTTTTCCTTTGCATTCCAGTTTCATAGCATCTGCCAAAACAGCTTTATACTCAACAAATTACTTCATGCTATTTACATATATATATTTTTTTTTTTTTAAATGTATTTTTTTCTCTCAGCCTGAAATTAAATGTTGAAATCTCAGAGTTGTTCACAGGACAGAAATCCTGATTTTGGACAGTTTTCAGCAGCTGCTGCTTTCTGCAATCCTGAATCTTAAGAAAAAACATTTTAAAAACCCCATGCAAACCTCTATGGGGAAGGATTTTTGGCTGCTTGTGGAGGCTTCCCAGGAAACCTGATCTGTTTTCCCTGTAGTCCTGTTTGCCTGGGGGACACTGTTTCAGACAGAAAGTGTTTGAATCAAACAAGGAGTGAGAATCTCTTTCCATTGCATCCCCATCCCTTGAGGGGACACAAATCTCTGTTCCTATCCAGACCTGCATCCCATCTTGCAACTCTTTTCAATGTCATTGGGATAAAAATACTCCCGTGCTCCAACTTGGACATTTCAAAATCCTCACTTTTTCCATCAAAGTGGAAGCCATCCATCCACCCCTCCTCTACACAACCATTCATACTTACTTTTAAACATTCTCTCCCTGTTTTTCCAGCCTGTGCACTCTCCCATCCCGCTGAGTGGATCATGCTGTTCCCTCTCCTCCCTCTCCCCTCCCCCTGCCATTCCCCAAGGAATAGCAGCCCGCTCCAGGGGTTGACTGTTTTCCAAACTCAATTGCTCTGTTGTGCCTTATTTACCCTCCATGACCTCCCTTTCCCACTGACCTGATCCAATTAAGGCTCCATGACGGTGCCCGTGGAGTGATCCAGCTCTTCATTCCCCGGTTCTGCCTGGCACCACCCACCCCCAAACGAAAGAGCTGCTCCATAAAGCTCTACCAGCTCCCTGCACCTCCTACCAGTGGATGGGGCCTGCAGGTGACGGGTCGGATGGGACTTGGAGCAACCTGGGACAGTGGAAGGTGTCCCTGCCCACAGCAGGGGGTGGCTCAAGAAGAGCTTTAAGATCCCTTCCAAGCTAAACTGTTCCATGATACTCTGATTCTGTCTCAGGCTGGTGCTGGATCATTTCCAGAGACATCCAGTGCTGTGGCCAAACATTTCCCTAAGTGCTCACACCAACCTGCCAGCTCTCAGGTCTTCCTGACTATTTTGAAAAGCTTGAATTTAAGAAAAAAAGGTCAGCTCCTGTCAGAGATGGGGTAGGGGAGTCTTGTTTTTTAACAAAGACCAGGAAGTTGAGGAAATACTTTATTTTCCTCTAGACCAAAATAATTTCTGCTTGTCCTACAAGGAGCTACTAAATTTAAAAAAATAAATCAAAAATATTTTTCTTTTCTAGCTGAAAAGAGGCATCAAGAGAGAAAGCATTTCCATTACCTGGCTTGGGAATTCTCGTGTTCCACACAGACACAATGTGGTGAAGGAGCTGTTCAGCTCTTCCCACCCACACAGTACAGTCAGAAATACACTTTGCCTCTTTCATGGGAGCAGCCAAGTGCAGAACACCCATCCCTGGCACAAGGCAGAGGGATTTGGGGTGGGATATTCCAAGAAAAAGTACTTTCAGTAAGAGATCAGATTGGTGATATTTACCCAAAGGTATAGAGGATGACATCCCTGAGGATGTCACAGGACACATGAGAGTCCCACAGCCCCACTCGCGCCTGGCTGGAGCTGTGGGAAGGCAGCTGTGTGTGTGCCAGGGGATCTGCTGTTCCCAGGGCTGGCACTGATCTCCCAGCATGACACTGGATGAAGCTCCAAGGAAATTCTGATGGGTGTTCTGGGAGGCACCACAGAAAAACCACACAAGGACAGAACCTGCAGCTCTCACCTAAGCAGATCCCACTGCCTCTGTGGATTTTGGAGAAGTCACAGTAGAGTCCCTTGTGATGGTCACAGGGCCTGTGCAAGGAGCAGAGCTCGCCCAGCTGCCGGGCACACACCTTGCAGCAGCCACAGGCATCCCACACGTGGCTGGTACCTGCAGGGCACTGCAGAGGCTGGGAGGGACACTGGCATGGGAACGTGCAGGCCTGTGGTTCTACCTGGAAGGCAAAAAGCCATGGAGAGAATGAGTCTTCCGCAAGGCAGCCGGGCAGGGAGAGGAAAAGCACAGCTCTGCTGCGGGCATAGACACCCCAGAGAGAGTGGGACAGCCCTGCTGCAGGGGGGTGTGTGCAGCACTCCCAAAGACTCACAGGACTCATGTTTTCCTCATCCCTATTTCAGCTGGAGCTCAAGGGGAAAAAAGAAAAATGATGCCTCTGGGAAGCAGAGACAAAACAAACAGAACAAGTGGTAGCTCAGAGTCCCCTGCACAGCTCACCCTCCACTTCCCTGGAAGCAATAAAGTAGTAATTATTAACAGCAAGAAACTCCAGCTTTTACACAGGACAGACATCAAAGCCTCTGCAGCAGCGTCAGACCCAGTGGAAGCTGGAAAAGCGATGTGCACAGCAACAGGACCTGCCCAAAGCCAGGCAGTGGGACTGTGGGGATGCTGAAAACCCCAGAAGCTCCCGAGGCCCATTTCGTCCCCTGCATCTCGCACTTTCTTCTTTATCACATGTACCCTCTGCTTTCCATTTTCCAAGGAACACAGCATAACCAACCTTCCTGGGGACCTTGTGACTGCACAGATGCCCCCCTTTGGCAGCATTTCACTGGACAACCCTTGAAACCCACCCCTGGCTTTATGACACTTCAGACACTAAACAGAGACCAGGCTATGGCTGAAGGGTGGGTTACCTGCTCTGGAAAACCCAGATGTGTCCAGCGTCCCAGTCACTGAGCTGATGAATCCCTGTCCTGCATCAGCTCAGAGCAGGAGCACCAGCTCAGCTCTGGCTGTGCCCAGATTTGGGCAAGATGTAACACCCTGACTGTGAACAGTGCAGAATGTGTGGTCTCTAGAGATCCTCTGAAACCTCCTCAGAAACATCAGTGCCAACTCCAGCCTGGTTTTCAGTTCAGATCCTGCCCATCCAAATTCCCCCTTGCCCCACTCCATGCACCACTCCACCACTCTGGACACAGCTCAGCTACCATCCAGGGCTGACACAACCCTCACACATGGATGATGCCACCAAAACACTGCTGTGAGCAGGGTGGAGAGGGAAGCATCCAGTGGGGCAGACCCCTCACAGCTCTGCTGTCACCCCAGGAGAGCAGCAGCTGAGCTGGGAATGGCCTTGAGGGCAGCAGAGAGGGGGACATGCACCTGGAACAGGTCAAAAAATATATCTTGTTATGGCTCTGTTTGCACTTGTCAGATCCCATCCAGCTCTCACTTGTGAAGCAGCTTCCTTGGATATTGTGTTTGTTACCAATCACAGTAGGAAAACTTTTCCAGCTGTTTTGACTGTTGCTCTCACTTTAGCTCACGTGGGGTCAGAAGGTGCCAACTTCTTTGTACAACTGTGTCACCAACACAGCACTTGCGGGACTGGGATTGGGCTAAACCTTCCCTCAAAGTCATGGAATATCCCAGGTCAGGAAGGATCCACAAGGATCATTTAGTCCAAACCCTGGCCCTGCACAGGACACCCCAACAATCCCACTCTGTGCCTTAGAGCATTGTCCAAATGCTGCTGGAGCTCTGGCAGCCTTGGGGCCATTACCATTCCCTGGGGAGCCTGTTCAGTGCCCGACCACCCTCTGGGGGAAGAATCTTTTCCTAATATCCATCTAAAACACTCCTGACACAGCTCCAGTCGTTCTCTCAGGTGGTCCCCAGGGGTGAGTCCTCCCAGTCTCCCTGCTCAGCAGGA
>NW_008239119.1:128438-128802 GCF_000691975.1 Corvus brachyrhynchos | reverse complement strand
ATCAGCATAATTCTCCTGGATAACTCCAAGCACAAAGTATTTTGGAAACAAGCCTCTCCAGCCTGCAGCTCAGCTTTTCCCCGCTGACTGTCTGGGAGCCACTCACCAGGAGCTGGCATGTCACAAGAATCAATTCCCGACTGCTGAAGTGCATTAAAAGAACTAAAAATACAGAAATCTTCCCTACTTTTTTCCATGTAGCTGCCAAGGAACATGTTATTCAGCCCCAGATGAGCTGGGGTGGGGGGGACGTGAGATCACACAAGAGACAAAGCATTCCTAACACAGGATCTATATTAAGATGCAATCCATGCACTTAAGAAAAAATAATGGTAACAGGCATTTTCCACTGCAGTGTCAGCGA
>NW_008239119.1:128037-128370 GCF_000691975.1 Corvus brachyrhynchos | reverse complement strand
AACAAGCTCTTTTGGGATAACAGAACACAACCGTTTTAAACCCAACTGAGTTGTCCCATCCCCAGAAGTGTCCAAGACCAGGATGGACAGGGCTTGGACCAACCTGGGATAGTGGAAGGCGTCCCTGCCCATGACAGGGGGATGGAACTGGATGGTCTTCAAGATCCCTTCCAACCGAAACCATTCCATGATTCTACAATTCTGTGTGTTTTCTTTCCCACCCTCATTAATCATTGCTGGCACTAGTTATTTCCTTAATAACTCACCCACACAAACCAGTCCACCTGGTTTTACCTTCTGTTCACAGCAGCTTCATTTCCTCATTGTATCACA
>NW_008239119.1:124942-128016 GCF_000691975.1 Corvus brachyrhynchos | reverse complement strand
TAGATTCAGATCTCTTGTGCATCAGAGACCAGCCGGGTGACCCTGCACCCACCTATGCTGTGCCTCAGCTCCCCCAGGCGTCAGCTCAAAAGTCCAATTCATCATGATTTTCAGGACCCTTCTAAATACTCCCAGATGCCCCCACCAGTCGGCTCAGATGTGTCTCCCTCCATTGCCCAGGAGGTGCTGGGGCTCCTGTTTGCTGGTTTTATTGCTGAGCAAAGTCAGCCCGAGCTATTTATAACTCCTGCTGCTCTCCTAGGTCTGGTAGAGGAGGGAATGAGCTGGAATGGGGTTTGGCTCACACACACCCAACAGCCAGAGCACTGAAAAACTGCCTGGCTAGGGAGCCTCTCAAGTTGGGAACAGCTGGGAGGAAGTCAATGTTGAACCGACTTCCTTGAGCCCTCCATTACTGAATTTTCTTTCAGAGAGGCTGAATAGTGGATTATGTTGGTTTTGCATGGAGCATCCTCCACCCTGCATTCTTTCCAAGGGCTGCTTCTGGTTCTTCTGCCCAAAGAACTGCCCTAAAACTGCCCCAAAGAACTCCCCAAACTGTTCCCAATAACTGCCAGGATTGGAATTCAGGGCTTTGTTGCAGACCCAAAGGTAACACAAAGCCCAACACTTCCACATAACCTGCCACTGACCTGGGTCCAGAGGGATTCAACTCAGAGAACATTTCGTTTTCTTCCCTCTGCAAGAAAGGGCTGCCCCAAAACTCACTTCTACCTTCACTGGGCATGCTCCTGACTTAAAGTTCACTACAACCTTGACCTGGCTTCTGTTGAGGTTGGCAGAGCATTTCTGTGAACTCTGAGAGCAGCAGAACAGAACCAGTGTCAGAGATCAAGGCTATGGATTTAAGATGGTTCTAAAGCCTGGAATGTTGGCTCTCCCTGCTCCTGGCCTTGCTGACAGCTCTTGCATCCATCACAAACACTGTGTGTGAAGCTGTGGGACTCCCAGGATCCCTGAGTGATGGCCAAGCCATCTCGAAGTGCCAACACTCAGACCAGGGGATTCCCCTGCTCTGCTCCATTCTCCATCTCTAACTCCCCAGATTCATCTGCTCAGCTGACAAGCCAGAACAAGCTCCCTCCCAACTGCCAGCACCAAAACCAGTTACCTGCAGGTAAGAGAACGTGAGAATGTTCTTCCTGCTTCATATTTACATAAAACCTCTTCCCCTGCACCCTCAGGAGAGCACAAGTGCTGTAACATGAGCTCCCACCACTGCAGCAGGTCCATGGTACTGTCAGGATTTCTCATTCCTGACGAATGTCTACAGGAGCCCAGGGAACCAGCTAAGGGAACCAAACCAAAGAGGATGTTTTAAAATGTGTTTGGGCTCATGACTGCACTCAGAGGGCAGGGAAAGGTGAATTTTGAGCTGAGCTGGGTGTTTGCAAAGAGCTTATGGAGCCATGGGTTAATGCTGCAAGGTAGAAGTGATATAATGAACACCCAGCTGGTTCTTTTAGTGCTCCAAGACTAAGCAGCCAAAACACAGATGTTCATCCTTCAAACACTGAATTACTGTGGGTAACCCCTGCTTTCTCTCCATCTCAGGCTCTCAAGGCGCCTTCCTAAGGCTGCTGCAGCACATTCTACAACAGCTCCTTTGGAGAGACAAGAACCAGTGACCCCCTTCACAGACAGAGCATGGGGATACGGAGACCTGCCCAGGATGAGCCTAAACATAACTCCCAGTTATCCTGGAGCAACTCCCACCTCTGAACAACACAGGAGGCAGATTCAGGAGCAACAGCTCTCATTTCCTGCCTCAATCCACAAAGTATCACAGAATCTTTAAGGTTGGAAAAGACCTCTAAGGTCACTGAATCCAATCTAATGCTCCAAGACAGTCAAAAGTCACGTTTCTGAGGCATTTGGCAGGTTTAGGGAGAATTACCTGTCTCAGAGTGGTAAGCAAGGGTCACAGTGGTGGGATTGACTGTTATTGTTTATATGAGCTACATGGTGCTGCCAAAGCTGAGCCAGCGCAAGAATCAAGACGCCCACCCCAAATGGCAGCAGTTTCCCTTAGATCGCAGACCGGGACATGTTCTTGGCAGGAAAGGGACTGGCACACACTGAGCGCTGCCAGGAGCAATCCAACCAGGAGCTGATTGCCTCTCTCAGCACAACAAGCCCTGCAAGGGGCTCTGTGAACCCAGTTTCACTGATCCAAACGGCACTTACAGGAATTTAATGATGGCATTGACGTTCCTGATACTGCTGGCACGAGAACAGCACACAAATGTCCTAAGAGGAATCAGCTGCTCTCTCAAGAACTTGTATTAACAGGACAACAGGCACAAATCCTGCTCTGGAGAGGCTGCAGTCTAATTTTCCCCTCGGGATCACTGCTTTTGGGAGCATATGGGTGGATTCAGTGACAGCTGGGGAAGGATGGTGATGGTAAGGAACTGGGATATGAGACTGTTACTCTTTGCAATGACATAAAATCAGACTTCCCCTCTCTCTGTTCTCTTCTCCTGCTTCTAGACCAGGGCCGATTTCTGGCTTCCAGGAGTGGGAGGAAACAAAAGGTATACCCGCGTGCCAGGAGCTCTGAGATCCGTGGGTGACACGCGTTACCTGGGGCAGCTCCCACCGTGGTTTAGTTACACGGCACGTTTGCATCGCTCTGCTTCCAGCCCAGCTTCCCTCGGAAATTCGGGAGCAGGTGGCAGCCGGGAAAAGTCTCTCAGCCCAAAGCCCTCGCATGCATCGAAGGAAAAAGCTGCAGTGCCCCGGCGGAGCTGCTGTAGGGCCGTACGTACCCAGCCAGGGGCGAGGAGGAGCAGGAACAGGGTCCGGGTCACTGTCCCCAAGTTGCCAGGCATCCCGAGTACTGGGCAGGGGAGGGATCCAGGCTGCCGGCTACTCCCTCCCGCTCCTTCGGAGTTTCCCGTCTCTTTGAAACAAGCTGCACAGGAGCTTCTCCTTAAATATCCTCTGGAAGGGGCGGGCCTCGCGCTGAGTGACAGGCTGGAACCGAGCCCAAAAGGGTGCAACAAAAAGTGTCCAAATTCCAGGGAGCACGAGTGGATTTTTTTTGCTCT
>NW_008239119.1:113706-124797 GCF_000691975.1 Corvus brachyrhynchos | reverse complement strand
ATGAGGAGTGATTCAACAGAGATTTGTGGTGTTCAGAGTCTGAGCAGGAGGGAGGGACGGGTAGTTCGGTGCTGTCAAGTACCACGTCTGGCTGTGCATCACCTGTCAGCTTCGGGGAATGAAAGTTTCATGATTAGAACTCCTGCATGAGGAGCTGCGTGTTTTACAAGGCAATGAAAAGCTGCTGGATGAAAGTTTTTTATAAAGGACATCAGTCCCCCAAAGTGCTTTGGGATGGATGCAGGATCTCACACATCTTTATCTCGGGTCATGATCCTTTCTGTTTGCTGCTGAAATACAGCACCAGGCTTGTGCACAGCCAGCACGGCAGACCTTTAGAACACGAAAGAGTTGTTTTGTGTGTTAAAGAGTCGTTTTGTTTATTCCCGAAGAGCAAGCGGAGCACTGCCGTGGAAGGAGGAAGAGTGCAGCAGAGGGCACTCTTAGTCCTCGCTGGCCAGTGCGGGACAGAGCAGTTGGGTCTCGGACAGGAGCCTCTGTGCACACAAAGTGACTTGAGAAAGATGGAGCCGTTCCTCAGGGTGAGGGAGCTTTCCCGGGGAGAAGAGGTGCAAGGGATGGTACCTTCTTTGGGCCAATACAAATCCGGGTCAGGAGCCCAGGCGCTGTGCAGTGCAGCCCCAGCATATCCCCGTCCCAGCTGAGTGCTGGGAAACAAGACAGAAGATGAAAAAAACCCACAGAGTGTGTAGTGGGTTATTTAAATTCACCTTCCTTCCTGCCTGCCTTCAAGGTAGGGCAGTTTAGCTGCAAATCAAGCCCTGCAATTCATCCAGGTCCTTTCAGGTCCCTGTGCAACACCAGATCAGCCTCCACACTCCCTGTGTGTCCAATACCAGAAACAGAAAACTCCAACTCTTAACTGATTAGCACTTGGAAAGCCCCTTGGGATTTGGGGCCGGAGAGCATTAGCACAGAGCAAAACAGATGCACCTTCTTCTCCTCTTCCATGAGATGGGGGATTTCACAATCACTTCTGCGACAGCCACCTCTGCTCGTGGCACACCAGAGGATTATGTCTGCACACAAAAGATTTCATGTTCTGGAGGTGGCATAAACATCCTCTGCCCTCAGGCACTTCAGAGCTCCAGGCAGTCTGGCTGGAAATACATTCCTTCTCCTTTTGGAGGGCCTGAACTATGTTGTCACCTAAAATTAGCTGCTCACATTTCCCAGGACATTCTCCTGCTGCTTGCAAATAAGACAGGGATAAAGTGCTGCACACTTCTGGTCTCATTTTCTCACACAGCAATAATATAAACTCCAGCTGAATCCTGAGCCCTCCAAGGCATCTGAAGATGGGAAGATGGCATATTTGTGGCTTTTTAAAGGGACAGTGTGTAATGTGTGGCTCAATCTATTCCTCCTTCTCCAATAAGATATCCCCCTTTGTCCAGCAATAGGACAAGGAGGAATGGCTTTAAGCTGTAAGAGGCCAGGTTTAGATTAGATATTAGGAAGAAATCCTTCCCTGTGAGAGTGGCACAGGTGGCCCAGAGCAGGTGTGGCTGTCCCATCCCTGGAAGTGTCCAAGACCAGGCTGGACAGGGCTTGGAGCACCCTGGGATAGTGAAAGGTGTGCCTGCCCATGGCAGGGAGTGGGACTGGATGAACTTTAAATTCCCTTCCAACCCAAACTGTACCATGATTCTCCGATTCTTTAAGAAACAGCAGCTGCACCTCAAACCATGATCTTCCAAATTCTGCTTTAACATAAACCTTGCTGTGTGACCTTGGATGAACTGTTCAGCCAACATCCCAATGTCAGTCACCTGTCAGGAGTTCCGTGGGGAATATTCAGCACTGGGCCACCATTACGATGGCTGATTAAGTTTTCAACCTACAATAAAACTAAAGAATAATTCGATTATAAGACATCCTTTCCAAGCTGCTCATCATCATCCACCTGAATGCTTCCACCTTTCCAGGGCAGTAAAACATACTGAGTTCAGTCCTATTCATCCTTCAAGCCACCTTTTGGATTATCGGAGCAGGATATGAAGAAGGATCAGCTGGAGATCCCTTGATTTTGTGAGCTCACTCCACCCATGGTCCAAGATTTTCTTAGGGCACTAGGACGAACAAAACTACCCCTCATACTAGAGCTGAGCTGCTAGCCCCACTGGACATGCCAAGAGGTAAAAGAAGAACATGATGGTTGAGTGACTCAGAATGATCAAAGGCAGGAAAGGCCCAAGTTTGCACAAATTTTTATCTCTTCCTTTTGCCTGAGCTGCCTCAAGTGAAGGGATAAAGATGTCAACCCTGCTTAAATCTCCCCCAAGCAAAGAATAGTGGGTGTTTAATACAGCTTGTTACATCCTTCTGGGTTCAATCACCATGCCCAACCGGCAGCTTCCCTGGATTTATAGTAATTTGAAAAGCAGACAGGTAAAAAATTGCTAAAAATCATGTCAGGCCAAAGAATAAAATGAAGGCAAGCACACACAGAGTTTTTTTTGGCTCAGTAGGATCCCTCCCCATGGCACTCTGCTTGCAGAAGCCAAAATAAAAAGCTGCTACAAGCAGCATGGTACAGGGAATTGTGCTCACCCAGTCCTCAGTGACTTCAGAACTGTCCCCAACCCTTTGTCCCCTGTTCCAAAGCTTCTTGGTCACCCCCAGGACACACTGGTGGCCTCTGGAGCCTTGCAGCAGGTTTGTGTTCTCACAGCTGGTCAGTCCTGGCAAAAGTTACCTCTGGAGTGGATGACAGGCCCTCACTCCCATTTGAGACTCCTTCAACTTGATGATATCAAACTCTTTCAACCTGATGACACCAAACACAAACTTGGCCCAGCAGAGATGGTGAGATCCATCCAGCTTGATGGTTGGAAACACAGGGGTTCCATTTCCTTGGTCATTACACAACCACTGCTGCCTACTTGATGCATCCTGCTCCCACACTCAGGCTGGTCACAAGTGCCAGATCCAGGGCCATGGGGGAGTCCTTTTGCTGCTTTTTGTTCCAGTGTGAGGATACAAGACAATTCTCAAGTTGGGCTGGGCCCTTTCACTTCTCCCCTGCTGGTACAAGGTCGCGGGACTCAAGTGCCACTGGTGGTTTCTCCACCTGTGGTTATTACTTGCAATAGAACAAAATGTCTCTCAAGGCTCTGTGTTTGCTGCAAGGCTGGGAAGGAGTTCTGCCAGTCCATGTGCTTTGGGGCAAGACAGATAAACAGCCCTGGATATTTTGGGGGTCAACATGGTTCCCAGAGAATTAACAGCTGAGAAGGGCTCTTCCAGACTCGAGTTTGAGTTCAAGTTCAGCGCTAATTCAGTGTGTCTAGAGGGACATTTAGGGTCAGATTCACGCTGTCTAATTGATAGGCAATTAATTAAGGCATCTCCATTTCTAGCCTAATCTCTCTAGGCTCCCTTTAATAAGTGGAGAAGAGCTGGAGCTCCTGAACAGCCTTCTGAGATCCCTGGCTCTGTTGTCCGAGCACATCAGCTGTGGCACCACATTAGTGGCTGCAAATTATCATAAGAAAGTGTCACAGAAATGCAGCACCAGAGCTCAGCAAAGGCTCAATGCTTCACCTTGCCTAACTCCAACCTGGGTGCAAGGCTTCCCTTCCCTATGGATGGAAAGGGCAGGAAAACAACCCCCTCCTCACTCCAGCACAGCCCTGGGATGAAATGCTGACTGCAGGGAAACACCTGCTGGCTCCAGCACAGCTGGGATTCCCTCTGCCTAGCTTGGCAGATACACAGCCCTGAGACCACACTGCTGTGCCCACAGCATAGAGATGTCAGGCAGGGGGCAAATTCTGTCCCTGGTTGCGGAGTTGACTTGTGAAATCCACAGTTATATTAGTTCTGGAAGGAACTATTGTATTTGAGGATTTATTGTGACAATGAAGTTTATCAAGGGATGTGACACTTGGGATGGGTGAGGTGACTGCTGATGTCTTTGTAAATAAACAATAAATACGTAAAAACAGTCTTAACATTGCAGCTTCAGAAAGAGATGGTGCTCTGACAGAGCTGGCCAGCAAAAACACATGTTCTCTTCTAGGAAAAAAAATAAATGCCACTCTCGAGCCTGATTTTGGCAGGATGCAAAACTCAGGTCTGCAGTACCAGAGTTACAGCCCAGAGCACCCAAGGGAAAGACACCAGTTGTCAAAGCATGGTATCCTTGTTTCAGAACAGGTGAACAGTGAGAAAGTCAGCACTTCCAAGGACATCCGTGCAACAAGACCATGGTATGACAGCAGGTGGTCCCCTGAGACCCTTAACACCTGCAAAATTTGGATGTTTAGATACAAGTGTGAGTCACCATCATGGCCAGGAGCATTTGTGGCAAGGCACGGGCTTGCACAAAACTGCAGGAGAACAAGCCCTGGGAGGAAACAGCTGCGCCCACCTGTGAAACAGATGCTTCCTCAAGCTTTTCCACTTCTTAATTTACTGAATGCTTAATTATCCCGAAGAAAAGGTGCAGGGAGGGAGGGCACGTTTAAGGTGGACTTGGATAGGATCGTTTAAGGAGGCTGCCAGTGCCACAGGACTCCTCCGGAGCACAGCTCCAGTGTCTGTGACCACTCTGTGTCTCGGGGGGTTTGGTCCTCAACACCTGCACAGGCAAGGCACAGGAGGATGTGCTGGAGGTAACATGGTTTGGGAAAGAGAAGGGGCTAAGAGACATCTCTCCAGTTATGGGCTATGAAACAATATTACTGGTTCTGCCTACAAGTGCTGCATTTTCTCATCCCATTTTATGGACACTGGGATCTGCCACCTCCTGAAGAAGCTGCAGCTCTGCCACAAGGACCAGGAGCTTCCTCTAGTGCCTGTATCTACACAGCTCCATCCAAAAGGGTGCAAGGGGGAATTCTCTTCTGGATCCCATCTTTCCAAGGACTTCTGGCATCACCTAAGATCTCAGCCCTAAAATCCAGGACTCAGACAAAACAGCTCTGACATAGTTCTTCTGCAATTCATACCAGCTGCGTATCTCAGGAGCCTCAACAGGCAGCAACAGGTCCCTGAGTTCTGGCAGCCTGGGAGGACCTGGAGGGGTGGGTGGCCTCCCAGGACTTGTGCGTAGCTCTCACTAGGGGTTTGAGATTCCAACAGGAGCCTGCCCACACTTTTCCCATTCAGGTTTTGGAACGATTCCAGCTCATTACATGGAATCAGTGAATAATGTAAGTTGGGAAGACCCTCGGGTCTTTTGGTCCTCCTGCAGTCCAACCCAACCCTGAGGATAGAGAAGAGAGGTAGATTTCAGAGACCAGGAGAGATGAGCAGGCCAGTGGGGTCCCCAGCTCAGCCAGGCACTGCTCTGCCAGCCTTTCCAGTACACGGGAATCTCAGCACAGGAATACTTTATTAGCTTCCAGCCCCCCTGTAACAAAGGGCTGGCACCTCTGGAGTGGCAGGGACTTCTCCGAGCTGAAGGGATTGTTTACCTTGGAATGTAACACAGACACCTCCGAAATCAGCTGCAGACCTGCTGATTAAAGAGCAACATCTTCCTCCAAAGGGCTGCACAAACTGAGCTACAAATCTTAAAAATTATTTGGGAAATGTTAAGTGTGAGACTTTCACTTGCCTGTTCTTAATTCTTTTTGTCATTGTGGTTACAGACAGACATCCATGAGGTTGGTCTTTTTTTTTTTTTTCATTTGTTTCCTTACTAATAGATATTTTTGAAGTTTCACATCACAAATGTTTAAGAAAAGACAAGTCACAAGCTCCATAAAGAGCCTTGTTATAGGAATGATGGGATTTTACATACATTGATAAGGAAATCATCTGTGGTTGGAGCCATCATTGCCTTCAGACAGACCAAACTCACACAAGATGAGTTTGACTCTTCTCCAGAGAGGACTCTCTTCCTACACAGTTCCCCTGGCTGACTTCTCCAGAAACTTGTGTGGTGGTAGAAACCCCCTTGATATATTTAGAGGTGACAGTTTTATTATTGGTAGTGGAAAGTTATTACAAATGCTGCATTTTTTCATACCATTTTATGTAAAAGAGTTTACTGTTACAAACCTGCTTAAAACACTTTAAGTTCAGAACCTCTATTTTCAGTATAGCTTTTGCCACACTGTCTTTTAAATACCCCATCACTGTAAAGCAACCACTGACAGACTACTCAAACTTTTACAGTTTGGGCCATTCGACTTCAGATATAAAATAATAGACATTTTCCAAAGCCTCAGTCTGTTATTTTTGCTGTTTTAAGGAAGTTATTTGAACCAATAATTTGCATGGTTGTATTTTAAATTGTTTCCCCCTCAGAAGCATGATGTCATCTGGCAACAGAGGTGCACGAGATGGGTCTGAAGGCAGACTTTAGGTGAATAATAGTGACTTGGTTTTTTTCCAATCTGATCCCTGCAATATGGCCATGAGTCAGGTAAAAGAAAAGCTGTAGCTTGTTCCATTTCTTGGCCAGGCAAATAGCCCCAAATCACCTTTACTCCAATGCCTCTTCATGCACAGTCATTTCGCAATGTTCTCCCTGGTGTATTAGACTGGAAGTTTATGACCTGCCTGGCAGAGAGAGACAAAACTGCAAGGTCAAGAGGGTTTGTTAAAAAAAAATGTTGGGGGGATTTTCAGATTTTTACAAAGTTGATCCCAAGGTGGCCTAACCTCTCAAAATGGGATGGGGGAGATGAGAACTGTGGGGCTGGGCTCTGTTTCAAGGACGTAAAGCAAAAAGGCTTTTCCTGCCAGGGCAGCTGTTGGTCACTTGGCACTCAGCACCTTCAGAACCCACAGAAATATTCCTGGTCTCTGGCATTAGTTGCTAGGGCTCTGTGTGTGTGCCCTGAAACATTCTGCCTGGACAGCACAGCTACTGTTTTAGCTGTAGTGGAAAAGCTGATATTCTCCTGGCAGGATCCGGGCTTTCCCCAGGGCATGGGAGGGAGGGTGAGAGCCTTTCTCTGGCCCTTTCCTTGATGAATGGAGAGGCAGCTAGGATCTGTTCCTGCTATTACAGGCCCAGATAAGTGAAATAATCATAAAAGTGTGTCTATGAGAGGTGAGTGGATGTGAGGGAGGGTCAGGGCTCTACAGTGGTTGTATCATCTTTCCACATCCTTTACAGGAAGACATTTACTCCATAAATACCCTGGATTGTGGCTGAGCCCGGAGCTCATGCTGAGTTTGACAGACTGCGCTCGGTGAGCGGCAGGTATGGGAATGTGCACATGTGGTTCCTCTCCCTTCCCAGAGGGAAGCTACTCTGCGTTCTCCAGAGTCAGGGAGCTCTGTGGCTCTCCTGGGGCTAAATCACCATTTCAAAACAGTTCTGGTGTGTTTCAGGAGGAAAAGACAAAATCATCCATTATCAGGGAATCTGGAGTTTCTTCGTGAGCGCTACAGGAACCTGAGGTCTGGAGAGAGCTAAAAAACATGGATCGGAGGTAGGACCCAGGAGGGCCACATCATTTTACACCAGTTGAACATCTGATCTCGATTCCCTTTTGGCACTCAGGGTGATTTTGGAAATAATTCTTAGCATATGTCTGCACTGCAGACCCCCAGCTACCTCCAGCTCAGCACTGGATCTTGATTCCTTCTGGCAGTTGGGCTTGTTTTGATCAAGGTCCTGCTCTGCCTGAGGGCCCCGAGCCAGCAGAGGAGCTGCTGTCAGCATTCCCAAAGCTCAATCCTCTCATGTTAGAGCATCCTGCTCCTCCACATTCCTGTGGGATGCACATGGAGCTGCTGTGCCCGTGGCAGGATGAATGCCCAGTCACACCACACCCAGAACCGTCCCTCTGCCATCCCTGTGGCATTGATCCACACACTCCCTCCAAGGGCTATTTCTTTGTTTACGAACTAAAGAAACACAAATTCTTGCACTACTGAGAATTTCTGCTCAGCTACGGGTCAAATTTTAAGAATCCTGTGTTCCAAGTAACAAATGTTTGTTTTGCTGAAGAAAAGGGGAGTGAACCTGTTCCACTTGAACGGGTGTAAATCAGGAGTAATTCCACTGAATCCAAAAGGCCAGGAGCAGGGAAAACCCAGCATGAACAGTGTATCCTGTCCATTTCCATGAGCAAATGAAGTCCACATTGCTCATTGCTTCTTTTACCCCCCACTGCTTTTGTTCTTTTCCCACCCTTGCCTAGTCTCCCTGCTAGAAAGAATGTCATGACCAGGATGTCAGAGCAGTTATTACTGGATGTTTGGGTGTTTTAGTAAATTTGTGATGTTCTCCAGATGCTAAAGATCTGAGAAAGCTTCAGATGGTTGCCTCTGCTCTCGTTCACACAGCTATAAATTCCAAGTCACGCCACTTCCTTCACCAAACTCATGCCAGATGCAAGCAGAGGAACCAGATCAGCATCCAGCCTGGAGCTACTAAAAGCAAACTGACCAATGGCATTTCTTAGGGAAAGGCTCTTCCAGTGATTAATGATAGACAGACAAACAATAGAGGAGCCTCGGGACACATTTCTCTAAGTCACAGCAATTTTCACTTAAGCAACTGGGAATTTTTAGTCCAAAACAAGAGACAAAATTATTTACTGTGTTCAGCTTACCCAGTTTATTTGTTTTTCTCTTTAAGAAGAAGCAGCCTTACTGGGAACATGAGTGGAAAGATCCTGTTCACAACCTGGGCTTGACTTTGCCTGAACTAAAAGTCACTTGGATTTAAGTCAACATGAGTCAGGCGAAAAGAATGGTTCCCACAGCCCCCAGTCAGGAATTTAAGGATACAGAATGTCCTTTAATACAACTGCTGTTGCTCTCAGGGTTTCCAGAAGTGCAGGCAGAGTCAGAGGGGCTTTTCTAAACCAGGATTAGGTGTGGCTTTGAGATCCACCTGAGAGTTTTTGCTGTTGTGTACAGTGAGGTGCAACTGCGTTTTAGTTTCAGCGGGCCATTTGTAACCCTGGTGGAAGTTGAGATCTGACGAGCACCAATGGGAAAAAGTCTTTCAGGAAAGGTGTGATCCTCCCAAAGGAGGGCTGAGAAGCAGATTTCCCTGCAGAATATTTGTCTTTGAACATGAACCCAGGTTCTCACAACGGAGAAGTGTTTGGCCAATGCTCTCAGGCACATAGTGGTATTTTTGTGGTTGTCCTGTGCAGGTCCAGGAGTTGGATCCATCCAACTCAGGGCATTCTATGGTTCCATGAACTGCAAGATCGCTTGCACACTTATCCTGATTAACTTACTTTTGATACACAGTTGTCTCCTGTTTATGTCACTTCTGAAGTGAATTCTACTTGTGTTGATCCAAATTTACAAAGTTATTTGGTTCTTCAAATAGTTCCTAGATCCTGTTTATAAATTCTTGGATACTTTAGATCAGATGTGTCAACAGGAGCCAGGACACCTTTCCTTTTTCTGGTAGTGCAAAGCAGCCATAAACCCAGTTTAGCTGGCAAAATAAAGTGGATTTACTGGTGCTTTGGACTTGAAGGTGTTCAGAGAGTCAGAGTGTATCAGCGAATACTTGTCTGCATGTGGTACATTTCAAATGGATCCTTACTAAAATGCATACTTTCCTCAGAGAGAAGTTTTTGACACTTTATGGTCTCTTCCTTCCATAAACATAGCTCATTTTATTAAAAACAGCTGGATTTGCACCAGTGTCACAGAGATGATGGTCTGTGCTGGTCTTGTTCTGATAATTGCAGGTGTCAAAGAGGGTCAGTAAAGGACAGTTTCATCTGGAGGTATAAATTAGATGCGGGAAAATCCCTGCATTTTAGCCACACATTCAACCACTTAGAGTATCTGGGCATGTTCAAATCTTTTTCACGTGGCTTAGTGTTTCCTGGTGGACAGCCCCTGTGCAGCTGTTGGGCTCATTAGCTCTCAGACATGGAGAATGTTTGTGCTGGGAACAGTATTTATAACTTTCCGAGGCAAACTAGAGCCAAGAGGTTTCAAAGCATGGCTTGTACTGGAGTGATAACTCTGCTCCCAGATAGCCCACTGCAAAGGTTTCTAACCAGTTGCTTGGATTACCAAGACAGTAGGGAATCCAAAGCAAAAAGTGTATTCTAGACTTTGTAGGCCAATCTTGCTCTTGGTAAGGGTAAAGAAAGAATTAATTCCTGTAAGTGACAGATCTGTGGTGTTTCCTGGCCAAGGCAAGATAAGAAAGTTCCCATTCCTCTTTAATGAGAAGGAAGTGCGTGCAGAGTGAGAGTGCGGATCGACTGTTTCTAGTGCAGTCTTCTATGGAAAGAGTTTAGGGAAGGTCCATGTGGGAGTTTCTAATGGGTTTTAATGCTGCAGGGTTTCACAGAATCATAGAATGTCCCAACTTGGAAGGGACCCACAAGGATGGAGTCCAACCCCTGGCCCTGTACAGACACCCCAACAATCCCACCCAGTGCCTGAGAGCGTTGTCCAAACGCTCCTGGAGTTGTGGGAGCCTTCCCTGGGGAGCCTGGTCAGTGCCCAGCTACCCTCTGGGGCAAGAACCTTTTCCTGATATCCAGCCTTTTGGAAGCCCTTAAGTCATTCAGGTCTCATCAATACAAACCTGCACAACAAGACAGAGAAGGATTTCCTGCAGAACCACTTCCCTATATTTCCCTTGCCTTCTTTGAGATCTAGGAATTTCAAACCTTATGGCCCAAAGGAGAACTGGTTTCATATAAACTGATAAATATCTATTTGGAGATCTCCTGGCAAGTTTCACAGTATCACAGTTTTAGGAAGTTTTTCAGTGCCGGAGAGAACATATTTTCTTTCCCTGCAGAAAAGCTGCAGCTATTTGACCTTCCACTGCTCCAGGTGCACTTCCTGCTGCACTAACACCACATCTGTGAATGATGGATTGTTGTGACCAGTGCTACCCAAATAAAGGGAGCTGCCAGGCTTTCCCAGAAATATGAAATGGCCACTTTCAGGGATGAGAAGACTCAGAAGATAAAATAACTAAGCTACAGTGAATCAGGTACAGTCACTTCCATGAGATAATTCCGAGTATTCCTAGCTTGATTTCCAATCACGTTAAACAGTCCGGTCACTTCTCCTTGGCCTCACACGCTTTTGTTTTGGTGCTTCCTGACATGTTAACTACACACATGAGTTTTTAACTCAATTGCAGCTTCTCAGGATTAG
>NW_008239119.1:111672-113691 GCF_000691975.1 Corvus brachyrhynchos | reverse complement strand
TAGCAGAAATGAAATCAGATGGGAACAATCTGCTGCTGCTTCATCGGGAGGGATGTGAGTTGCACTGAGTCTGGGACTAGAAGCCATGATAAATTATAAAATAGACAGATTATAAATTCTAACGAGGAATGCTGGAAAAGCCTCAAGAAGGAATACAATAAGAAACAGAAGAGAAAAGTCTGTTTTGAGAAAGAGCTGGATCCAGCTTGTTGTGTTTGTGGAGCCCATGTGTGGGTCTGTATATTTTCACATGAGCACGTGTCCAAGATTCATTCCCTCCTTCTAGATGCCCCACCCATAGGAAATTTCCACGCATAAGCAAATTCACAGCTCCATGAAAAATGCTTTGCTGTGTCCCTGGGATGCCCCTAAACCATAAAACATTTCAGAGCATGGCTATAAAATCTTGTCACTTCCCAGACAGGTCTGCAGTGTTCGGGTGTAACAGGAATGATACGGTTGCTTTGCATAGTCCTGCTGAGAATCACATTCTGGGATTTTATAGGTTTAGGCTTTGCTTAGCTGGTGCATTCTTACCATGGGACAATCAATTGGCTGCACTGGATGCGGACAGATCTGAAAGAGGTTTCCATACTCACAGGGGGAAAAAACGCCACTATGCCCTTAAATTCAAGACTCTGACAGTTATTCCCACCTTATGCCTCCATTCAATTTCTCTGAAAGGAAGGAAGTCCATGAATCCAAGGAAACAAGTATTTATTTCCTGTCTACATGCCATGAGACTTGACAGCAATGTACAGAAAGGAGCAGGAAGGGAGCACCTGACACAGCACAGCACAGGAGCATCTGACTCCTCCTTTCACTCCTTTAATCCCGAATTCCCTGCTCCTTTCTCACACACTGGAGCCACACTCAGTTCTTTAGTCCTGCCCTTCCTAGCCCCAGCCACCTCACACAGCTATCACTGTGCCTGAAACGCAAGTCGCCTTGTAACAATGTCCCACTTTCAGATGGGATAGAGTTAGTTTCTCCACGACACAGAGCCAAAAAGATGAACTCACAGTGCAGCGAAACGAGAGAAAAGCATTTAATGTGGGAGAGGCCAAGCCTGGTCCAGTGTCACCTTGATCATACCCAGCCTCTTTATCTCTTTGCAGCATTTCTCATTTTCACTGGTGGCAAAAAAAAATGATCTTGTAACAAACTGAGCTTTTGGTGGAACTTCTCAGCCCCTGCTCATCTTTGATGATGTAAATAATTAGACCAATATTGAACATGTACCTATTCTGAACAGAGTCCCTTCCAGTTGCACCTTGCAAAGTTTAAAAGCCCAGACAAGAATCCCCAGGGAAGCAGCTGCCTATCCCTGACCTCACCACACAGAGAAGGATCTACAGTGCAAAGGAGGAACTTGCTGGAGGCCACAGAGCCTGGGCATGGCCAAGCCAGCAGCACAGGGCAGTTCTGCTCACTCTGCCGTGTTTCCAGCAGCACAGACAGGACAGATATTCCAGTAATTTCAGAGAACAGAGGGCCCTCTCTGAGCTGCTGTGTACTGCCATGTGTTTCCCTGCTGCCAGTGATTATCCATGGGATTCCCAACAAGGACCTACAGTCACTGACAACATCTTCTGCAGGGTTTCTAAAGGGGGCTGAGGACGAGCTGTTTTTAGCCTTTTGTTTATTTAAACAAGTTCACTGCTTGCCAGAAAAGCTCCCCTCCGAACCCCCCATGCTCTCCTGAGACAGAAGGCAAGGCCCTTCCATCCCACACATGCTGCTCTGTCCACCCAGCTCCTCAGGAGGCTGTTCCTCCCTTCACTCAGCTGCTAAATGCAGCGCTGAGCTCAGACAAGAGATTTCATCCACCATCCAGGCTGGGGAACACGAGGATGGCTGTCCCGAAGCCCAGCAAACCCAGCATCCTGCTCCTGGCAGGAACCACCTGCTCTTGGCATATCAGAGGGATGCCACATCCCCTTCCACAGATGGATATTGCTGGCCACGCAAGGCCTGATGCAGTACATGGATAAAGGTTTCTTTTTCATGCAGCCAACT
>NW_008239119.1:99249-111645 GCF_000691975.1 Corvus brachyrhynchos | reverse complement strand
AATACGTGCTGTCCAGTTCTGCCCCAAAACTCCCAAATACTGGTTTCAGATAGAGCCAAGGAGATGTGCTCGGAGTTGAACGAGCTCTTGAGATTCCACATGGACCAAAGAGAGCAAAGACCTGAATTCAAAGATGTTACAGGATGTTGCAAAAGCCCCAGAACAAAGATCTGCTCAAGAGGTGGATGTTCAATACAGATCACACAGGACCTGTTCTGTCCTGAACCATGGGATCACTGTTGTCTCTCAGAGGTACTTCCAGCTGGGATGGGATAGTGTGCTGGGCTGCCAGCCCTGTTCAGAGTCTGTGACAAGATCCAGCTCTCCTTCCACATGGGAGTGTAGGATAAGGCTGAGGTAGAAATCAAGGAGAGCACACAACCCTGAATCTTTTTCACTCTGCTCCAAAGCTGCTCTGGTGCTCTAGGTCTTCACTTCATTGCTGCAGTTACCAGCAAAGAAATTAGTTAAACAGCAACGGAGAAAATGTAGCTCTGTGAAAAAACTCAAGTGGTCATTTCACAGGTCTCAAGGGAACTCAAGAGCCTAGTTTCCCTCTCATCTCCTCACCAGTTTAAAGGTGATCCATTCACCTCCACAACTAAACTCTTCTAATTCAGAGCTTTAGCTCCAACAACAGCCTATTTTGGAGATTTGGGGATGTCTTGAGGTGCTGAAGTTGACATCCAAATATCTCCAACTCATTGAGCAAACACATGCAGTATTTGTGTAGTAATCCATAACTAGGGAGCACTGCTTTGCCCACACTCCATATGAGAAGGCTGGCTGCAGTTACATGTATGCCAGGAATATTTACAGTTCTAAGCCTTGTCACATTGGGTGGGACCTCAGCTACTATCAACACTTAACTGGGGATAAGCAACCAATGGATGGACCCAAAATCTGACCCCAATGGATCACATGCCAGAGGCTTTGGTGCTTCGAGTTCATTTCCAGTGACTTCCCAGTCAGTCTCAGTGATTCAGGCAGAGAGACTGCCAGGCCAGGACAGGCTCCAGGGCTCTCAGGTTGACACAGCTGTTGAGAGTGAACCGAAGGTCAGCAGCAACCTCAGGGAAAAGGACGCCTTGTTAGGGGTTGAGTTTGGTCCCAGGAGGGAGGTAGAGTTGCTCTCTCAGGCATTATGGAATCAACAAGAAGAGAGATCCAGCCTGATCATAAGGAAAGAATGTCTCTGATCTCCCCTTCCCAAGTGCTATGATCCCACACAGAAAGAGGGAGGGTGAGCAAAGCCAGAGCACATCCCAGGCAGCCCACCAAGGGAACTGGGCATTCCAGATGAAGAGACCAGCCCCAGGTTTGTTCACATCCTTCAGGGATACCCTGACTCTGCACCAGAAACCAGAGCACTTTGTGTTCAGGGTGGCCATTCAGAGCTTGTGCTCTGCTGTGGCTGTTGTTCTGCGTGACAAACACAAAGCCTACAGTAAGTGAAATTACATGTTGGGCTTGTTTTTAAAAGCATTAACGTTTATGGAAAACTAGGAACTCGTACCAGTTTGGGCTACATCTGAACAACAGAGAAAATAAACCAGACTGGTCTTCGTGCACATACTTTTCTATGAAGAAAGTTGTTTACAATACATATTACACTCCAGAATAAATCTGGGATAAACAGAGTTGAACTTTAAATCTTCTCAGTCCATCTTCCTGTGGAAAAAAAAGCCTATTCAAGAGAGAACCAGCCCACCATCTACTCACTCCTCCTTGTTTAACTCCTTGTGAGGATCAGTGCAGGCATCATGGAGGACAGAATGCTCCCCATCCTGCACATTACTTGGCTGCATGAATGTTTCTCAACACTCCTTCCCTTGCTTTGCTAGGCAAAATAACACCTTTCTCCAAAGGCAGCAGAACAGCTTGCCTGTGTGCCAGCTCCAGATCCCTTCTGGCCGGCACCAAGCACCAGCAACTCCAGCAGGAAGCAGGAGAAGATGGAATCATTCATTTGCAGGAAGGGCTTAGCACTTTTAAAACTAGAACTTCTCTTCCCTGTGTCTAAATCCTTGTACTGCAGAGGTTTTATGAGAACACCTTTATAAGGTCCCCAGTAGCCAGCAAAACGTCACCTGTTGGACCATCAGATACATCCGATATTCCACCATGGATAATGACCAGTTCCTTTCCTAAATTAGCACACAGAGAGGTGCCATTTGAAGAATGAAAAGTCACACACTAATTTTTGAACTTGCAGGACTTAGAAAGTCACTCCTGAAATGTAGGGAACCTAGCACTTTCCCATCCATATATCACCTTTTCTCCCTGCAAACCCAGAGCCAGTCTGGGAGCTTGCTGGCTATGGCAGAGCTTTTATACCCAACAAATACCAGCACTTTCTACCCAGTGACCAAATACCAAAGACACAAACTGTCTCCTTCGACACAAACACCCAACCACACACGTGCGCCTTGCAGTCAAGACTCACTTTGAGGTCCTTGTGAGAGGAGAGGACCTCAAAGAGGAGAACAAGGGAGCTCCTTTTGGTCTGGCTCAGCCTCCAGTCACACAAACTCCTGTATTTCCACTCCTTCTCACCTTCTCACTGTCTCCACAGCTTTTTTTCTGCAGCTGAAATATGGATTAGGGAACTGACCTGAAATAAAAATAACCTAACAGGATGAAAAAACAAAAACAAAGGGGGATTTTGTCCTGGTTTTCTTTTGGAATTGAGATAATTCCAAAAGCTAGGCCATCGCACAGCCATGCAAATGGTACAACAGAATGAGAGAGGGGAACGAACAGTGGTGGTGCAGAGGGGATCAGTCACAGAAAGGAGAATGTGACTGGGTTCTGGAAAAATTAGCCATAGCAAGGAGAACATGGCTGGGTTCTGGAAAAATCATCTGCAACAAGGAGAATGTGACTGGGTTCTGGAGATGTACTGCTGCTGTAAAGAAATACTTGTGAAACCCAATCCTGCCCCAGTTTGGAGCTATTTGTTTTTCACTGGAGACTTGAGAGCTTGTCCACTGCTGACTGAGAACCTCCCACACAGAAAAATCCCACTTGGCTGCCCATTAGCGACAAGGGATCATTGTCCTGCAGGACTGCCACATTCTTGGGTTCGTCTCTGATACTTTGAACAAAAACAACCCGAAAGTCTCAATTGAATAACTTGGTTGACAGAAGAAGAAAAACACAAACCTGTTAATGCAACCTGTGCTATTAATAACGTTTAAAGACCCAGGCTGAAATCTGGGTAAGGCCCACAGGAAGGCAGGAGAGGAGCTCCAGGTCCTTGTGGTTCAGGAGAATTTCTTGTCTTGTCAGCGCATGTTTCCTCTGCTCCGGGGAGGGAGGGATGGTGTCCAAGGCCATTCCTTTCACTCACTGACCATGACATTGGCTGGAGGAAGGGCTGGCTGAGCAGTTTAATGCTGACAGATGGTGACTTAGGAATTGAATGACCAGGAGAGATGAGCCTAGTTGGATTTGGGGCCTCAGGGATACTGGTTTAACTCCAGTGAGGATGTTCAGATTAACTCTGCTCCTTTCCTGACAGAGCTGTTCCAGCAGGACCTGTCTGCACCAACCAGAGCCCATCCCTTGCATGAATGACCTGGGCTGACCATTCCCCACCAGCCTCTGGAGAGGTGTGATGGAGACTGCGGGGGTCACACCTCACTGCTGGGAGTGGGGAAATCCTGTGGAATGGGCAAGGCAAATGGCAGGATCCCAGCGGGAGGGAGTCCTGTGATCCTTCTCTTTTCATAGATCAGGCATAAAACACTCCCCCATCATGTTCTTTTCCACCAGCAGACAGACCCCTGGAAATCAGACCCTTTCCAATTAGATGGCCACACGTGGATTTAGGAATCTGGGCAATCAGGTTGGTAAATGTTTAGGGCAGGGTTTTTCAAAAGCAGTTAAAGTATGTCCTTGTGAAAATCACTCGTCCAGCATTAATGAACGTAAGGTGCTGTGGCAATGCTCTTTAATTAGTGCATGCACTTTGTGAGGTGGGATTCTTTTCTTAGCCCCATTTTATGGCTGGGAAAGCCAAGGTACAAACGAGGCAGCATTTCCCAAGGCTCCATTGCGTGCTAGTGCCCAAGCCAGAAACAGACCCTACTGCTTCTGACTCCCAGTTCCTCCTTTAATTACCAGAAAATTCCTCTCCTCTATGGCACAGCCAACTGGTTCCAATAATAAATCCAAGCTGCTGCAAAAAATCAAGTCCATTTTTTTAACTGCTTAACCCAAAAAAACATTTAATTTTCAAAGCACAGGTCTGGCTTTTCACCAGAGAAAGGATTTGTTTTTCATTATTCATCTGTTTCTTGATTTTTTTCCTCTCTCTCTCTCTCTTTTTAAAAGCCAAACATTCACTCACTCTGTTCAATATAGGGTTCCTAGGCCAGGAGTACTGTAACTATCATTACCCTATAAATCTTCATTATTCTTACTATAAATATACTTCTGTATTTTTCATTTTGTTATTTTTATGACTAAAAATGGCACCTTTAGCAAACTTCAAAATGCTTTTCAGAATTAAGAACTCTGAATCAAATCCTGTAGTCCTGACTTCTGAGAAGAAACACTCTTTAAAAAAAATTCTAACATTCCTTGGTTTATGTCCAAAGCAATAACATTGACCTATAGCTTTCCAACACTGCTTTAATTATGCCAGTCTGTTACTTTACTTAGACACAGTCAGATCGTCATAATGGTACCTTATGCTACCTATTCCTATATGGGAATAAGCCAAATCAGGATAAAATATTTTATTTTTTTTAACTGTGCCCACTCAAGATATGTCAGAACAAAATATTTGTGAAGGAGCTTTAATGTTAACAGGTACTTCTAGCACATACAGTAATCACTGATGCGCTAAAAATGAATACAAATGCACACAAAAAAGACATTTGTCGTTTTATAAAAGTAGCAGAATAGTATTTCTAGCTTTTCTTTTTATATATTTGTTTTCTTAACCTGGAAATTCAGATTCTGTGGCGGCTGGAAGATTCTCAGACGAGTGGAAAGTAACTGAAAATAGTTTTATCACCAAGTTTATGAGTGTAAAGACTGATCTGTTGAAAGGAGAAGCAAATGCTAATTAGATCCTTAAATTCTGTTTTTCATTCCCCATTTGGTGCAAATGAGTAACTAACTTTGCAGAGAAAGGATGCTTTTGTTGAAGAACTGAATCACACCAGACTCCCATTAAATCCTACCTTGTCCAAGAACTAGTAACTCACTATAAATAGGAGAACAACTAGGGGATTAAAATGACTGAATCCATCTGGGATGGATCTTTTATCTCTGCTCCCCTCTTGAACTGCAGTCACAGATTCCCCTTCATCCCATCAGATGGGGTTGGACACAGTTAATTTTTCAGTACAACAACAAGAGGCAACAAGAGGAGCAGGAACTTTAAACTAGGTGCTTTCATGGGTGTTTTTGTTGTGTTTCTTCAGGTCCAGAGCCCTGTGCTGAGCAGGCAGGTGTAATTCTGAAAGCAACATCACTCCATGGAAAACCCAGGAGCTTTGGGGCTTCCAAGCAATTCCAAAGCAGTCAGGGAGATCAAAGTTTGTCACCCTGGGCCAGCTGCAGCCCTGGTGGCCCCATTAACCTCCCTGCCACACAAAAGAAGTAAATTATTAATTTTTTACTGGGTGCCTTTGATATGGACACTAGCTCTCTTCCAACAAAACCAAAGAATACCTGGAAAACCACTTCAGAGGATTTAAAATTATCTCTATATATCTTCAATGCAAAGAACACTGAAACAGGAGAAAATAGGTTGAAATTTAAAAATCAAAAAACCCACACAAAACCTTAGTTGCAAAGCCCAAGCCTCTGAAAACCTGTTGAGCTTTTAGCCTGAAAAAAGAGGGGATTTCTACCTTCCCTTCAGTTTTTCAGCATTCATTAAAACAAGAGCAAGATCAGGAAAAATTGTCCCACTGTACTCCTGTCCCAGAGCCTGATAAAAACCTTGCAAGCAGAAATAAGGAAACTAAAATTTCCTTCTGCAACCCCAAGCCAAAGAGTTCAGACAGCAAGATTTTATCCCCTTTAAACTTTAGAGAAAACTTTTCAAGATTCCCACCCTAATTCCCTGGTCCATGTTTGTTGGAATCAAAGAAGCAATGTAAATGTTTGACTGATTTCTCTGATTTTTTTTTTTTTCAGTGACAAACCACCTCTAAGAAAGCAGCTCTTGGTAAACTGGACTTTTGGCAATCAAGAAAACATTCAAGTGTCTCTCTGTTCACTGAAATAATCCATTCAGTCGGCCTCTTTAGGGCAGAACTTTCCCCCACTGGCACCCAAAATTGGTACCACTCCATCACATCCAGAGAATTTCAGGGTTTTATTTAATTTACTCTGCCCAGATAAACTTAGATGAGCCTTACAGACTTAATGTACCCTGCAGGATGCGAAAACTACAGGTATTCCATCCTGGAAGAGGTGTGGATATAATCTTATCTTCCCTCCCTTTCTCATTCCTCAGGAGTGATTGGGGGTTTTTTTAAATATAAGGGTTAAATCCTTAGAAAATTCCCTTGACATCATCTACCCAGTAATTGTAACTGTGATGGTCTCATTCACAGAAATGGTCAGATTGGGAATTTATTCTGGTTTATTCTGTGTAGTCAGTTCCAGTGCTGTGGTGTAAATGTGAAAATTCCCTGAGTCCATGGGAGATTTGCAGATGGCACTGGACATTTCTGCAAGCCAGATCTTTGCGCGCAGCTATACCTCTCCCACCCATTCAAATTCCCTGCTTCCCAACGCCACTGAATCTCATCCCAAGCCCAGAGGAGCAATCTTTACTCCCTCAAAGACGTGATCCAGCCTCCACATGCATTACCCAGCACAGGGACACCATATTCAGGGGGTATGCTATGGTAAAAAACCCACAGAAACTCCCATGTGAAGCCTGCTGTCTAATAAGTGAAAACCTGGAAAAAGCTTCTTGAAATGTGTTTTGCTGGAAGTTCAGCACCTCCCCATACTTTCTACAGCAGTCAGAGAACAGATTCAGCCTCTTACCTTTGACCACTGGAAGACAGTCCTTAGCAAATCCTACCCTTCATCTTTGATTTCTGGATTAAATAAATCCAGTTCCTCCAGCTTCCTCCGTAGCTCCAGAGTTTTAGACCTCTGGTTGTTCTTTTGGGTCTCCTTTGTTCTCCAGTGTGTCCTTCTCTCCCTCAGTGCATCAATGACTCCCAGATGAAAAGCCTTTTTTTTTTTTTTTTAACAAAGCACCAAGTGGTAAATTGTGGTCCCCTAAAACCTCCACATCAATCTCCGCTGTGCCACCACTGAGCAAATTCCCATTCCTACAAATCCACTCTGGTTTTCCTTGCTTGTCTAGGAGAACCCGATCTACCTCTTCCAGACTTACAGGAAGAAATGCACCAAAAATAAATATTAATTCAACTGCACAAGCTTCTGGAGAGACGAAAGAGATGAGGGATAGGGCTCTGAGGAGCTTTCTTGGTGCATCTCCAGCACCATCCAGGCAAGGATAGATTCGTAACTGCTCAGAAACTGATCCATGAGTCCCTCAAGTGTTATTTTTCCGATCAGTGACCATTTGTGGGGTCGTGCAAGACATTTCCAGCCATCTCCACTTGATGCTGTGTTTCCAGCTCAGTTTTAAGGCTACAGGAAGACCCAAATGTCACATAACTGGGGTGAGACCACCACATGCTTCTGCTCTGCCACCCCATGCTCAGCTTTGCCGTGGCTTCACGACATGGGTGCCACGCTCTACCACAAGTCCAGATTTTAACTTACTGTGCAAAATACACAGTCAGTGAAGAACAAACTGAACACTCCACACACTGGTTGGAGCTTGGCCAAACTGGAATGCAAAGAAAGTGCTTTTAACTGCATTTTACAGAAGGGATTAAGAGAAAAGAGCCCTGATTTACCCCCTTAACTCCAGGCATCTTTTTGATGTGCTTCAATTAGTAGCCTAAAGTGAAGAGCAGCCCTTCTCCCACACATCCCACACTGCTACACACATACATGCACAGACACACACACACAGGTGCCCACCTGAGAGTCAGGGGTGCAGCAGAGACCTGTGCCAGCTCCTGCAGTGAAAACTGATCACCTGGTACTGCTACCTTCCAGTTGTGCTGTTTTCAGCATGGATGCCCTGATGAATCCACTGTCTCAGCCTTCAGCTCTCCCTCTTTCTCTCCCAGCCTTGCACTGTGCCTTCCCCTGTGCTGGCTCCATTCAAACAAGGCACTTGCATGACCCACTGGGTTTTCTGTTGCCTTAGAATCGATTTGAACAGACTGGGGCTTGTTTTCAGCACCAGAACTGTTTGTACTGGGCCATTAGCTGAACACTTTGGGATGTTCACTGGTGGAGTGGAAAAGCTCATTTATTTATTTTATCTTAAAACATCATTAGCATAAGATCCCACAGCTGACTGTGTATGGACTACAAACATGCCGACAGATATCCCAAGAGCTACTCACAATCAAATATCCAGACCCAGGATTAAGTCTGTTCCGTGGGATCTGTATGGAGGATGTAAACAAACAAGCCCTGCCAGTTAGTAAATTATTCCTGTGAACATCCAGAGCACTCTTATTTGACCAATTGACCTTTTCATAAATTCTCTGAGGGTGAATTCCCTGTATTACCAAGGGAGAAAACAAGGTCTTTTTGACCCTACTCCTGGTGAATTACATCCACAGTCTGAGATAGCCCTTGCTGAATCCTGGTGAGACACAGCAGTCTATGATTTGATCCCTGTGGAGGATAGATGAGGTCTCCAAAGAAATTCCCTCTGAGGAGTGAGTAAGGACATCCCTCAGTGAAGATATGAAGAGGATAAAAACTACAGAGGAATGGAGATTGACTGATGGTGTGGGAATAGGAATGCAAAACCAGCAAGAGGAGCACATGTGTTCCTAGACGGCAAAACTGACAGCCCTGGGAATAAATTCCTCTGGCCCCACTCGCTCATGGATGTGCTCAGCTATTCCTCACACTGAACTCCTTGCGTTGTTGCTCACAGTCATTCCACTTAGAAACCACTGAAGCTGGAAATACATCCCCTTAAAGCAAAAAGAATGGACTGTCCTTGTCCTTCGATCTTGGCTTTGTCGGGGAATCTCACAAAACCCAGAGAAATATGAACATAGGACTGTCACATAAATGACTGCACTTTTTTCTTAAATAGAAGGCAAGAGAGGACATCAAGTCTCTCCCACTGCACCTTGATTATATGCAAGAGACTGAGTCTGGATAAAAAAGCTAGAAGGCACAAATGTATCAATATGAGCCTTTACTACAATATCTTTCAAAAAATACCACTGGCACCTAGAAATCAATCAGAAATTATTTTTACTTGCTGTGAGATCATGACAGGAACAGCGAATCATCAATAAATAAGAATGTCAAGTCTACAATAATTTGTAAATTCTACATTGAAAAAGACCCCAGATCTCTACATCACTATGAGCTGCATTATCTTTGTAATGAAGAGATGGATTTGATCAAATTTTAAGACATACTATCTCATGCAATAATGGAAAACAGATTCCATGGCATATTTTCTTCTGGATTACTTCAATTGCTTTCAGAATCTCAGAAGCTATTCCAAACTCAAAAGTTTTGCTTTATGTTTTGTTTTGTTTTGCTTTATTTTATTTATCATTTCAATTATCCCTGGCCAAATTAATCCCTGATCTCAGTCCATTGGCTACAGTTGCCTAAGACGAAGGACTGACTTGGACCTGCAAGACCAACAAAGGGAAGGTTCTAACACAGTAACATCCAGTACTGAGGGCACAAAACCCATTTGAGTCAGTTTCAAGTGCAAGCTAAAACCAGCAAATACAAATTAAAATCTCCCAGGCCAGATTCTCAAGATCAAAACCATTTATTTTAAAAGTTGAAACCAGTCAGGGCCTCCTCCCGGGAGGTACTGAGTGACCCTTAACTCCAATCAAAGTTACCAAGAGTTCAAAGAGCTCTGAAGCCTGCAGGACTGGTGCCTCCAACAGGCTACAGCTCCCAGAGACCAGGTGAAATTGGGCTCAGGGATCACCTTTCCAGTGGATTCCAGTAAACACTAATTAGAATTTACTCAGCAGTTTTTAGGACCAAGTTCCTAGATCCAGAAATACCTGCTCTCCCAGCAGAGGGAACAAGGGACACATATGTTTGGCTTCTGACACACACATTCGGGACAGAGGAATGCCCACGTCTTCCTGTCACGGCCTCTTTGCCAGTTCATAAATTTTTAAAGGAGAATAAACAGTTTTTCACATAATAACATGCTCCTGGCACTGTTTTTGCTCTGTCACAAGGTTAAGAGCATAAACAGCAGTCACTTCAGATATAACACCGAATACAAACTTCTTGTCTTCTCCTGGTCCAACACAATCACAACCTTCTGCATTTTCATTGCCCAGCATCCATCTCTATGGATTATCCTAGGAAAAGCAAATTTTGTGTTACTCTGTTGGAAGGAAAAAAACAGAAAGGGGTTATTAAAGGCACTGGACTCACTTCATCAAATGACAAAGAACTACTGGGTTTTATAAGTAATAACAGAGAATGAGCGACAGCTTTGTGGGCTCTGCAGAGGAGAGCTCCAAGTTAACCAGTGGATAAATTGCCATGCCAGGAAAATAAAACCATTCTGGAAGCTGACACCTGAAAGGCAGACACAGCAGGGGCTTCAAAGGGGGTGAGTTTGCAAGAGACCAGGTTGCCAGTGACACCAAGGCACAAAAAGTGCAACTTGACAACCCAAGGTCTTCATTCAGCCGAGTTCTCAGCTGTGGGTCTTGCTGCCTTTCTGATTTCATGCTAGATTTTACCTTTTAGGGAAGAACTTGGAAAAAATGACCTGAGGGTGCTCTAGGGACTCAGAAAACACATAAACTGTGTTAATCTCATGTCTTGCACCCCCCAAGACTTGATATTCTAGAGCAGCCAATACTGGCCGTGCTGCAGCGTGATGAGAGATGCAGATCCTGCTCAGAATGAGGATGAAGGATTCTCACAGTCTCTTACAGGAATGTAGGAAGGATCAAATGTTCAACATACGCTTTGTCCGCAAGGGAAAGCAGAGCGAAGAATTCTCCGTTCCGCTCCCGGTGGGTTTCAGGCATTAGTCATGGAAGAGGGATGTTGCAGGGCAAGATTTGAGCGGACACTCACACAACACTTGGGAAGGAGTTCCAGAATTGGCTCCATCACGCGAGGCTGCCCAGTGCCTGCACCGGAAAACCTCCCCTCCACCCGACACCGGCGGGCTCTTGCTGCCCTCTCCCGGGATACGACCGGCGGAGCCACCGCCCGGCTCGCCCGGAGCCCGAACCACCGCGGCGAAAATGGCGCGGAGGCTTTTGAGTGTCCCTGTCGCCAGGAGCTGGATTTATGGCGTGCGGCAGCGCCTGCACAACCACAGCCAGGGATTCAGCCCATGCCTGGCGTTCCGTAACAGGGCACAGGACTCACCCGTGACGGGAGATGCCGAAATTCCAACCGGCTCTCGGGATGCCGAAAATACCAGCCGGCTCTCGGGCGCGCTCGTCTCTGCTCCGTCGTAACGAGGGGGCTCATCTTCTCCAGGAATTGCCTCCTTGCTGTCGAAGGCCTGCGGAAGTAAACAAGAGAAGAGGATCACACCGTACCCAATCCAGCGCCACGTTCTGGGCTGATGACCCCGAGGATGGATCTTCTGTCTCTGTGAAGAGGCAGTGGTCTAAGCTCAGAGCCCCAGTTCGGCTGGGATTCGAAGCTCCTGATGCAGCTGCTGCCCCGTTGGGTGGAGGGGAGCCGGGATCATGGCCTCTCTACCACAAAAAAACAAACCTCGCTACCACAAAAAAACCCCACATCAGGTCTTTGGCCTTTCAACATTGCCAAAAACTGTCCGACTTTGTAAACCCTGTGCCAGCTCCGACAGCGGTGGTGCCTTGAAGAGATGACCAAAGTGCTTGTCACAGCATGGAGCTGTGTCAGGGTAGGGTTAGGTTGGATGTCAGTAAAACGTCCTTCCCCCAGAGGGTGATCGGGCACTGCCCAGGCTCCCCATGGAAAGGTCATAACCCCAAGGCTGCCAGAGCTCCAGGAGCGTTTGGACAATGCTCTCAGGCACAGGATGGGATTGTTCGAATGTCCTGTGCAGGGCTAAGAGTTGGTCTCGGTGATCCCTGTGGTCCCTCCCAACTCAGCACATTCTGTGATTTTTTTCTAATATCTGAATCTTCTGTCTCAGCTTAAGGCCATTTCCCCTTGCCTTCTCACTGCAGGCACTGTAGACGAGACAGGTCCCCCACCTCACTACAATCTCCTTCCAGGTAGCTGTAGTTGCCCCAAACCCTCCTCAAGTTGCCCCAAACCCCCGCCCTCTCCCACCGGCTCCCTCCCGCGGCT
>NW_008239119.1:88463-98925 GCF_000691975.1 Corvus brachyrhynchos | reverse complement strand
TGACCGGCACCCGCACACTGGCTGACTGGCACCTTCACGTCGACCGACTGACACCCTCACACTGACACACCAATTGATGCCCTCACTCTGGCACCCTCACACTGACTGTCTGACACCATTACAGCAACTGACACCCTCACTCTGACTGACTGACACCCCCACACCAATTGACACCCTCACAATGACTGGCTGACACTCTCACTCTGACACCCACACAACAACCGACAGACTGACATCCTCACAGTTCTGACACCCTCACTGACTGACACCTGGCACCAACTGACCCTCTCCCTGACTAACTGATCTCCTCACACCACTGACCCCCACACTGACACAGCTGCACAGCCCCTCGCACACTCAGGCACACCTAAACTCCCCAAGTGACACTCGCCTCACACACTCCTGTGCATGCTGACATGCTCACACAGGCTGACACACACACTCAGACATAACCCCAGCCCGACAGGCACATTTGTGAGCAGTTACACTCACACGCATACACACACCCCAGAGTTACCGTCGTCGTCTGCCCGCAGCCAGGTCACAGCGACACTTACACCAGTGTCCCTGGTGGGCAGACACATGTGTGGGTACCAACAAGTCTCACACTTCCTTACTCTTAAGAGGCACTTACACACTTCCATACTCACAGCATGTATACTTGCATGCTTCGAGGATTTATCTGCTGTTCTACCAGCTCAGCTGCTGTAGGCACTTACATGCTCATATTGTCCAATTACACACACTCATGGTTGTGCTGCTAATTGTGCTCACACTTGTGGGCAGTCACATTTGTATGCACCTCTCCAAGATTATCCCTCACAACCTGCCCCTTACATGCACACCTGTGGGTGCACTTACACCCTCATAGGGATTTTGACTCTCCTACGTGCACACACATTCACAAGCACTTACACACCCCGCTAGTTCCCTCATTCCTGCCTGTGTGTGTACCTGGCAGGAAGAGCACCTGTGAGAAGCACACTCACAAGTGCTTCTTCACCCAAGGGTGTCGTGATGCCCTCTCATGTGCACACTGTGGGCACACTCACAGTGATGCACAGCCCACAGTGTCCCTTGTGTGCCCTTCACACACCCTCACTCTTGTGCCCTTGTGTCCCTCACCACTCGCTGCTGAGCATACACTTTCACACACGTGTGTACTCACCCCAGCGTGCTGTAGTGCTCTGCCACCCACCCACACTGCCTGTGTGTGTGTGTGTGTGTTCAGTGTGATGTGGTGCCTGCATTGCTGCCACTGTCATACGCTGTGACACACTCACACATGCAATCCCACTGCTGTGTGTAGTGTCTTTGCTGTCTGACACACGTTTGTACACACCTGTGTGCACTCCACTATGCGTGTACAGTCACACACACTAGCATGTCACAACTTCCCTGCCACCTGTTTCTTGGATGCACGTCTTCCTTCAGCCCCTTTCTTGCAGGTCTCACCAGCACAGTCCTGCTTGCATGTAGTGTTCTTCATCTCTCACGCGTGTGTGTGTACACGCAGCCCAACACATCCCTGAGGATCCCACAGGATACTTCTCTCCCACACGCACACTCAGCACACCCAGTTTGCCACCGTATCAGGGAGTCCTCTACTGCCTCTGCTCATGCATGGAGACTCCCTGGAGTCTGTTCTCCCCTTTCCCCACCCAGAGGGTTATCTGCCACCTCTCCACCATAAAGCCCATCTTCTTTTTCATCGCCACTCTCACAAGCAGGCCATGGCTCTTTGAGCCACACAGAGATATCCAAGCAACCTGTTGCCTTTATGAATCCAGCTTTCCTGTACACACACACACACTCCCCCAGGATCACCCTGCATGGCAGGTCTGTACAGAGTGGTGCTGCCTCTGCTCCTGGGACAAGTCAGTTCTGCTTCACACTCACCTCCACAGGGCATCTGCTGCCTTTTACACGTGCAGGTGCAGTATGGTCACCTTCTTTCACATACTGCACATTCTGTCACACACACAAGGTGGAGCCACCTGGTACCTGACAGACACACAAATAGTTGAGGGCTGTAGGTTACCGTGAGCTACTTGTCTTACACAGGTAGATACATGGAGCTATATATATTTCATATATATATTTTTCAGCTCCATGTTACCTGTCACACGCAGTGCTCCCCACTTTAATTTTGGTTAGTTCCCTCCTCCAGTTTCTGTTATACAGAGATGGGCCCTGTTCACTCAGGCTCTTTATAGTATATTTGATCCAAATTCCAGCACCATTTCCTTGTAAGGGACTTGTCAGTCCCTTACATCACGCAGACACCTGCTCTCCAGCATGTTCACATACACTCTTACCTGCACAGTGCCACCCTCACCTGTGACATGAACACGGTCAGTGCTCCCATGGGCTGTACAAAGCGTAGAGCCGCTGTGGGACGCGATTCCAGGGTTTCCCCCAAGTGCTGCCCTGGTATCTCCGGGGTTGTGCGAGGCAGACGCAGCTCTGCAGACCCCTACCGCAGCTCCACAGGGCGGTGTCACCTGCCGCATGCCACCTGGGGTTGCGCCACACCTGTGTATCCACAGCGCTGGCCCAGCCTTCGCTTGCGCCTGGAGAAGGAGCCTGCCACCTCCTTCTCCCCGGCTCCCTGTAGCGAATGCTCAGTTTGTTGCTGTATGTTTCTGAGTGGCTTTTGTCCTTCTGTGAAGCTCCCTGTTCTCTGAAATTCATGCTGTCTCTTGGGTTCCACTTTGCAGACTGTTGAGCCTGGTTCATGCATGCCTGCTGGTTTTGAGTGGCATCGACCCTCTTAAATGAGTCTTCTTTTTGAAGTGTAAGGGTAAAATCCTTCTCAATAATGTTTTAACTGCTTAGGGGAACATTGACACATATATTCTCTTTTTTGTCGATGCCCTGATCTAACTTACTTTTTTTTTTTTTTTTTGCTTTTGTAGCTGGAGCCCTATATGGATGAAAACTTTGTTTCAAGAGCCTTTGCCACCATGGGAGAGCTTGTACTGAGTGTAAAAATCATTCGAAACAGGTTGACAGGGTAACTGTTTCTGTTTGTTCTCCCAGTGCATTTGGACTGAAGTGTCGCCGTGATACTTCCATATCAGAGTGAATTTTCCCTTTGAGTTTCCCACCATTGCTGCCACCAATATGAGAATATTGATGAGAGCAATGGAGAGGGCACTGCTGGCTCTTCAGCCTCCCCTCAACAAACAAGGTTTGGCCCTCATTCTGCAGTGCTCCAGCACTCAGTCAGAGCAGTGTATGTATGTCATTCCATCCGTTTGGGAATTACCACCCCCAGGCTTTGGTCACTAGTCTGTAGTGCAGCTATGTGATGCTGACAGAGGTGGGAAGTCTGACTTGGAGCAATATGAGAACCTTTAGAGTTCATTTGAAATAAAGTGAGTGACTGTATGCAGAATAAAGTCGTTTTATTCTTGTTCATTATTCTTTTAAGTGTCGTAATTTCAGTTTTCAGTAGTTTAAACTTGGGTCGGCAAATTGGTGGTCAATGAAAGTTGGAAGTAAACTGTAAGCTAAACCATTTTCTATGTGCTTATGTTGACCTGACTTATGGTAAGTAGGGGCTATCCCTTGAGATCCAGCTTCTCTTTGGTAGCTTATGTTTATACTTTAAAAAGGAACTGTTCTATGTATTGCAACTATAGCAAATTTCCTACCAGTTATCTAAATACAACTTCCCTCCTCAAATGTGTTTTAAATTTATAACCTTTGTCTCTTCTCTCCTGTGTTGTATGTTCAGAATTCCAGCAGGCTATTGCTTTGTAGAATTTGCAGATCTAGCTACTGCAGAGAAATGTTTACACAAAATCAATGGAAAACCACTTCCTGGTGCTACACCGGTAAGTAAACGGGATCAGCCATATGAGAACCAAAACTTGGAAGGGACTGATAGTGTAGAATCTGTATTTTTAAGGATTACAGACAAATTCAACAGTTAGCAAACTGGGGTTCTTCTTTGCTTTAGATTTGAAGTTATGACTACAAAACTATTAATGTTCTTGCTCAGAAAATTGTTGAGAAAAATCACTGATTTCTTTGTGACTGTCTGGATAAAATCCAGGTGTAGAAGTGGTGTGGGGTGCAGGGTTTTTTATATCTGAGCATTTCTGCTGTTACCAAAGTTGGACTAATGAGAAACCTGAGAAGAACAAGGAAGAAATTGGACTGAGTATAGTGTATGTCTGCCATAATTCTTCCATCTCTCTCCTTTTGTATAATCATGGAGTCACAGAGTGGTTTGGGTTGGAAGGGACCTTAAAGCTTATCACATTTCATCCCCTACCATGGGCAGGGACACCTTCCGCTAGACCAGGTTGCTCCAAGCCCCATCCAGCCTGGCTTTGAACACTTTCAAGGATGAGGCAACCTGAGAATTTACCTATGTGTGTTGTTACATGTGTACAGGATGAACTTGCAAGTTCACACTGACTTTTGAGTAACATTGATTTGCAAGAGAAACATGACTTTTAACCTTGCATTGTTCTTGGCCCTTAGCAAACAGAAGTTATTCAAACCTCTTTACAGTGGAGAAGGAGCCAGAGCATTGAATAATTGCAGTGCATAACTAATGTCTCCTGTACATAAAAGCTGGGTAGTTAAAAAGAAGAGGAGGAATAGTCAGAGAGGCTAATTTTAGGATGTTGACTCAAATGTGTGGTAGATTAAAATGGGACGGCTGACACAGCTGTCTGTTGTACCCACAGGAGTTGGCTGCAGTAGCTGGGGTGACTGGTTCATAAAGCAGCTCTAGAATCACCTCAGTTATGGTGTGATATACAAGGTAAATGGATTCCTGTTTCAGAGTAGTTAATACCCAGAGTAGGAAACTGGGAAGTTCAGATTGAACTATTTAGTCAACGTTCCTGAGAGGGTGACGTGCCCCGTTAAAAGGAGTCGACGAGAGGCCTGGAGATATCTGTTTCACGTGTTTGCTCATGATTAAGGCAAGCTGATCATCCTGGATGCCTTCTGTGGTCACTGGAGAGACAAAGAGAGCAGCTCTTGTAAGAGTAAGATAATAATGGAAGTTTGGTTTTGGGAATACCCATCCTTCTTCACAGTTTTGTTCAAATCACTGTGCTGTGTGGAGGGATGATTTGCATACCACACGGAGAGAATTACAGATGTCAGGCAGAGATCCAAAGCAGCCCAAATCAGTGCACTCAGCAGGCAACTGCTCAGCTCATCCTTTGCATTTAGAGACTTCTGTTTACAGAAAACTTGACTGGGGCTCATGCTTTTATTTATTTTTAAATACTGAATCAGCCAAAGGAATAACAGAGAGCCATGGTGCTGGTGCTGTCTCTCTTTTCCAAGAATTGGTGTTCCCAGTTCCCGAGTGGACGTACTCTCAGGTCTCTCAATGATTTTAAACCCAGAATATGGCAGTGAAGAGCAGGATCTGAAAAAAAAGATCAAAGTGCTTCAAAATGGAATCTAAATTTTGTGTTAGCTTGTAAATGATCCACAGAAGTTGTGTAGCGCTGTGCTCTAGAGAATGCAAGCATGCAAGGAACGGGATTGTAGCCTAGAGTTAAGTCTGTGCTCCGTTTCCCAAGAATTATTTACCTATCTTTGAGGGAAGGAAATCCATCATACAAGGTCCAGGAACACACTGGGCTCTTCACTGTACTGAACACGTGCCCTGATCTCTAGGGCATTTCTGATTATGATCTGAAATCCTGATTTCTGATCCTGAGATTAGCCCCTGATCTCTAAGAGCTGATCCAAAGATCTTGGTCTCCTTAGATCTTGGTCTAAACTTACATCTAAGTTGGGCACAAGTTGCTGAAGTCTGATAGGTTGGAGACAGAGAGTTCCAGATGTGCCAGAGGGCACAAATCTGGAAACTTGTTTTAAAAATAAATTCAGATGCAAAATTTAGAGAGGCCTCCAGTGTCCAATGTAGTTCTTTCAGAACCCCTTAATTTTGGATCTTGCTAAATGTCCGGAACCAAGTATTTAGCCACACTTCCAGACTCAGGTTGATTCCATTTTCCAGTGTGGTGGATTCTGGTCTGCCAGTGTTTGTGTTAAATCACAAAACTCCAATAGTGGTGCTGTCATTTCATTTTAAGACCTTAGAATTGGAAGAAATTTAACATTTGTTATTAGTACCTTCTGTTCGGGTTCTGATTTTCATTATTATATCTGTATTGGCACTAAATAAAAATGTGCTTGTTACCTTAACTGGCTGGCCTGAAGGCAATTGAACATGTATCAGCATTAAGAAAGTTGTATTAAATCAGTTTATTGTATTTTTTTCCTAATTGTTTGAAATCATATGACAACGTTTGAATGTATGGATTCATTTTTGCCTTGTTTCAGGCGAAGCGATTTAAATTGAATTATGCAACATATGGAAAACAGCCCGATAACAGGTAAGTGCTCAATATTTAAATATTAATTTTGCCTGCCTAATGTCTCTTCATCAATTGCCTTGCAAAAAGTATTCAAAATATGTAACCCTGAAGTTCATCACTGCTAGTCTTTAGCAGAGGGAGGAGAACTTAGACTGCCAGTTTTGTGCTTTGCCCTGTGTGTGGCACAGCAGATTTATCCAGTCTCCTTAACGGTATTTAAACTTTGTAGCATCAAAGTATGTAATCATATCTTATCATTTGAGATCTATAAATTATAATTTAAGATCTATGTATTGGAAATAGCGTATCTATAAATGAGATATTAATGTTTTCTTGCCATATGAGAAATCAGAGATATCCTGTGAGTAATAAGCAGTGAAATAATCTTTAAATAAAAAGCAGTATTAAGTAGGTTGGTTGTGCTGCTTGAATTAACTTGAAAAAGCAGTGTCAATAAAAATATTAGTTAAGCAGCTTAACTGGTGACACTTTAAAGTCTCCATTAAATGGTCTTTTAATATCACTCTTCTCTGCGTTCAAATATTTAGGCTAAATGGTAACTGTCACTCAGCATGTCCCTTTTGTGTGTGTGTGATTGTATTTAAGAAGTTTTCTTTTGATTTCTTTAGTCCAGAATATTCCCTTTTTGTGGGAGACCTGACTCCTGACGTGGATGACGGGATGTTATATGAATTTTTTGTTAAAGTTTATCCATCGTGTAGAGGTGGAAAAGTTGTTTTGGACCAGGCAGGAGTATCCAAGTAAGTAATCTTTTATTCACTCTTCTTTTTTTTTTCACTTCACATGTGGCAACAGGAAGGATAGAATGCAGCAAGGGGGGAAAAAAATTATTTTTCTTAGATTTTACTGATCTTAAAATACAGTGTTCTTGGCCATTCAGTCTGCAGTTTGCGTGAGTTTTAATAGTCACCATGGGTATTGTCACTCCTCTGTCAGTGTGAGGCCCTTTTGTGTTACTGCACTTCTTAAAATGCTGAAAAATGTCTTAAGTAATCTTAAAACACTCCCTTCCTGGACTCTCGGGTGGAATTGTGCTTTACAAACTTTAGGCTATTGAGTATATATTCCTGTGAGAGCTGTACAGGTTTTTATTTCAAACAGGGTAGGGCACACAAAGCTGTGATTCACTGTCAGGTTCTCAGTAGGTGCCTCGTTTGTCTTTCCTGAAAATGTCTTGCCAAAAACAGGTATCAAAAAGTTGGATTTCTTAATGTAGTTAAAACGTTTTCCAAGTAGCACAAAATTAAGCTGAATTTTCCAGATGAGGGAGCAGTTGGTGAGCATCCTTGTTTTCAAAGCAGAGCATGGCTTCAGTGAAGCACAATTTTCTGATATAATACCTGTGAGAATGTTGGGATAAGATACAGGCTATGGCTGTAGGTGCCCCCACCTTCTCATATGCAGTTTCTCAGTCTTAGACATGCTGGTTTGAAGGAATCTCTGGGGGTCTCTGGTCCAGCTCCAAACAGGACTGCAGCCAGCACTAGATCATACCGTCCATGAATTGTGTGGCCTGGAAAACCTGGAAATAATTCAACCTGGAAAACAGGAGATAATTCAACCTGTCTGGGCAGCCTGTTCCAGAGCTGCACTCCCTCCCCAGTCATGAAGTTCCTCTTCATGTCCAACCTGAACCTCTTGCAGAGCTGCTCAGTCACTCTGGCTGTTGGGTCCTCGTGCTGTCATTGCCACCTCACCTGGGACTGACACTGCTGGGTTGGGCTCTGCATGCCTTCTGCTCCTCCTCCTCCTCTTCGGTGTAAACCCCGCAGTTCCCGTTGTGCTGCATCTGCTTCAGTCTCTGTCTATAGAACAGGTGTTGGTACTGCAGGCTAGACTATTCTCTGGGTTTTGGGAGCTGTACATAGGTGCAGACCTCAAGGAAAGGGAATCCGTGGCAGCTTGGGAAGTGGGGAAGGAGCAGGGACTTAGAGGCCTGTTTCTGGGAAAAGCAAAGCTGTCTCCCCTGGCAGTGCCAGAGTGTTGGTGCCAGGGGCTTTGTTGAGACTTGTGCAATTGCTCAAAGCTGAGGCAACTGCAGGTGTCAGTGGGATGGGAGAGAGGAGTTTAGGGCTTGCGGACATGCCCAGTGGAGCCCTGGCCCTTCCAGCCAGGGCTGCTGGATCAGGAAGGCCTCCCTCCCAGCACCTCTTGTTCCAGACAGGAGAGGAGCTTGGAGCGTGGTGCTGTGGTGCCATGCCTGCTTCTCTGCTTTCTGCTGAGGGTGCAGGTGTTGGGGCTTTTCCAAACTTCAGGGACAGGACAGAAGGTCTGCAAGGAGGTCCTGGCCACGAAGAAATTATTTCTTTTCACACCAGTGATTTAGCCATTGGTGTGGAAAAACTAAATGTCTGGAAGACTTGGAAGAATCACTGTCTCCCTTGCAGTACCCAGCATCTATTCCTGTACACTGCATCCAACTCCACCTGTCTCTATTTTGGAACTCCCAGTCTTCCCAGTTTCTCTTAAACACTCCTGGTCCCATCTGAAAATCTGCAGGAGTCTTTTGGCAGCTTAGAAACTTAGTTGGGTTTGTGTGTGAACACCTTAAACTGACTTAGAAGTTGACTTGCGCTGGATCAATTTGCCATAGTCCTTTGGCAGAGGGCAAGTTAAACGAACATGGGCCTGTGTACAGTTTTGCTTGTGCTTAATAATCTAGTTTGTACGTAGATAAGCCTAATCTTTGATCTGGTCTTTTTGTGAGGAGGATACCTCCATACCTGTATATATGTATAAAAATAAGATATTTGGACTTGTGTGTGGAGCTTGCTGTGCAAGGTACTGCGTTTTCTGGGGCGTGAACTGCTCTGGAATAGCTGCCAGTGAGGACCTCCCATGAGTAGTAGGTGATGCTGCTTTCAAAGTAGCACATTACTTGGTGTTTAGCAGTTCACACAGAATAGATAATGCACTGTAAATTTACACCCTTGCTTACGGCTCGTTCTTTTCCCCAGGTAGACAAGCCCTTCCCTCCCAGACTCCTTCCTTTGCTTAGATGGATTCCTCCCACACCTAAGTCTTTGATCTTTCTGCTGCGTGAGGCAGCCCATCCCATGACGGGATCCTGGCACTGCCCTCTTGGATGCTGTTGCATTGCTTCTGACTCACTACAGCATCAAAATCCCACGCAAAGGATCGTTGGGGTTGGAGAGAGTTGGAGATTTCTGTCTGGCTGACGTGTAGTGCTGCCACACCACACTGAAGGGTTGTTGCAGAGTCTAGGGGTTCTGGATGTGTTGTCCCTGTTCCAGCTGTGCTCTCAGAGCAGGTTTTAGCTACTTGATGTTAAGAGCTCATTTTCAGGCCCAGTGTTGGAAATGCTGTTGCTGGAAGTGGCAGAAAGCCTATTTGAATATATTCCTGTTGAAAAGTGAACTTGACTGGAAAGCATATCTCATTGACCATAGGGAAAAGTAGTGTTATCCTTCACAGTGGGGCAGTTTTGGATACGAGCAGTGTCTGTCTTGTCAATCCTGTGCTGACTTGCAACTCTTGAGATTATCAGTATCCTCCCAGCAGGGATTTGGGGTTTTACCACTGTCAGTTCAACGCATTTCAACATGGCTCGTGTCAGCTCACTTCCGGTTCCCCAGAATCCACTGGCACAAGATCTACTTTACATTGACAAGCCCTTGAAAGCACTGCCAGAGCTTAGACATGTGGCTTCAGGCATTTAGGAAGAGCAACTGGAAGGCAGAATCATTTCATCTCTCCCAAAAGCAGGAACAGCCCTAATGAACATTTTCATTCACTGTGTTTCCCAAACCAATTCAAATTTCACTGTAACTAATTTTTATAACGTGGCATGGCTCTTTGGGGTTGGTTTTATGTGAGTTATTCTGTGTCTCTGCAGAGGTTACGGGTTTGTGAAATTCACGGATGAACTGGAACAGAAGAGAGCACTGACAGAGTGTCAGGGAGCTGTGGGGTTGGGCTCTAAACCTGTACGCTTGAGTGTGGCTATACCAAAAGCGTGAGTAGAAGAACAGGTGGACGTTTACATGAGAAATCACATCTGTTTTTAAATGCCTTTTAGTGCTTCAGGTACATGTCCTGGATGTTTCCATCACAAA
>NW_008239119.1:78377-88451 GCF_000691975.1 Corvus brachyrhynchos | reverse complement strand
CAAAGAAATTATAACATTAGCTCAAGACTAAGCATTTTGCACTGTTTTGAATTGTAAACATTATTAAACCCACACACATGCACACACACTGTAGTTAAATATGATTGTTTTTAAAGCGTATGTTCCTTTGCATTAAATTGAAATAGTCTAAATCTGCTTATTGATGTCTGGATATCAAAGCTCAACTACCTTGCTAATTCTATTATGATGTCTACTACATGTAAGAGTTTTGGGGCAGGGATTAACTTTTTTTTCTGTGTTTGTTCAGAACCTGATACAATGAGATCCTGGTCTGACTTGGGGCTCGTAGCACTAGGGTAATACGAATCATAGTAATTGCTCCCTATTTGAATAATATTTAGATTTTCAGTGACCTCATAAGCCTTGGGGGGGAAAAGGAAGAGAAAAGCAGAAAAAAGGGGTGTATCATGGTGAGAAGATTGATGTTTCCTTCTTCCTACTTCTCACTAATTTCATCATGAGTAGAAATGGCTTTATGTGTGACATATTTTCATTTTCAAACAATATTTGTCATCTCATTATTTCAAATCTTGATAGGTGGAATCCTAGTTACTTGGGAATGCTGCCACTTTATGGCAAGGAATAGGAATTTTAGTCAGTTCACAGGGTATTTAAGTTTATTTTTTGATTACTAGTAGTTCTTATTTCATGAACTTTTTCAAGTCTGTGCATTGAAGACCACCCAGTTCAGAGAGAAAGGGGACAAGTCCTTGCTTAGGTTTCTGTACGACAGTGGCAGAAGGGAGTTTTTTCCATTCTTGCAAAAGAAAACTCCAGGTTTTTTGCAAGACTTTAAGTCTTTCACTCTTCATGTAAAGCAAGACTCAGTACCTTCTCTCAGAAAGCTGCAGATCACTTAACTTCATCCTCTTTATCAGAAGGAAAAAGGGACCCCAGTATCTGGATTGTGGTTCAGGATTGTTCAAAACTGAAGCTCACAGTCCTGAACTCTTCCCTTCGCAAAGGCAGGAGGTGATACCCAATTAGCTCGTAAAGAATGAAAGCAATGTTTATTAAGGAAGAGGAATATGAATATGGGAAAGGGCATTAAATTTAAACCACTTCTTTCTTTATGCAAATGTATGCAAATAATAAATACTGCTGCAGTAAATAGTGCTTCTATTTTAAAGATTGAAATTTGCATGTTAGACTAAGCCTTGTCTTTTTACCACATTGTATCTTAAGCTATTTCACTGCTTTTTTCATACTTGTTCTGCAATATTTGCAACTTACTCCTGCTTTATTTTTTGAAGTAATCGTGTGAAACCAATGGAGTACAATCAGATGTACAACTATAATTACAACCAGTATTACCAACAGTATCACAGCTACTACGCGCAGTGGGGGTACGACCAGAACACAGGCAGTTACAGCTACAGCTACCCCCAGTATGGCTACACGCAGAGCACCATGCAGGTAGGGCAGCACAGAAACACCACAGAGCTTGAAAGGTGGCGTGGGAGTATCTTCAGCTCTGAGAGTCACAGAATGTCGTGAGCTGGAAGGGACCCACAGGAATCATTGAGTCCAGCTCCTGGCCCTGCCCAGGACACCCCAACAATCCTACCCTGTGCCTGAGAGCATCGTTTGAATGCTCCTGGAGCTGGGGCAGCCTTGGGGCCATGACCATTCCCTGGGGAGCCTGTTCAGTGCCCAAGCACCCTCTGAAGGAAGAATCTTTTCCTGATATCCAGCCTAACCCTCCCCTGACACAGCTCCAGCCATTCCTTCAGGTCCTGTCCCTGGCCATGGAGAGCAGAGATCAAAGCTGTCCCTTGGGAGGGGCTGCAGACCCTAATGAGCTCTGCCCTTAGTCTCCTCTGCTCCAGACTGAACACACCAAGTGATCTTAGTATAGACCTCTTAATAATGAAGTCTTAATATAGCTACTATTTAGTGTTTAGCCCCTGGTGTGTCCTGTTGCCTTCTGGGGGGTATATTGCTGTGGTAAGAAAAGGTCTGGAGGACACAAAGGGTCTCTTAATGCGCTTGTCATGGTAGAAGAGTTCTCTTGGTACAGGCTGTGCTCAGAGTGCCTTTGGGATCCTTCATAAGCTTTGTTATAAAGGATAGAACACATCAGAACAGCCACCCCACTTCAACCCTGGAATTTCAAGAACTGCCTCTGTTGGAGGTTTAGTGTGGGGATCTTGCCTGTGGAGTGTTGGGAATGGAACACATGCTTATGTGTGAAGAATTCTGTTGTAGTAACTCCAGTATAAAAGTCAGTCTCTGACAGTACTAATCAACAAGTGATGCTTGAAAAAGAAAATATAATTATCCACTGTCCTAAGGGGTTTGTTTCTCCTTGCAGACATACGAAGAAGTTGGTGAGGATGCATTGGAAGGTAAGTTTCTCAAATTCTGTATTGAAGTTGTCTGTTTGTTCTGCACTGCTTAGAGATGGACTTTCTCAAATTGGCCCTAATTTCAATTTATAATGTATCTTTGAATAAATCTAAATCTGAGAAAATTTGTGGATCACTATCACCTAGAACAGTTGCATCTTGGTTTTACTGTTGCTGCTCCTAGTCTGAACCTGGTGAGGATGGAAACTATTTGACTTCCCCAGCACTGAGATTTTAATCTTCTGTAGTACTGAAATTTTTATCCTTTTTTCACTAGGGTTTTTTTTTCTGAGATGCTACCAAGAAAAAAGTGGATATTCTGTTTTTCTATAAAATCTTGACATTTAGAGCCCAGAATATTTCATTGTGCTTTTAGTTTAAAAATAAAAGGGAATAATATTAATCAGCATGCTGATAAAATATTTCAAGCTGTCCTTTCTTGAAATGGGTCACTAAACCAGATTGGGGTTTTAGATACCTGTAGCTTTCAAGTAGCTTTCATTTATTGATGCAAGAAACTGTAATTCCATGCCAGCAGTTCCAGATTTCTGTCTTGAGTGGAATATGCACTATGCAGTGTATCTTACTCTTCTCTTATAAAAAAAAATTAAATTACATGGTAACAGATCTACAGGATCCACAGGTATGAGTAATGATGTGTGCAGAAGCTCCTAATGGCTCTTAAAAGCATTCCAGGAGAGCTTTCCTTTTGCTGAACCAAACATACCAGGACTAGAGTTGGAATATCTCTGGATATCTCTTTTTGTGGTTGATTAAATGAATGATTCCTACATTTGTAGGAAACTGAATTCATGTATTGCCACTGTATCATTCCTTTTCCTTAAATCTCTTCTCCTGTAATGTGTTACAACATGATGTAGCTAAAACCAAACATAGAATCCTGGAATGGTTTGGGTGGGAAGGAACTTCAAAAGCCATCTTTTTCCACCCCCTGCCATGGGCAGGGACACCTTCCACTAGACCTGGTTGCTCCGAGCCCTGTCCAACCTGGCCTTGGACACTTCCAGAAATGGAGCAGCCACAGCTTCTCTGGGCAACCCCTGCCAAGGCCTCACCTCCCTCACAAGGAAGTTACATGTTTACAAACATTTTATTCCTGATGTGTTTTAGAGACTTTCCATTCATTCCGCTTTGCACTGAGAGTCATTTACTGACCCATGTGATTGTGCTACTCTGATAACCTGAGCTTTGGGTTGTCAGTCTTGTTAGGTGAGCTTTAGACCCTACAGGGGTTTGGGGAGTCCATCACTGTGCATTGGGAGCAGCAGGATTGGATCTGCTGGCTTGTTGTCCAGCTCCAAAATGCTTCTCAAACATTTCTTCCACATGTAAAATAGGGCTACGTTCACACATAATGCTGTGGTGCCACTGGCACTCCCTTGGTTCCTAACTGTGACTCCAGCTTTGAGCTGCTGGAGGCATTGGCAGACAAGCTCTGGTGACTGCTTGCAGCAGTATAGGACGCTTCTGTCCATCCGTCCATCCATCATTTGTGACCTCACAGTGGAGTGAGCAGGAGGGAACAGGTACCTCTGCTTCTGCTCCTGCCCTTTCCATCAGGACAAGCCCCTTCTGGCAGTGCAGGTGGCTGCACTGGGCTGTGAGGTGCAGGTGTGTGTTCCCTCCACTGGCCCTCCTGCGGGGCAATCACCAATGAAAAAAGGGATGTGTTTGGATGCAGTTATTCCTTATCCCATTGCAGAGAGATTGACTAGGGCTGATCTGGTCAGGTTTGTGATTGGGCAAGTGCTGGGAATGTTTGGTGATTCACAGAATCACAGAATACTTGGGGTTGGAAGGACCTCTGGATATCATCCAGTCCAACCTGCTGTTAATGCAGGCTTACCTAGAGTATGGGACACAGGAACACATCCAGGTGGGTTTGGAATGTCTCCAGAGAGGGAGACTCCACACCCTCCCTGGGCAGCTGTTCCAGTGCTCTGCCACTGTCCATGAAAAGAACTTCTTGTTCATGTTGGGGTGGAACTTCTTGTGTTTTAGTTTATGGCCATTGCTCCTTGTCCTGTCAGCAGGCACCACTGAACAGAGTCTGGCACTATTCTCTGACACCTACCCTGGAGGTATTGAGACTTCCCCCATGCTTGTTTTAATAAACCAACTTGTTTACAGGGTGGGTTTTTTCTGAACACCTTTGATGTGTGACCTGTTTTTCTGTCTTTCCTTCCACAGATCCCACACCTCAGTTAGACGTCCATGAAGCAAACAAGCAGTTTATGGAACAGAGTGAAGAGCTCTACGATGCCTTGATGGACTGTCATTGGCAGCCTTTGGACACTGTCTCATCAGAGATCCCAGCTGTGTTATAGCCTTGCTGCTGAGGCGTCGTGTCTGTGGGACATCCTGCCAGTGCGCTCTGGACTGTTACGCTGCCCCTGGATCCTACAGTAGCGAGGGGTGGCCCTTTCCCCACCCAGGTCTGGTACTCGGAGTACAGGAGGACTGTGGCCTTTCCTGTAGAGAACAAGTATTGTAGGAGCATCACGGTAACCTTTATTCATGGTGAAAATTAGAACTGCGACAGTTTTATTCCTTTTGTCTTGAAATGAACTCTTAATACTTACTGGGAATTGTAATTTATAAACTTGCAACAAGATGGCACAGGGGAGAGACTCTACTCCATCGTACAATAAAAAAGTTGGTCTTTTAAGTAAAATGACCCTTTGCATTTTGGTTCCTGCCCATCTTTCTGTTTTGCTGCCCATTCAACTGTCTTAAGTCATTTGACCCAACACTCATGAATGTGTTATTTTAAGAAAGATCATTGTTGGACACCATGAAAATGTCTCAAAATCTTTCTAGTGACTGAGTAAGGTTGCTGTAACTTGAGCATGGGATGAAAGCTAATGTTCTGGTTAACTTAAACTATGATCTTGAGCTTGCAAGTTTGGTGTTCTTAAGCAATCAACCCAAAGAGCACTTTGGAGAGCAAAGACGGAAAGGAGCGTTATAAAACTACAGATTGATGCCTTTTACTTGGTGATCTCTTGCACACCAGGCCTGCTTTTCCACCTGTGTATGAGGAAATAATTCCCCATCAACCAAGCAGTTTAAAACACTTTTTCCAGCAACCATATTTAAATGTTATTTTGTGTATCATGCCTTTATTTTTTTTATTGTGGGCACACCTTGATGGTCTCATTGAGATGTTGAGATTTTGTAGTGTCTTCCACTGTCTGGTCGGAGAGAAACTGAAGATCTTGCAGCAAAAACGGGTCAGAGAAATTGCATTGATATATTGTGCAACAAATGGTTGTTAACCTGGAAAGTGGTTTTCTACTGGATGATGTGTAAGCTGGATGGACAAGCAATATATTTAAGCTGATATGTTGCATTAGAGGTGAAAGTGAAAATAATAGCACTTATATACATGTTATAAGCCCTTTTTCAGGCTTTTGTGCCTTAAACTCTTGGAAAAATAGGAACAGAGAAACTACCTGTAATAAATGTCTATCCAAGGAATAGTTTGGTAACTGGAATTGCTACTGCAGAGCATTTCGTTGCCTCCCTGCCCATGTTGATGCAGAGATTTACCACAAAATTTAAATACTTTGATAAAGCTACTTCTACTACACCTTTGTTTGTGTCCATAATTATGACGTATTTGTCAGTCTGTGGTCTTTTTTATCAACTGGAAGTGGGAATGTGATGGGAATGGTGATGTGACTGGAGTTAGGTTATTCCTAACGAGTGGAGCTAGAGGACTGCGTTCTCATCTGCTGTGAATTTTCCTCGTGATGTGCCCCTGACTGTGCTGCTGTCTCACCTTCAGCTGCTCTGAATGTAAGGAAAGGAATGTTCCCTGTGCATGCCAGGAGTTTTGGAAGCAGAAGAAGTGGAAGAGAGCAGAGCTTTATGTTCTCTGATGTGGCCGCTCAGCTCAGGACAGCCCCTGTTCTTGGGAAGTTCAGCAGAGTGGCATTGCAGAAGTGATGTAAAGAAGGGGGTTTAAAACATTTTCTAGATCATTCTGTTTCTGTGCTGCCCTGTGTGCCCGCACTTCTCCTATTTTGGAGTTGCCTTTCCCTCCCCCCACGAATTTTAGCTTTCACAATGTGGCCATCCCAGTTTGCTCCAGGGGGTGAAGCCACACTTACTTATCAATATGAATTTATTCTGCTGTTCTGATCTGCTCAGCATTGCTGTCTGTGGAGTATTTCCTAATGCCTGGATAAACTACCTCTATACAAGTCTGTCTCTAGTGAAGAGCAGGTTATCAGGGAGCAGACAGCAAACCAAAAGAAAATCCTTTTGCTCTCTGCTTGTGTTTTGTGGTGGAAAGAAAAATGGTAAATATTAATCCAACCCATCCTAACCTCTAATTCCTGGGAGAGCTGGGCACATACAAACCCTCGTGAGGAATAATTTGGGAGTGCAAAGACCAGCAGAGATGACCTGCTGACGCCTGTTTACTGGTGCTGCAGAACTTAAAATAGCTCTTGCTTTCCTTTTAGGAGAGACGTTGATGCGAGGCTCTGGGCCTCATTCCGTGGAGGTATGAGCCAGGCTTTTGGGGTTGTTTGGAAGAATCTCAGCCAAGGTTCTGTGGAGCTGTTAAATCTCTGCATTGTTTGGTTTTTTTAATTATATCACTTACTCATCTTAATGTTCATTTTCAGCTCTCGGCCATTATTGCAGTGTCTGAAGCACAGGAGAGACTTTTATGTGGAGCTACAAAACAGCCACCACCTGGGATTTGTAGGGTTTGCCTTTTGGAATCCAAGTTAAATAGAGTGTGGGATTTTGTTTCTCCCGGATGGCTACAGGAAAACCCAGATTAATTACCATTTAGTGTCACACAGGATGAAAGACAAGGACTCCGTGTAGTAAGGTAAATTCTGCTTTTATCTCTGTGTGCTAAAAGCAAGAAGTCCAAGGCAGATGATATCACAGCTCCCTGGGATTATGTAATTCCTGAAAATTGCATCCAAATCTGCAACAGAGATCATGAAGCACTCTGCCTTTCAGCAGGCGGGGTTTATAGCAATTCCAAAAACAAACATTCTTATTGTGTTCTTTGATGAACATGCGATTGTCCAATTTAGATGAAATTGTAGGGACTCTGATTCCCGTTTGAGTTACACAGACAGGGAATGTTCAGCAGAGTTGGAGGGCCATGGGTGTTTTCAGGCATGGAGTGGTGATTTCCAAAGGCTGAGCTCTGAGGTTGTGGGGTGGCCTCTTGTCACTAGCCTGTGTTTAATTAAAAGCTTGACAATACACATCGGGCTGGCCTGGGGGTGATCCTTCCAAAGGGATGAGGAGTCTGGAAGCATTTCTTTAGCAAATGTATAGATGAGAGGGCTGAAAGGGGCTGACGGTGATTTTTTTTTTCTTTCCCATGTGAGTCTGACTAGAGAAAATTCCTGTTACTTAAATCAAGTTTCTGGAGATGGGTTCATATTCCACACACTAAGACATACACAACACCCTTAGGAATTTCTCTGAATCCCTTTTGAGGAACAGAGATAAATATTTCACTCTAATCTTCCTGTACTGGGTTTCTCATTACTGGCTTGTTAATCCTCAGCTTTTGCTAAACAGGATCTGAGAGGAATTTTTACCTTCCAGCCTTGCTATCTCCCAGTGATCTTGTAAAGCATACTGGATCCACCAGTTTCTGGATTTAACTTGGGATTTGCTTAAACATGAAACTAATTCAGTGGCAGGATGGGGTATGAATTTGAAATGCAATAGTAGAAACTGACAGAGCTGCTTCAGGAAATGTCACTGACAGAGCTCACTTTCCCTTTTTTCCTGGTTAGAGCATTTCTTCGGAAAATATCTCCTGTTTTTTCTTCCTTAGCAGTTATTCCAAGTCAAAATGGTTTTTCCAAGTGCAGTCAGTGTTTTTAAGAAAGGGTTTGGGGTCCTGCTTGGCACACGCTCATTTTTCCCAGGCACAAGGTGGGATTCTTGGAGTGTTCTGTGCAGGACTGTTGGGCCTGATGATCCTTGTGGGTCCCTTCCAAGTCAGCATGTCCCATGAGTCTATAATTCAAATATCATGCTGCTTCTGCTGTAAAATTTCCAGGGAAAAAGCAGTGGTGGATAACACAGCTAAGGTGATAGAGATTGAGAGCTAACCATGTCCAGGACTTGGCTTGTCCCCTTGATGTGTCCCAGGGAGCCACAGGTACAACAATCCACCTGGATCACTAATGCACACCTGCTTTTCCCTACTGATAGTTTTCACATCCCTGTGCATTGTCTGGTCCCACCTGTCAGGTGCTGGGAACTGCAGCCTCTTCCAGCATGTGCTTGCTGTCCTGTGCCGTGGAAGAGGCTGGTGAGAGATTCCTGGGAGGTTTCATCAGGGCTTCACTGACCATGGACATGCAGTGGGATTTTCTTTGCCCCTCTTGGATCTCTATCCATCTTGTCATGGCAGGCTGAGGTCTTCTGGGCATCCAGTGCTTTTCATTTCTGCTCTTCGGGGATTCTCCGAGTTCAGCATTTGGAAGAGTCTCTTTCCAAACAGTGTTTGCGAAGGTTTGAATTTTTGGGGAAGGTTGATGGTTTTTTCCTACAGTGATTTCCCAGGTTCTACCCTGCCCTAGGATTTGACATGATTTCTAGGCTCACATTGTACAAATGGCTGTGCCAAGGAGACTCCAGGGATTGCCTCATGACTTGGCGGAGCAGCTGTGAGATCCATGGAGGAGGAGAACGGGAGCAGCTGCTTGTACCTTATCCATGCCAGCTTTGGCAAGGGCTGTCTTGGGGAGGATTTGGCCACACAAAGTTTGGGGCTCGTTCCCAGACTTGGCTTTAAATGGCTGAGGGTTTATTTTGTTGCTGATCTGGCGTGTTTGGAGGGAATTACCAGCTCAAAAGGCCATTACTGAACACTGGGAATTTTTTCATCTGTTCATTTGCTCAGAACAGATCAAAAAATGACCATCATTTTTGCCCTTTCTCCAGGGCTTGGGTAGGAAGCAGTCTCAGGCTTTTTTGGCTGATTTCCCACGATGGCTGTGCTTTCCGCATCAGTACCAGCAGCTGTTCCAGCACTCCCTTCGAGCCCGTTGGCAGGTGCTCCCATTTTAAATCCTTTCCACGGATTATGGATCATGAGCCAGGAGCCTTACAGAGGTATTTTGTTGGCAAACAGACTTCTGTTTCCAAGAACCTTTCCTTCTATTCCCGAGGGTGAACTGTTCCCTCCATGTTCCAAAAGGGAGGAAGGAGTAGGGGAAACGCAGCTGCTGCCTTTAGCTTTTCCAAGAGCAACCCCTGGTGTGCACCTTGCGTAGAGGAGGAGAGAGAAATTGTGCTTGCGCCACCCGGACTGGAGAATCATTTAGGTGGGGTGGGGGTGTGGGGGTGTGCAGCTTCTCCCAGTGCTAGTGGGGGTTGTGAATCACGGGATCATGACATAGTTTGGGTTGGGAGGGGCCTGAAAGCTCATCTCATTCCACCCGCTGCCATGGGTAGGTTGTTTGCGGGGCTTGTTTATCCTTTGGGATGGGATGGAGGGGAAGGAAGGAAGGAAGGAAGGAAGGAAGGAAGGAAGGAAGGAAGGAAGGAACGAACGAACGAACGAACGAACGAACGAACGAACGAACGAACGAACGAACGAACGAACGAACGAACGAACGAACGAACGAACGGTGGCGGGGGCTGTAAGCAGCGCGATCTACAACTCCCAGAGGCCTCTGCGGGA
>NW_008239119.1:63012-78155 GCF_000691975.1 Corvus brachyrhynchos | reverse complement strand
GAGCCCCTGGGGACCCGCCCGGCCCTATGGAAGCTGCGTCTGTCGGTGCTGTGGCAGATGCGGTCAAAAAGGAGCCGAGAGCAAAGGGATTTTCCTCGACGGTCGCCGCTCAGTTGGAGCCTTCGTAGCTGTCCGGCAACATTTCGGGAAAGTACACGGCCCGCCGTGGGCTAGGGGTGGTTACTGGTGCTGGAAGCAGACAGCTGCCGCAAATCCCTGCCCCTGGGGTTCAAACTGACGCGCGGGGGGGCTGGATATCCTGTCTGTAGTTTTGTTTCAATTTACTTTTCTTGTAATTTACTTAAAGCTCAGGATTCTCTTCTTCCCCAGCAGCATCGTGGTATAGAAGGTGATCCTGGAGCATGGGATGGCTGGTGACGGCCTCAGCTTTGCACAGGTGAGATGGGCGATCCAGGTTCTGGAGTCCTCTCTTGGGCTGAGAATTTGGTAGGTTTTGTGGCCTCCCTGGGCCAGAGCAGGAATCAGCAGCGTTTCCTGCCCCTCTGCTATCGGACAGTGCCATCACATGCTGTTCCAAGGCCATGGATCCTTCATAGGGCTTGTCCTTGGGGCTGGGCCCTGCAAACTCCCTTAGTTCTTGCTCCATCCAGATCTTGTGTGGGTGAGATAAGGGCAGTTCCTCTCTCTGGGCCTGGCTAGAGGCAGAACTAGGAATCAACCCTGATCCAGAGCCAGTCAATCACTCTGTCACAGACTTTACTGGATAAACTCCATGTTTGCGTGCATGTTTATCCAAGAGCTGTGGCTCCACGCAGTAGCTGCAGGTCTCCAACAACATGCCAGAGCAATAGGAAGGTCTTTGACTGCTGGGCCTCTTCTGCCTGTGGCTGTCACTCACCCCTCCGATACATTTTTGGGAGTTGGGCTGTTGCTTGCTTGTGCTTTCAGGGTGGGATGAGTCAGGGCTTTGTCCACATGAGTCTGCAGCCCACTGCTGATATTGGGGGTATGTTGTGATGTCTTCCAGGGGTCCTGGGTGTTCCAGAGCTCACCCATCTGATGAATAAACCCAGGTGAGAAGGTAGTAAGTATCCTTGTTAGAACTCCACAGCCCATCCCTCCAAATCCCTTTCCCATCAGATCTGAATACCGATCTTGTGGTCGAAAAAGGAGGAAGAGTAAAATTCATGCTGGTCTTGGGCTCTCTGCAGGTGTGTCCTGTGCTGAGAGGGGCCACTAGGAAGACAGGCTGTGCCAGCCTCACTGTTTTGGGAAGTCTGGTTGGGAAGGAAACCCCTGGTCGGGAAAAGGGGTAAACGTTGGGCACAGGGGGCAGAGGTGCCATGAGGGTTGGAGGGCTGAGATTTGTTGGGAGAATCTGAGCCATGGATTTACAGTGACCCATCGGCTTCAGGCATTAAACTCTGGCTCAATTTTTTCAGCAGTTACTCTGGAAAAGAGTGAGCCCTGTCCCAAGGGTTTCAGCTTGCTTCCCATAGGACCCGAGTTGTGGGGAAGCTGCAGTGTGGAGCATGTGAGTGTCCTCTGGGGAGCTCCTGGTGTTGGGCTGTAAGTTTAAACTAGATACTGGGAGGAATTCCTTGGCTGTGAGGGTGGGGAGGCCCTGATTGCCCAGAGAAGCTGTGGCTGCCCCGTTCCTGAAGTGTCCAGGGCCAGGATGGATGGGGCTTAGGGCAGCCTGGTCTGCTGGAAGGTGTCCCTGCCCATGGCAGGGGGTGGAACGGGGTGAGCTTTTAAGGTGCCTTCTAACCGAGACCATTCTGGGATTGCATGTTCTGGAGTGGGGCCTGGAGGACAGGGAACAGTTCGAACTGACTGTGCCTGTGCTGGAAGTGGCCAGTTTTTTACCTGGACTGTGCAGGTGGGAATGATCAGCCTCATTTTGGAGGTTTTTAATTGGCCAGAGTTGTGATCTGTGGGGCAGGGTGTGGGTGAGATCAGTGGCAGTGCAGCCTGGTCCATGATGACTCCTGAGTCTGGAGACTGTTGGATGAATCCTGCGGATATGGGGCTGAGGCCGGGCATGAGCTACCCAAAACCACAGGGCACAGTGGGAACATCCAGGAGTTGCAGAACGTAGATGGAATCTGACACAGCACTGAGCCCAACTGCTCATCACTCAGCTGGATTCTTTTTTATCCCTTTTTTCAGGTCTAAGCAGAGGGTGAGTCATCCCTGAGAGACTTGGTGCTGCAGTGCCAGACTGTTCTTTCCCAGCCCTCTCCTCTGGAAGTGGGAGCTCTGCAGAGCCAGATCCTGGCTCCTTCCCAAGCTGTGAGCTCCACCAAGGGGGATCAGCCACTTCTGGACTCCACTCACCTGCACTGGAAGGTGATGGAACTGGTTTGGCTCCAGGTGTTGCTCAAGCTCCTGTTCAGGTGCTCCACATAGAAGAACAGTCTGTTCCATGGAGTTTTCTCAGGAGAGGGTCTGGATATACTGGATGTATATATCTGAATATATCTGGATATACTTTGTTAGAGCACAGCACCAATAATGCCAAGGGTGGTGGGTTTGATCCCTGTATGGGCCATTCACTTAAGAGTTGGAGTCAATGATTCCTGTGAGTCCCTTCCAACTTGGAATATTCTCTCCGTGATAAGAGTTTGAATAAATGGAATTACTTCAAATCCTTGCGGTGTGTCCCGTGTTTGGGTTGCATTGGGATGGGCTGAGGCTGGGCTGGCTCTGAGCTAGGGAATCTTGAGCATCCCCTTCCAGTGGTGCTCACCAGTGTTCAGGGGCGAGTTCCTGTCCTTGCTGCAGCACCTGCCACTGGGGGTGTCCCCCACAGCCCTCAGCAGTTGTCCCTGGAATGCAGAAACACACCTGGGCCTTCACGGAGGTGCTGGAGTGGCTCCTGCAACCCTGGGGTGTTCCAACACCCTCAGCTGGAGCCTTGGTGATTCTGGTTGCTTGTTTTCTCACCATGGAGAAGAATGGGTTGTGGGGAACCACAGCCTCTTGAGTTGGAGCCGCTCTCTTGTTTCCTGTCCCTGGATGGCTGGCCTGTGGCAAAGCTCCTGCACCCGAGGTGACCTGGCTGCCGAGAGTACTTTGTCCTGGAATATGCAGCTGGTGCCTCTGACTTCTGGTCTCCTACCTGCAGGTCTTGAGAGCCCCTTTGCTGTGGAGCGTCTCCCAGGATCTTGGCTTCTGGGGGACACTAGTGAGTGTGCACTCACAGCCTGGCTGTCCCTGTTGTCACCAAAGCCAGGCTGACAGAGCTGGCGTGTGGCAACACTAAACATCCCGGCGACAACAAAGACTAAAGTGCCATTATGTTGCAAGGAAGTGATTAGAGCTGAACCTGTGTTGCTGCTAAAGTTTGAAATGTTGGGCTGTTGCTGGGATTTGTGTTTTGGAACTTGGTGGTTGGGAAGCAGGCAAATGGAAAAAAATAGTTTTAAAAACAGGGGAATTAAAAAGGCAAGTTACTTAACTCAGTGTTTTTCCTAAGTGGTTAAAAGAACTATGCAGCAGCTCCACAAACCTTTTTTTGTATGTACGCCTGGGAAGAAGACTTAACCCTCTTTTCCTCAGGGTTACCGGGAAGGATGAGGAGGGAGCTGGCAGCTGCTCCCTCCCTGGGACAGTTTGTTTGTCCGCCCGGGTTACTGCGGGGCCAGAGCCGTCCCTGTCCCCAGGTGGGGTAGGGACAAGGGTGGAGACCTGTCCTGTCGCCGCCAGCACAGCAGGAACGCAGTGGGTCGGGATCCGGCCAGCTCAGCCATGGAGGTAGTGACAGATTCCCCCCCCCAGGATCCCGACTCCGAGAGACACTTCCAATTCCGCGTAATCGTGCTGGGGGACGCGGCCGTGCGCAAGTCCTCGCTGCTGCGCTGCTTCGCTGAGGGGCCGGGTGGGGGTCCTGGTGGGGCGGCCACCTCCGGCCCCACCGTCGGCGTCGAGTTCTACAGCCGGACTGTCCTGATGCCACCCACCGGCAAGGCCAAGCTGCAGCTCTGGGACACAGCTGGCCAGGAGAGGTTCAGGTGAGGCGGGTATGCGGACCCCAGCACCCCACTGAGTTATCCTCCCACCCTGGGGTGTTTGTAAATCCCCGGCCGGGCGTGCAGGGACAGGCAGCGATGGCTCACTGGGACGGTGCTGCTTTAGGGACCAGTGACACCTTGTGCTGAGTTGGCAGCGACACCGAAGCTATTTAGGGGGGCAGCCAAGGGAGCAGGGCCGGGTGCTGGTCTCGGTGTGCCTGAGGGCTGGGGCTGGGTGGTTTCTTTCCTGATTGCATCAGTCTGGAGCCAGGAGCACCTGGGAGTGTGAGAGAGGCTCAAATGGGGCGCAAAGGGCTGAAGAGCCAAGTGCTATGGCTGGAGCTGGGCTCCCCATCCCTGGGAACCTTTCAGAGACCCCAGGGTTGGTCTGGGGGTGCCCTGTTCCTGGCCAGGGCTGCCTCATCCCTACTGCATCCAGGGCTGTTGGAGGGATAATGATACCACAGAGTCCTCGAAACCCCCACAGGTCTTCTCTGGAGCCCTCCAGTCTGGGGAGAGGGATACCAAACAGAAAAGGGGAGTTTAAATGCCCAAGACAGGTCTCCCTTCCCCACTTCCAAGGTCCAATCTGTCACCCAAAAATCTCCCAAGCCCCATGTGAGGGTTGTCGGTGTGAGAGCTCCCCAGTATCCTTTGAAACCCTGCTGGGTATGCCCAGATCCATCACCAGGTCCTTCTACCAGAGTGCGGCAGGGGTGCTGTTGGTGTTTGACCTCACCAACCGGGCATCTTTCGAGCACGTCCCCGAGTGGTACCACGAGGCTGCGGGGGACCAACCGCCTGCCTTCGTCCTGGTGGGACACAAGTGTGACCTGGTGGCCGAGCGAGCCGTATCGGCAGAGGAGGCTGGACACCTCGCTGCCACCCTGGGCATGGCCTTCGTGGAGACCTCGGCCCGCAGCAACGTTAACATGGAGTTGGCCTTCCAGACTCTGGCTGGGGGTATCCAGCAGGCCCTGGGCCGGGGGGTCCTTGCCCCACACCAGGGATGTGATGGTATCAGGCTCATCTCCAGCCAGAGCTGCCGCCAGCCCACGGCATGGAGGGAGCCCCAGGAGCGCTGCCGGTGCTGATGGGGATGAAGGGACATGGGACCCCTACTCATGGGGATGCTTCTCTCTCCACCCGGCACCTGCAGCTCTTGGGTGATTATGAGGTTGGGTCTCCCACCTGGGCTTGGGTTTATTTCAGACCTTAATCTGAGTGCTCTGAAAAAATAATACTCTGGTGTAGGAGTGTTTTTAATAAATCTAAGACTTTTCCACACTAAATAAAGGCTATGCCAAACACCACATCCCAGGCAGGGGCACAGCACTCAACCCATGGCATGGGAGATCCTCTGCTTTGGGGGTCATCGCTGGTGGGGCAACAGCCCCCCTTGTCTGTGACACTTTTCCGGGTCTCCTGTCTGTAGGAAAATGGGAGCAAGCACCCCTGAGTGCTTCCAGCTGGATGGAGCCAAAATAAAGGGGACAAAGGGGTTCCAAAGGGGCCGCACAGCACCAATGGTGCTGGGAACGCCTCCTGGGTGGAGGAGTTCCCTGCCTGCCTGAGCACGCTCCTGGTGCGGGGGTGGTGGATCCTGGCAGCCGGCAGAGGCACCGATGGAGCAACGATGGCAGTACCAGTTCCGGGTGATCATGCTGGGGGACTCGACTGTGGGGAAATCCTCGCTGCTCCGGCGCTACACCGAGGGCGTCTTCCTGGATGCTGTCAACCAGACGGTGGGGGTGGACTTCTACGTCCAATTCGTGGAGCTGGAGCCGGGGCTGCGAGTGAAGCTGCAGTTCTGGGACACAGCCGGGCAGGAGAGGTTCAGGTGGGTCCATGTGGTGGGGAGGGGTGGTGGAGATGTGTGTCCCCCTCCAGACTTGGAGTGGAATGTTGATTCCAAGCCCAGGGAGGTCCTCGATGTGGCTATGTTCCCACTGGTCCCTTTGGGTGAGGAACCACCGTGCCAGAAGCCAAAGCCAAGGGAAAGGAATGCTTGGGACTGCCTTGTAAGCCCTTGCTCCAGCTCTGAAGGGGGTACAGGACTCCCCCAAGAACCCCCCTGCCACACCAGCTGCAGAGGGGCTGGGGAACAGCTGGGAGCCCACTGGGTGCTGGGCAAAACCTCTTCCTCAGCTCAGCTGCCAGGAGCCTTCACACCTCACTGTGAGACTGTCTCTACCAGCCAGGCAGCTCCTGGGGACAGGAAAGCTTGGGAGATGTGGCTGCAGGGGATGGGAGAGTGGCAGATCTGGGTTTGCAGGAATGGGAGAGTTCCAGGACTGTTGTAGCAGAGATGGGAAAGTACTGAGAACATGGCAGCAGGGACAGAAGAGCTCCAGGACCGTGACAGTAGGGATGGGAGAGCTCCAGGACTGTGGCAGCAGGGATGGTGCAGCCCTGGGGACATGGCTGCAGACACAGGGGCCCTTGGGGGCTGTGGCTGCAGATGAGCTTTGGTGGCTGAGCAGGGACAGAGCTGCCCCTGGAGCTCTTACGGACACAGCAAAAGGCTGATTATCCTCCCTCTCATGGTGCTTTGAACGCAAAGTGCCACTTGCAGGAGCAGGTCCTAGCCAGGGCTGCTCTGCAGGCAGGGAACTTTTTGGAGCTCTTATGGACACAGCAAAAGGCTGATTATCCTCCCTCTCATGGTGCTTTGAACGCAAGGTGCCACTTGCAGGAGCAGGTCCTAGCCAGGGCTGCTCTGCAGGCAGGGAACATGCTGCCCGAGGTGGCACAGGAAACCCTGGGGGCTGCTCACCTCCCCTGCTCTTGGCACCCCAGGTCTGTGACTCGCTCCTACTACCGCAACTCAGCCGGGGGGATGCTGCTCTTCGACCTCACCAACCGCGCGTCCTTTGAGAGCATCCGGCGATGGCACCAGGAGGTGACTGACACGATCCAGCCCTTCCGCATGGTCTTCCTGCTGGTGGGGCACAAGAGTGACCTGGCTGGGCAGCGCCAGGTGGGCCAGAGGGAGGCGGGGAAGTTGGCGGCCTCGCTGGGTGTCCAGTACGTGGAGACCTCAGCCAAGGATGCCTCCAATGTGGTCCAGGCCTTCCAGATGCTGACAGTGGCCATTTACCAAGCGCTGCAGACGGGGCGGTTGGTGGCCACTGAGGCTTGGGACGGGGTGAAGAGCAGCGTCCCACTGCCGGTGCTGCCCAAGGCTCAGGGGCTGGAGAAGGAGGAGAAGCAGAAGAGATGCTTCTGCTAGAATTGGGGACACTGGCAGGTCAGGGACATGCTGGGCTCAGGAGGGGAAATGGATATGGAGCAGTCAGGCACAGGCAGGAGCAGCACGGCCACATTAAATACCCCTGGTCACCCTCTGCCTGCCTGTGTTTTCCTGGGAAAGAGGAAGCGTGTTGGAAGGGTGAAGTCTTCAGGTGGGACTTCACAGGCCTGCAGAGGTCAGCGTCAGCCCCTTCCCCTATTCTCTCCTGTACTGACTGAGACCCAAATCATAAAGCCCTAAATTCTTTAAGTCTTCCCAAATAGAATTAAAAGTGACAAATTTATCATGGAACTCAGATTATGTGTCTGCCACTCTGGCTGAGTACATGCCTAGTTGAGTTCAAAGCAAAAATAACCACATGCCATTCTGAGGAAGTGCCCACTTTCCCTTTTAGATTAATCTTCATACAATTTAATTTGCAAAAAAACCCTCTCTACAAGGCTGTAGAAAGGAGCTCCCCAGGCTCCTCATCCGGCAGTGACATGAGGAGAGGAGCGAGCCCAGGATGGTCCTGCAGTCGCTTCACCCACCCTGGTTTCCCCTGTGGGTACCGGGAACTTCCAGAGAGCTGGGCAGGGAGGATGAGCCCAGCTCTGCCCAGGGCTGCAGGAGCCTCCCCGTCGTGCAAGGGTTTGCAGTGCTGTCAACTCCCTCATCCCCACAACAGCCCCTGCAGCTTCCCTGAGGTCTGAGCAGAGCAGCAGGAACAGGCAGGGGCATGTGGCCTTCGTTTTCAATGTCCAGGCACAGACAGAATCAGGGGGACCTTGACTTCCGGCCCTGTCACAACATCCCCCTCCCAACAGTCCAAAGATCCCAGAGATGGGGAAGGGACTCCACCCTGGGCTGGAGGTCAGGAGGGAAGCGACCTGCCCACCCTGACTGGCAGGTGAGGAACTGGCCAGATCCTTGCAGTCTAGAAGGGTCTGGAGGGGAAACCTTTGGAAGAGCAGCTGAGGCCACTTGGTCTGTTCAGCCTGGAGGAAACAGGAGAGACTCACCGGGGTCTGCAGCTCCTCCCAAGGGACACCTCCAATCTCTGTTCCCTGTGACCAGGGACGGGACCTGAGGGAAGAGCTGAAGCTGTGTCAGGGGAGGGATAGACTGCATATTAGGAAAAAGTTCTTCCCCTAGAGGGTGCTCGGGCACTGAACAGGCTCCCCAGGGAATAGGCATGGCTCCAAGGCTGCCACGGCTTTGGACAATGCTCTCGGGCATTGGGTGGGGTGTCCTGGGCAGGGCCAGGAGCTGGACTCAATAATCCTTGGGAATCCTTTCCAGCTCAGGATATTCCACGATTCTGCTCGCCATAAACTCCCAGATCTCCCATAGAACAGCACCATACACAGAACCAAGGTGGCACTGTCCCTGCCATCCCCGTGCAACGCTGCCTGAAGAGCACAAGTCTATGCTAGGATCTTAGATTAATAATTTCTTTATTCATGTAAAACAAATGCAAGTATTTATATAAACACTGACATTACAAAGTACTGGAGCAGGTAGGGGCAGGAAGGAGGAAACAAAAACCTCTACAGATGCTTCTAATACTGTCCCACACACGATCAAATGCTCTGTCCCTTGGATAATCACTTGTACGATAAACCACTTTCAAGTCACAAATAAAAGTCTCTGTTTGAGATATGTCGCACTCTGAGGAGGAACGAGGAACAGGGCGTAGAATGTTTTTGGCAGGTCTCCTCATCAAGTCAAGATATTGCTGCACCGTTAGTAAAAAATAGATGCTTCTCTGTAAAGCATTAAAAAAAATATCCCACAGGTGACATCGTGGAGGCTTCAGTGGAGAGGCAGGTATCCCAAACTGCACTGGCAGCGTCTCTGGCTCTGCCCAGGGGCTATTTCTTGGTAGTTTTGCGGATCAGTGCCATTCTCTGCAACAAGAGAGGGAAAACCATGGGAAGCCGAGCAGCTCAGAGCAGGTGACTGCACAACCACTCACAGCAGGAACAAGGCATCCCAGGTGCTCCCAGGACGCTGCCTGACTTGCTTCCACACAAGTCTTTCAGGTCTGTTTGAATCTTAATGGGGTCCCAGGCTGGAGCCAGAGGAGAAGGAAGTGTCTGTGCTGCTCCACTTGGCACCCTGGGGTGGTGGGATCAAAGCCCATCTCAAGGCCCCCCCTCTCTGCCCACTGGGAGCTGCAGCATCACCCATGAACCCACCGCAGGGCAGTTCCTTCTAGGCTCTAAAAAGCAATGGCCCAATGCAGCTTTAAAGCAAAATTAAGGGTGTTTTTACAGTCCCTTTGCACAGAGATGGAGCTGCCAGGGGCAGCTGAGAAGTGTCTGTGTGCAGCTCCCCGTTGGTTTTAAGCCTCCCAAGCCCCTCAGCACCAAGAGCTGCTGCTTCTCTTTGGGCAAAGCCAACATAGCTAAGGAGACACAGCAACCTCAAACCTCTGCACAAACAGGTCAGGAGGCTCCGGAAGTCGTTTCCAGTCCGAACCACTTGGAAGAGGCCACAAATTCACAGTGCCAGGAGGCCATGACCACCATCCCCGTATCAGCCTTCTATGTGATTCCTGGTGTTGTGAGGGCTCCTTACCTGTTTGTGAGCTTCTGTAGTGCAGGCTTTTTTGTAGGGCCTGATTTCTTCAGAACCAAAGCCCGGGATCCACATGTTCCACTGACGCTCTGGAATTCACAGAATGGTTTGAAACGGAATAGACATTAAAGCTCATCCACTTCCAACCCCTTGCCATGGGCAGGGATGCATTACCTACTCACAGGTTTCCACCACAGCAGCACAGCTGTGCCCCGACTCCAGGAAGAGCCGAGAGCTGGGGGTAGAGGGGGAAAAAACAGATAAAAGTCACTCACCAAGGTGCAACTGGACATCTTTCACTTCCAGGGTGTTGGACTTGCGATGCCGCGCGAGCTGGCAGGCGGCTGTCACCACGCTCTCGATGAAGTCATCGGCGATCTGTAGCAGCATCTGTGGTGGAACAAGGGCAACAACCAGCCTGGTCAGCACTAAGCAGTTGAAATTATGTGGGGAGATGAAAACAAGCCATCAGAAGCTGGTATTTAGAAGTAGAGAATGTCCTGAATTGGGAGGGACCCACAAGAATCATCCAGGCCAACTCCTGGCCCTGCACAGGACACCCCAGCAATCTCCATCCTGTGCCTGAGAGCGTTGTCCAAATGCTCCTCGAGCTCTGGCCACCTGGGGAGCTGGCATTGCCTGGGGAGCCTGTTCAGTGCCCCAGCACCCTCTGGGGGAAGAACCTTTCCCTGATCTCCAGCCTGACCCTGTCTTGGCCCAGCTCCAGCCGCTCCCTGGGTTGTGTCCCTGTTACAGAGAGTAGAGATTGGAGCTGCCCCTGGGGAGGAGCTGCAGCCCCTGCTGAGCTCTGCCCTCAGTGTCCTCTGCTCCAGCTGAACACACCAAGTGCCTTCAGCCGCTCCTCCTGTGGTTCCTCCCGATCCTTCCCCATCTCCAGAGCCTCCTTTGGGCGCCCTCTAATAGCTTTAGATCTTCCTTGTATTGTGGCGTCCAAAACTCCACTCAAAGGAGTGGATTTCATAGGTCTTTGCTGCAATTGCAATTTTAGAAGCTTTTTTGGTACTGGGATGCAGAAAAACAGGGATGGCTGAAGGCTGCATGGGAAAACAGATGTTAAATGAACCAACGCTCCCTCCTTGGACAAAGGGCCACTGATCTGTGACAAATCCCAAAATAGCTCTTTCTGCAGTCTCTTCTATGGCTTGGAACCTACTTCTTCCACATCTTCATCCAGCTGCTCGTTCGGATCCACCTCACGCACCAGGTCCTGCAATTTCTTCTTGGTTAAAACCTGAGCGTGTGGGAGGAGAGGAAGGATTTACTGCCCTGTTCCAGCAAAGAAGCTGCCCACGGAGCACAGCCACAACCACAAACACCTCCTCCCCCGTGCCCCCAGGGCCGAGTCACACTGTTGACACAGTCTATCAGCTCAGGAATGGCAGAGATAAGAAATATCAGGTGTTAAGGAGTCATTTTCAAGCACCAATGGTTGCTCTGGACATGACTGGAGTTCGGCAGCCAGGATAAATGTTACCAGCACTAAAATGCTGCTGGCAAGGAGTAGAAAGGCAAAACTACAAGCGTTAAGATGCAGACTGCAAGTGCAGTATGTATCAGTGACTAAAGTTGTGCTCAGGGCATGAGGGAAGCATTTCCATGGCTCTAGCACTTATCAGCTTTAGTGCTTCACATGGAAAACAGAGATGTGGGAATGCTAGGTTATTCCAACACAGTCAGACGTGGCAGGGAGCAGAAACCACACTGGGCTGAACAACAGGATGCCGAGTCTTAAAAGATATGGATGGAAGTTGTCAGCCTGGTCAGGTCAACCAGGCACAGATGGGAAATTCCTGACCTTCCTTGCTCCCTCACTGCTGTGGCTGTTTTGTGCTCGGGTCTAGTGCACTTCCCAAGAGTCTGGGTGCCAGCCAAGCCATCAGGGAGCAATGCCAGGGCATTCCCTGGGCAGCACTATGTTTTATGCGGATTGAAGGCTCCATGCCAGGTTGAGTTGGAAGGGACCTTAAAGCTCATCCCATTCCACCCCCTGCTACGGGCAGGGACACCTTCCTCTGTCCCAGGTGGCTCCAAGCCCCATCCAACCTGGCCTTGGACACTCCCAAGGATGGGGCAGCCACAGCTTCTCTGGGCAACCTGCACCTCACCACCCATTTCTCCCCATACTTCTCCCATCTAAACCCCATTTAAAAATAACTTCCCCTGGCACACCCCAATATACATTTTCCTAAGACTGGAAAAACCTCTACACCTACAGCATCCAAACCCCATCCAGCCAGGAAGCATCTGGGAGGGAGGAACTCTGCGAGGAAGTTTTGCTGGCTCAGTAACTGATACTTTAATAAACATTGTATTTCTGCTGGTGATTGAAAGAAGGTGAATGAAGCCATAGGCAAGTCCGTGATGCCTGAGCATCATCCCTGCTGTCCCAAAGTTGGGGATGGAATTACCTGGTTGCTTTCAGGACTGAGCCGCCCTCCTCCGCTGGGCGTTCCTGGCATCTTTGCCACAGTGGTGCTGTTGGCCATGGAGCTCTGGGGGGGGGTGCTGGCTGGTTCCGGCTTGATCGAGGAGAAGTTGGAGAGGTTGATCAAGGTAGAAGGGCCAAACTGGTTCATAATCTGTTGGGTTTTAGGTTTTAGATCATAAAGCTTGTCTAGGTCCTGCTTCTCCTTGGGGTTGTAGGGATCCAAACCAATCAACTGGAAAGGGAGAGGAAAGCCATGGTTAGCAAACAGAAGTAGCAGGAAGAACAGGTCTTTGTCCAGACAAAACTGCAGTGTTCTGACGGGGCCTGAAGCTTATAGATCAGGAATCTCTACTCACAGCATGAAGGGAGAAGTGATGCTTAGTAGCAGAGAAAACCTTCCCTGGTGTACGGAAAATGAAGTTTTCCAGAAGCACGGTGGCTGCATGCTGGTGACAGATCTGATCCACCCACCCATTCATCCCCTGAGCTGAACCCCCTCACATCCACCCCCACACGGCCTTCCTGAACCCATTTCCCCCAAAGAACAGAGCACTCAGAGCAGATTTAACTGCAGGACATGGCTCGTTCCTGCTGCAGCAGCATGGGATCTCTCATCTCTACAATCCAAAGCCCTGGAGAGAAGGCAGGGCCCAGCCTCCCTGGGGTCTCCACAGGGTGGGGGTCTTGTTTTTGGCAGCATCATGCTCTCACAGCCCAGCCTGCAGTGACCCCTCCACCTGGGATTGACAACATCGGTTCATTCTGGGTTCTGAGAGCACAATCTGGTGCTCAGACGGGGAGGAACACGTGTGCCCACACCCGCCCCTTGTTCCTCCCACATCAGGCAACTGAGAGCCACAGGAAATGGAGTGGGATTTACGGAGCTCCCAATGGGGAACCACAAGTAGATTGTGTGGTTACGCAGATCCTCCAGGTGGTGAAGTTACTCAGGGTGTTGGTCATGGGGTGAACACTGACTGGCACCTCCTCTGTTTCTACTCTAAGCCCCAGGCTCAATGAAGTTTTGCTCTGTCTTCACTGGTTTGTGACAGGAAATTCATCCAAACCCTGCACCTTCCACTACCACAACCATCGTGGGCAGCAGTGATGGGTCTGTCACTGGGAAAGAGAGTTTAAGGAATGGTTTGATGGCAAAGCCTCTTGTGGTGGGGCCAGAGATAGCTGAGAAGCTGAGGCTGAACTCACAAGAAGAGTTTAACCAGCTTTACGGGACACTCACACACCGTGTCTGCTCCCTATTCTACAGACATTTCCCCTCATCAGAGCAAGCTTGTTTGGATTAATTAATATCAAAACGCACACGAGAAAGCACATGGGAGGACTTAGAAGCAGCTGCTTTAGTGCTTCACTCCAATGCACACTCATGCACCTGCAGACATGGGGCCCTTTGAGGGGAGTTTATATCCCAGACAATCTTCTGCAGTGCCCTTGGCTCTGCTTCCAGCTCCATTTTAATTGAATTAACAACGGAAAATCATCACGCTCACACCCTAAACCCCTCAGCTGGCACTTCTGGCTGAGGAGCCCAGCAGAAGATCGTGAGGGACCTTCAGTCTTGATTTTAGCTGGGGTCGATCTCAGGCTGTTCACCCTATGCCTCACTTCACAGATCCACAAAGTAGGAATTCCTACCCACTATGTAGAGAAGGAAGCACCGAAATCCTCAGACACAAAGCCCCAAAATCCTTGGGCAGAAGCACTTCAGCAGCATAAAGTCGTTTTGTTGGTTTAGTCCCAGATCTTACTGCACCCTCCACATGCTGCTGAGATCCCTGAACACAAAACTCATGGGAGGAGCAGATTCACAGGCTAAGTCCCACATGCCAGCCCCATTTACTTACAGCTATCTGAGTGTCTAGATCTTTAATTACATCAGTGACTGCTGTGAGCCCAGTGAGTGGAGAAGCCATAGCCCACAGCCTTCCCAGAACATCAGCAGTCGGTGTTACCTACTCTGGCTTCCTCCTCTTCCACATAACTCTCATTCCTACAGGAACACCAGATATTTTTTGTATCACCCATTGTACGTAAGATGGTTAGAGGAAACAGTTTCACAAGTTGTCCTCACTACAGTGCCACAGGTTTCTCCATCAGAAAAGATCACACAGTGGCTGCTGCAGAGGACGAGCATCTGGCAGGATCCTGAAGAAAAATACGGTCAAATTCCCTTTTTCTGCCAGGAAACAGAGTATCCTGGTACCTGCTGATGTGCAGGCGAGCCCAGACCCTCACAGCAGCAGCTCCCTCCAGGGCAGGAGGGGGTTTTGGGGCTGTGATCAGTACCACGACCTGTTCAGCTCCGGGACAGCACAGTGTTAGAGCTGTAATCCATGTTAATGACAAACAGCACATTCCCTGGACTGCTCAGGGGGCTCCCACTTCCACTAACCATAGTAATTGTCACCAAATATCTAAATATAATCATAGAACCTCAGAATGGTTTGGGTGGGAAGAATCCTTAAGCTCATCTCATTCCACCCCGTGCCATTAACCGGAACACCTTCCACTAGACCAGGCTGCTCCAAGCCCCTGGCCTTGGAAAATTCCAGGGATGAAGCAGCCACAGTCTCCCTGGGCAATCTGTGCCAGGGCTTCACCACCCTCACAGGGAGGAATTCCTTCCCAACATCCCAGCTAACCCTGCCCTCTGGCAGTGGGAAGCCATTCTCCTTGTCCTGTCCCTCCAGGTCCTTGTCCGAAGTCCCTCTCCAGCTCTCTTGGAGCCCCTTTAGGCAATGGAAGGGGCTCTAAGATTCTCCCGAAGCCTTCTCTTCTCCAGGCTGAACATCCCCAGCTTAAAGCGCTCACCAGCCCCACGGGGACCGCCGAGATAGGAACGAGTCCCCCTCCCCGTGCAGAACGTCCCCGCCAGGCACCGCGG
>NW_008239119.1:56322-62845 GCF_000691975.1 Corvus brachyrhynchos | reverse complement strand
TGCCTGCGCGCGCGCCATGGCGCTCCAGCCAAAGGCTCTCCTCCTCCCCGCGCTGCTCCAGGGAAGAGGCGTGCCCAGCATGCCCTGCGCGATTTGCATAACCCTGGCCGACTAAAAAGCGGGGAAAACTGCACTTTTTTGAGGGAAAACCGGGAGAAATGTCAATAAGAAATGAGGAACTCGAGGAGGAAGGATAAAGGAATAGACACACAAACATGATGTTTGGTGTCTGTGGCGTCCCTCGCCGTGACCTGACGGTGCACTGGCGTTTCCCCATTTTGGATGGGGTACGAGAAATATTTCAAAAAGGGCTTCTGCCGTGTGTGGCACGGGGGGGCTTCACGCCACCTCCGCGGAATCGACATCAAGAGATTTCGGAAGCACAATTTTTGTAAGGGAGGGCCGCCGGTAACCGCTTGTTCCGGCACCCCAGCATCCGTGAACAGTAGATAACGAGTAGTGAGGTGGCGTTGGCGTTTGCGCGTTAGAGAGAGGTTGTAGCTCCGCTGATTTTCGTGGTGTAGCTCTACGAAAGTGTCCCCTGTGGTTGGTGGGGGGCAGACCCTATGACACCACAAACGGCAGAAAAGGTGGGACAATGAGTGTGACACCCCAAGCCGCGCGGATGATCGCATGCTGGGCCAGCAGGCGGTGCGGGGCACAGCGCTCCACATCTATCTTTCTCTATGTATTACATATATTTACATAGGATTACTTTTTAAAAAGCCCCCTGCTAGCACGGGGAAAGTGCTCCTTTACACGTGCCCCCCCTCCCCCTCCCCCCCCAATCGCCTCATATCGTGCCGCTGTGCTCCCCTCCTCACAAGGCTTCATGGTACACGTGTGCGAGGGGACAGTGCTTAGGCCACCCACGGGACCCCTCGGAGCAGGGGCTGCCAGTCTGCTCCACCCCAGCTGGCAGCTCCCCGGGCCGCGGGGCAGGGGTCTGGTACCGCACCGGGGGGCACCCAGGGGGCCCTGCGATGCCGCAGCTGCTGCGGTGCATCCCGGCAGGCTCCGGCTCACTGAATGGCGTGGCATACTCAGGCTCTGGCGGCAGCGGCTCTGCGTACTCATGGTGCTTTCCTGGGACGTCATAGTGGCTCAGGACCAGCGGCAGAGTGTAGCCCTCTTCCAGGAGTGGCTTGAAGGTGGAGGGACCCGTCTGGCTGCTGGGGCTCACCTGCACCAGGTCTGGCTCAGCGTACTCTGAAACAGGGAAGCCGCCGTGTCAGGGGGGCTCATGGTGCTGTGGCAGAGGTGGGTGGGGTGGGTTGAAAACGTTAGCATGTTTGGACTTCCAGGGATGGGAAATGCCAAAACCCACCCAGGGCAGGGCACCCACACACGGAGACCCCACATTCCTCTGCCACACCAGAGAGGGGCTCCTGCTGTCCCCAGCCACCCTCCAGTGCCAATAGCTGTGATAGAGGTGGACTACTACTACTAAATAATGTGTGGCGTTATTACAATCAATTATAATAATTAATTATAATAATTAAAGGGGGGGTATAATTAATCAGGGCCTCCCTGTTGCAGGAGGACCATGATGCAGGAGGGATCAGATCAGAATGGGGAGGGGAAAATGGGCACCCCAGGGCATCCCCGAGGGTGCAATGGAGGAGACTCAGCTCTGGCTCTGGGCTGAGGGACAAGTTCATGCCCTGATGCCCCTGTTACCTGGTGATTGGGTCCGGCTCAGGTCCCCTGGCGTGGGGAAGGAAGACAGGCTAGGGGCTGGCAGGCTCTGCAGGGAGCAGACCTGGCTTGACTCCAGCTTGGGGTACCCTGGGCAGGGAGAGGAAACCCTCAGTTGTCACAGGCTGTCACCTGGACATGCAGGTGCCCCTGGGGGGTGGAACAGGTCCAGGCTTGGCAGCAGCACCAGTTAAACCAGCTGCACCCCATGGCACCGATTTTTGGGAGGGGTTGTGCACCCTTTTACCTTTTGTGATGCCGCAGTTCAGCTCCGCTGTTGACTTCCTGCCAAAGGGAGAGGCAAGATGGGGCAAGAGGTCCCAGCTTCCCCGTGCCCACCACCACCCATCTCCTCACACCCACTGCATGGGGGACTGCACCCCTTGGGACCCAGTGAGCAGCTGGATGAAGCTGCCAAAATTTGGGGAGGTGATACTGAGTCCCCCAGGGCAAAGCAGGGGTCAAGGCAAGACGAACCTCTTCCTGTGGCAGATGAAAGCCAGGAGCAGGAGGCAGGAGCAGAGGAGCACAAAGCCGCCAATGAGAAGCACCACCAGCAGTGTGGAACCTGGGGAGGGAGGGCAGTGTCAGCTCCCCCTGGGCCCCCATCCCACCCCTTTGCACCCATGAATGCCAGGAGCCCACCTGGGGCCACTACAGCAGGAAAATCAATGTGTTCCCACAGGGGGATGAAGCCCCACTGGCACCTGGAGTACCACCAGACAATGCTGCACACCAAGGACAGCCCCCCATGGCACCCACCTGCCTTCTCCGGGTCCAGGGCGATGCCAGGGATGGGGGTGCGGCTGGCTGGGTGACTGGTGGGTTCAAGGACCTCCTTGGGGACACTGGGCACTGCGGGGCAGAGTGGGGACTGTGACTGTGGGACCACCACTGGGTGCACAGGGAGGTGGAGGCCCCAGGACGATGTTTTGGACACGGAGGTGCGAGCTCCTGTGGAGGGTCTCACCGTAGGGACGGGGCGCGCGGACCCGTGCCAGCTGGCAGCCCACCAGGGCCACCTTCAGGGCCACGCGCTGGTGCCAGCTCTGCGGTGTGACGCGGACATAGCGGGCAACGATTGGGGGGATAAAGGCATTGGAGACCTCCCCTTGGCTGTCGGCGTTTCCTTCAAACACCTGCCGGAGAGGGTGAAGAGGAGCCGATGGCCAAACATCCATGGGAAGGGGGTCTCAGCCCCATGATGTCCCCCCATGCACACCTTGTCCTCCTGGCCACTGCTGCCTCTGTAGGGTCTCCAGTTCTTCCCGTCGCGGCTGGAGGAGACGTGGTAGGACGTCACGTAGTAGTCGTGCTGCTCGGAGGAGCCCTTTGTGATGATTCCTGTGAAGGCAGGAGGGGGGTCCCGGCTGTTAGTCAGAGGTTGCGGGGCTGGGGAAGGGCCGCCCTCTACCCCACTGCCCTCCACTCCCAGCTAGAATAACCCCCATCTCTGGGATACTCAAGACTCAGCTGGGAAAGGACTAGGAGGGCAGGACATGTCACCTGGCAAACGGGGGGTCCTTCTGATCCTGGGAGGGGGTTTGGGTGGCAGATTCCAGTGTGGGATGCCCTGGTCTGCCCCCAGGAACAGATAACCTCCAGCACAGGCTGCCAGCCCTGCATTCCTCCCTCCTCCAGCCTCCGGCTGGACAATGTCCCCATTTTCCTCACCGCGGTCGCCAGCCGCTGGTGCACAAAGCCCCTGCTTTCGGCAGGCTCTGGCCAGACAAAAGATGCTCACTGGCACCAGATGCAAGAGCATAATATTAACTTGTTCATCCCAGAAATGGCTGCAGATGAGGGGGGCAAAGGGACAAAAGGGGGACAGGAGCAGCCAGGGGGGCTGGTGTGCATCTCAGTTTGCACCAGTAAAACCATGGCACAGTGAACTCCAGAGAGTCCTGGGAGTTATGGGGGTGCAACTGCCCTGGGCAGTTTTGTGGGGACGAGTGAGGCTGGCACAGCGGGAGGACAGTGGTCAGCATGAATGGGGACACAGGCAGCTGTTGTCCCCATCTGATGGCCAACTCTCACCTGTGACATTCCTTCGGGTGCCCAGGTCCAGCTCCAGCCAGGCGGCCCCGGCGCTGGGTTCGGCTGCCCAGGAGTGGCCGGTGGTGCTGAGTGCTGCCCGTTCGGCCACCCAGGCTCGGTCCTGGCCCAGTGCATCCATCTCGTGCCACCAGGATGAGGCATTGAAGGCGACCACCTCCAGCACATCATCACAGGCTGGGGACAGGAGACAGCACACTGGGAACCCGGAAACCCCAACTGGGCACATGGGGGTGGCACCAGGTCTGACAGCCAAAACTGTGCCTTAATTTTAGGGCAGATGGGAAAAAAATACCTTTGTGGAATACAAGTCGCTTCTCAGAAAGAGATCCCCTGTGTGGAGGAAAGCAGGGGGAGCATCAGACAGGGGGTGAACAAACCCTGGGGTCTCTGAAATGGAGGGGTGTCAGTTTCCCAGTGTCAGCGCGCATGGGTCCCGCAGCTGTGTGTGGGGTGCAGCCCCAGCCACTCCTCACCCACCTTTTGGAGTGGAGCCCATTGGCAAAGGCTGCCTCATAGAGCGTGATCCCCTTCTCCCGGGACAGGGTGACCTGCCCGCCCAGCTCGTCCGCAATCACCCCGGCATGCACGGCTGCCTTGCACAGCACCGATGTCTGCGGGGAGCAGGGGGTAAGGGCAGCACCCCACGGCAGGCCTGAGCATCCCGTGGGGCACCCCAAGGCCACACCCATCACCTCTGGGTTGCTGGGGGTGACAAGCAGTGGCCACATGTGCTGTGGGGACCGTCCCCGGAGGGTGCACCATGGTGCCCACACTTACATCCCGGTAGCCCTGGCTTGGGTTGCCCCAGATGTCCCCATGGATGTCCTTGCAGCCTGCAGGGCAGTACACACTGAAACACATGGTAAGGGGTGGGTCAGGGCTCCCTCCCATCCAAACCCCCTCTGCACACCCGCTCTGCTCCCCATCCCACCAGACCTCTACCTCAGGAGAGGGATGGGGATGAAACCGGGGCTGATGGGGACCCCTGGGGCAGGGGACACCAAAATGGGACCATTCCCCACCTCCGACCACTCACCTGACATGCTTCTGGGTGTAGTGGGTGCCTCGAACCAGGCAGGAAACCAGGTCTGCAAGGCAGGGACACCCCAGGGTGAGGGACCCCCACCTGCCCCACAGCACATACCCACTTCTGCCCCAGGGCACCCCATTCCCCTTCCGAATTTAATCCTGCTCCTCATTTGGGTTTTGCCCTTCAAGTCCCCATGTCTGGAGGGGCAGGGAGGGATGGCCCCTTGGTCCCTGCAGCCATTGGCCCCATGGCACAATCTAGGGTGCCTGTGGCTCTGCCTGATATTGGGGTGCCACCTGACTTGGGGGCTCAGGGTTCTAGAAGGGGTCCCAGCTGGCTGGATGGCCTGGGAGTCTCCCATGTTTGCCCCCAGCCAGGGAGAACATGGATGTTCAGGGAGCTTAGGGAAATGGGAGCCCATCCCGAGGTCAGCAAGGAGCTCCCTTCACCCCCCTGCATGGGACAGGATGCGTCCCAGGGGTGTCTCTGTGTCTCAGGGGATGCTACCCCCTGTACCTGGGTGCTGCGTGGTGGCATAGGACAGGAGAAGCCCTCGTCCCGAGCGGTGGCTGGTGCTGTTGAACAGGACGGTCACAGTGCTGGAGTTTGTCACCAGGAGTGGGGCAGAAGGGACGGAGTTCCTGCAGTAGGGCCCTGCCAGCAGGGATGGCACCATGGAGAGATTTGGGACCTGGACCCTCTCCTGGCTCAGCCCTTGCAAGGGCCAGGGGGGCTCAGGCATTTGGGCTGTGCTCAGGGTGGTCCCAGAGTTGTCCCACATCCAGGGTGGCCCATCCCCAAGGTAATCCCAGCACCAAGGTGCTGAAGGGTGGTCCCATGCAGTGTGGCCCCATGCCAGGCTGGTCTCATCCTGAGGGCGGTCCCATGTTCCAGGATGGTCCCACACTCAGGGTGATCCTATGCCCAGGCTGGTCCCAGCCCCAGGGTAGCTGCATCGCCCTCATCGGGCACCTGCCACTGCATCCCCCACTGCAAGGACTGGTACACATGGCATCACCCCATGGGACTCCAAAATGGGAGCTGTGTCCTTGTCTCCTCCCCATGTGCTCTTTCACAGGTGCTGCTGAAGCTGCCTCCTAAACCATCCCACCCCCCCCACTTCATATTAATTTGCAATCTCCATCTCCCTGATTAAAACTTCAGCTTAGCAGGCAGGCAGGTTCCTTAGGGACATCTCTGCTCCCTAAGGGGGACAGAAGGTGGCCCCAATCCCTGGACTGCCATCACCCCCTGTCCCCCACATTGCTCTGTATCATGCCCATCACTGGGGCCTCTGGGCACCCAGAAATGCTTTGAGCAAATGCCATTGTTGTCCTGGGGACAGGGAACTGTGTCCCTGTGTCCTCATGGGGCAGCAGGTAACACCTCCCCCTGTGCCTCAGTTTCCCTACCCTGACCCACACCCTCACCCTGCCTAGATCATATTGAACCGGGAGGTCGATCCCAGGGGATGTGGAACACACGTGCATGCAGAGATGTCACATATGTGACAGAACTGAGGTCTGCATGATATGCAGATGAGATGCAGATGACACACAAGCAGATTTCCCTTCCACCAGTTGCCAGATGCCAGTGCTGCCCTGGGTCAGTGGTGCCACATCTGTATGGATCTCAGTGATACCCTGGGAGCTGGGAACCCCTCAGCTGAGCCCCGGAGGCTGCCACCCCCCTGGGGACCCTGCCACGTCCCAGTAGCATCATGCCAGGGGCCAAACA
>NW_008239119.1:52255-56193 GCF_000691975.1 Corvus brachyrhynchos | reverse complement strand
GGGGGGCCAGACACCGGGTCTGAGTCAGCGGGAAGGAGCCCACAGCCTCCGCCTGCTCCAGCTGCTTCCTGAAAAACATCTGGGACTTCTCAAGGGCCGGCGTCAGCCACGAGAGAGGGAGTGGAACCCAAGCTCTGTGTCATGCTGGCATAGCCCTGGTGGCACCCAAAGGGGCTGCGGGTGCCCAGCCACCTTCCCCAGCCCCCCAAGAGCATCATCTCGGGGGGTCCCCCCTTTCCTGCATTGCTTTGTCTCAGCCTGGGGCCAGGAGATCTCTTAGCTTTGGGAACAAATATGTCCCTGAGGCCACAGCAGAGGGGATGGGGACCAGGGACCTCGCATGCTGTCACCCCTCTGGGGACCAGCCCAGAAAGGGTGAAAGCCCTGAAGAACAGGGAGAACTCCCAGTCCCATGGATCCAAGCTGGCTCCTTTCCATCCTGCATTTCCCGCTGCATCTCCTGTCCAGCCCCTGTCCCTCACCAGGGCTGCTCCTCCATCCCACCCCATCACTCCCCCCAACCCCAAGACGTTTTCCTCAGCACTCGTCATGCTCCCAGTGCAGCCAAATCCCTCCAAGATGATTAAATCTGTCTGGGAAAATCCTGGACGTGTTTGGGCAGCGGCTGGGCCGACGAATTAATTATTCAGTGGCTGCATCTGGTCCCAACTGGGCAGTTCCCCTCCAAGGCTGGCAATAATCATCTCTTTGGGTACCTGCCTCCTCAGATATCCCCATTCACAAATATTACTCTCCTTGGATATCCCCCTCCTTGAATATCATCCCCTCTATTTGGGTACCCTCACTCCTCAGGTACCCCCATCCTTGGATATTTCTCTTCTCTGGATAACCCACTCCTCAGATATTGGGTACCCCCCATCCTCTGATATTCCCGTTCTTGGGTGCCCCCTCCTCAAATACCCCCTTCCTTGGATACTGCCCTACCTGGTTACACCCCTCCTTAGATATTCTCCCTCCCCATTACGAAATCAGCTAAAACCCCAGATTTTCCTGATATCTTCCCTATCCACAGCATTGTTATCACTCCTGCCTCAGTTCCCCTGGGACCCCCCTTACCGTAGGCAGTGCCAGTCTGGGGGTCAGCGAGCAGCAAGAAGCTGTGGGCACAGTGCTCCGAGGATTCCAGATCCACATCCCCGAATGCCAGGAGCAGGGAGGTGCCTGGGGGGGCTTGGAGCTGCCAGCAGCACACGGTGTGGTTGGGATATGTGCCCGGGTAGTTCTTGGAGCTCAGGGTGCCACTGTGGGGTGTCAGCAGCGTGTGGCCGCAGCCATTTCCTGCAGAGACACCAGGGAGGGGGCTCAGACAGGCTGTTCCCTGCCTCTGTCTCCCCTCTTGGTGAGGCCCCCAGAACAACCCCTGGGCACCTGCAGCCTCTTCAAGTGTTTTCCTCGTCCAAAGCATCATTTTCTAGTGGTTTTTCTGGATGCTCCCAGCACTGGGAACTGTCCGCAGGGGGATCCAGGGATGAAGCTGCCATAGCTTCCCCCAGAGCCATCCCCTCTACCTCCAGCTCCTCTACATGCCCCAGTCCAGGAGAACCCCAATTTGGGGGGATACAAAAGGATTCAGGGAGGGCTGTACAGCACTGGGCAGCCCCTGGGACCCCTTGACTGGAGCCTTGACCTTGAGGATAACCTTGGGCAGCTGCAGCATCCCCACCGCCTTCTTCCCAGGGTGATGCCAGACCCACCACAAAAGGGGCTTTTCTCCGGGCTCACTGCCTCTGGGCATGAGGGAATATCCTGGAAATAAGCTGAAAGCGTCCGGCGTTGACATCTGGCTGGGATTTCTGGGCAGGGCTGGGGTGCAGGGAAATAGGGGAAAGCACCACTCAGCCCCACTGTATGGGCTGGGGGTTTGTGGGGGTCCAGTGCTCCACACCTCTTCCCCACATGCCGCAAAAGCTGTTGCTCCTGCCAAGCATCATCCTGGCACAGCCAGAAAGAAAAGGGATGGTGGGCACAGATTTGCCCAGCCTTGGCTTCCCTCGCTGTCGCTGGGAGACGACACAAAGCGCCAGCAAGGGAAAATCCTGCAGGGATAAAAAAGCAGGGGCTGGAGGTGAAAGATGCCAGCCCCCCCACAGAGCCCCCTCCTCCTCAGCCTGCGGAAAGGGCTGCCAGCCAAACTGGGGGGAGGTTTATCCTATGGGACTGGGCGAAATCACCAACTTTTCCCCTTTCTGGGCAGTGTCTGCTGACAAAGCAAAGCCGGGAAGGATCAGGCCCTCCGAGAGTGGGGGCTGGGGGGGGGCAGTGGGGACCCCAGGGCTGCCAGGACAATAGCTCCCAGAAGGGCTGCTCTGCTAGGGGAGAGAAATTTGGGGTGTGTGGGGGGAGTTTCTAGCCCAGAAAGTAGAAGCCATTGGGATCTGCATGGAAAACTCTCTATGGCCAGGACAGCTGGACACATGAGCCCAAATGGGGCTCTTGGATGGATCCCCCCAGCTCCATATCCACACTGGTGGTGTAGAGGAGCTGCGGGGACCCATTCTGGGAAAAACCCATCCAAGGAAAGGAAATCTTTGTTAGAAACATCCTGAGTGTGACCAGCGCGTGCCGGGAGGGAATGCCAGAGATAAGCTGAGAGCTGCAGGCACTCCTGGGAATTTGGCTCCAAAGATGCTACCGAGGGGCCAGGAATAGCCAAGAGAGAGCCACGGGGGACTTAGTCCCAGCCGCGGAAACGTCACTCCTCTCCCAAAAACTGTGAAAACTGGATTTCCGGTGGGTGAGGGTGAACTCACGGCTGGGCCCCGCTGGGGTCATTCCTGCCAGGGATTTGTTTGTTTTCTCACAGGATGCAAGAAAGACACAACAGGGCGATGGTCCGAGAAAAGCCCGGCACACTCTTGCCTCCGTCATGCTGACGGCCCCGGGAAAGCTCCCCCGCGTCCACCAGTGGGTTTAGGATCCAGTGGAAACCTGCTGCATGATGTGCCCCAAATCACACTTGGGGAACGTAGCGGGATTCTGTCTCCAGTGATCCCGCCCTGGCCCCGTGCCTCAGTTTCCCCTCGCGGAGAATAATGCTTTGGATGACCCGTCGTTGTCTCCTCGCTGTTGGATGAGTTGAGGACGAGTGACACCGGGAAACACGAACTTTTGGATGACGTTTGGGTGAACATTCCCTCGGGGTTGTTCTGGACCTCGCGGCTACAAATCCTCCGCAGCATTCCCGGGACGGAGCCCACTGCCCGGCTCTCCCGGCTCTGCATGTAAACTCCAGTGATCCCCTTAACCCGGGGATTAGGGGTTCCCCGGGAAAGGCCTGCAGGCGGGATGGAGCCGAACGCAGGACTCTCGGGACCTCCGGGGTAGTTGCCACCGGGGGCAGGCACAGAGAGAGCCTGGGGGGCCGCGGGGAAAATAGGCGGGTGCAGGACCGGCGTGATGCTGGGGTGGTGGAGGCAGCAGGGAGCTCGTCCCGTCCGGTACGGGAGCAGAGGGATACCGGGGACCCCGTCCCGGACCAGTAACAGGACAGACGGACGGCGGCGACCCCGTCCAGTCCGGTACTGGGACAGAGGGATGGCGGGGATCCCGTTTCGGACCGGTACCGGAACAAAGGGATGGCAGGGACCCTGTCCCAGGTCAGTACCGGGAGACAGGGATAGCAGGGACCCCCTTCCGGAAAGCAACCGGGGCAGGCGAACTAGGACGACCCTGTCCCAGTGTGGTCCGGTCTGGACACAGCGGGGAACCGTTCCCGGGAGCCCATCTTGGTCGGATCCCGGTCCAGACACAGCGAAGAGCCCGTCCCGGACCGTCCCGGGCCAGAGGCGAGCCCGTCCGGTCCTCCTTCCCAGTCCCCATCCCGCACCAAGTTACGGTCCCCATCCGGGCGAGCGAAGCGGAAGCTCCGGGGGTACCGGTGGGAGCGGGGCTCCCGGTGCCGCGTCCCGGTGTGGGAT
>NW_008239119.1:50252-51131 GCF_000691975.1 Corvus brachyrhynchos | reverse complement strand
CTGGAGCCGGGTGGGCGCGTGGCCCCTGTGCCGGTGGCTCTCCAGGTTTGTCGTGGTGCATCCCAGCCATGGGACACCGAGCCCCCCGTCACCCGCCAGGAGATCCTGACCTGAAGTCTCTGAGATTTAGACGGGATATTGAGAAGAAATTCTTCCCTGTGAGGGTGATGAGGCCCTGGCACAGGTTGCCCAGAGAAGCTGTGGCTGCCCCTGGATCCCTGGAAGTGTCCAAGGCCAGGCTGGATGGGGCTTGAAGCAACCTAGTCGAGTGAAAGGTGTCCCTGCCCATGGCAGGGGGTGAGATGAGATGAGCTTTCAGGTTCCTTCTCACCCAAACCATTCCACGATTCTGACACTGGCTTTCCCAGCAGCTTGTAGACCCCAGGCTTGCAGGCATGAACTCCAGCCCCACACTGAAACAAAACCACCTTTGTGCCTCCTGCACAACCATAGACACATCCTCTGGGAGTGCAGCTGCTCCGGGACCCCGTGTCAGGTCCTCCTGTGGTGGCACCACACCTTGATGCCAGTTTCTACTGGGAAGGATTACCCACAGGCATGTTCCTGGTAGTGAGGGATCAGAGCATCCCAGGGGTGGACCAGAGCATCCCAGGGACGGCTGGAAGCACTGCTGGCCAGGGCCAGTGGGAGAAGCTCTGTGTTGGAAACGCACTCTTGCCAAAACCCACCATGTGGGTTTGTTCCCTGGTGCCAGGTTGGGGGGTTCAGAGCTGGAGAGAGCTGCTGGCTCAGGAAGTTATGAGTGGGATGACACTGGGGGGATCTGCCTCTGGGATCTGTTCCCAGCTCTCGTGATCCACAGGGAGGAGAAAACCTCGCCGGGTTCATGTGAGAGATGGCGAATGCCCACGAGACGCG
>NW_008239119.1:42508-50240 GCF_000691975.1 Corvus brachyrhynchos | reverse complement strand
ATGCCGAGGTGAGCGTCCCTGTGGGTGATGTGGTGGTTGTACCAAGTGACAGGAATGAAGGGGAGAACCCGGAGGATACCAAAACCCAAGTGATCTTGCAGCTCCAGCCGGTGCAGCAAGGGTGAGTAGGATTGTACTGGTGTAACTGGGAGGTGCGAAGTGGGATGGGGGGGAGCCCTGTGGGTTTTCATGGTCCGGGGACAGAGCGTCACTGTGTTTTCCAGGTCTGCGTCAGTTTTGTGCCATGCAGGGGAGAGAGAAAATGCAACAAATTAAAGCTTTAGTGTGTGTGGCTGTCACGGGGCCTCCGAGGGCTGAAATTGTCCTGCGAGGCTGTGTTGGTGCAGTGCTCCTGGATCGTGGAAGCAGTGCTGTCCCAGTCTCTCTCTTCCTTCTCCAGTCCCAGGGTTGGGTTTTGCCACACTGCAGCTGCTGAACGCAGTGGTCTGCGTGTTCAGACCTTTATGTGCCTCTGTGCCAGCTCTCCCCTAAAATAATCCTCTTCTAAAAGTGAGGCTGGGATGTGGAGGGAATTTTGTGGCTCCCTGGCAGCTGCTGCAGAGAGTGGTCTCATCTGCACTCTGGAACAATCAGGATGGAAAAAAACTGGCTCTAGTTTGCTAATATTTGCAGGGCAGGGTGGCTGTGGGCCTGACAGCAACTTCCCTTTGTGGTCATCTGTGCTGCAGTGTCACACAGGACTGGAAGGGAAATCCTGGGACACTGGGCTCTGCTTCCTGCTGTTGAGGGTGACAGAAAGCAGAGGAGAAGGCACAGGGAAGCCTGCAGAGCCGCCTCAGTGGCGCTGGCAGTGTGGAGGGTGGGATGACAGCACTGGGAATGCTTCTGCATGTGTCAGGCCTTGGGATTATTCGTGTTTTGTACGTGCCAAAAAATTCCTGGTGATTGAAGCTGTATCAGACAAAATTCATGTCCCTTGAGGACAGGCAAAAAGAAATTAACTGAATTTTTAACCCTGTGCTGTGAATCCTAATCTCCCATGATTTATATAGTTTGTTTATGGATGGCCACTTTCACCACAGGATTTACCAAGAGGGCTCTGAGGCCAGCGCCGCTGTGGTGGCCGTTGAAACCCACACCATCCACAAGCTGGAAGAAGGGATCGGTGAGTTCCCACTTGGCATGGATGAATCCCCTCCTATGCAGGGCTGGTGTCTCCAGTCCGCTGGGCTTCCTTCTGGCTCTGCCCCTGCAGATGCTGATTCCCAGGCATGGATGTGGGTGCAGGGGCTGGGCATACTCTGGAGTAAGAGTCTGCTGTTACTGCTTGGTCTCAAAGTCCTGGAAGTGAGATCCTGGCTCTCCTGCAATGAATGGTAAGGGCTCCCACAGGGTGCAGGGGAGCCGGGATGTCACCCTAGTCATGTGTGCAGACACTGGCAGCAGGGATGATAGTGATGAAGATGTGGTGGCTGAAGCATCAGGCTCTGGTTGCTGGGTCTTTGCTGAACCAACAGTCCGATGGTTTGGATTGGATGTTCAGAAGAACCAAGCAGGCTGGCTCCCAGTGCTCCCTGCCATCCTGAGCAGTATGTGGGAAAAGGCTCCTGTCACCGGGTGCTGTCACTAGATCTTGACTAGAGTTCTGCTTCCTGTGTGGGTATGGGTCTTTTGGCAGGCTTAGCAGAAACTCTGCACGTGAAGAGAATATATTATCAATAAATATCTGGTATCACTGCTAAAGAGGTACCAGAGCTACAAGAATTGGAGAGATATCTGTGCTTCAAACTTTAAACCATTTTGTTGCCACTAAGATTGTTCTCACTGACACCTACCCTCTTACAGATGTGTTGGATTTCTGATTTCACGTTTCCTTATAAATGAACTTTATTTGGAGCATTGTTATACCAAAAAGCAGATCCCAGTTGCTGTTAAGAGTTAATCTGAACTAACTCTGAGAAGACAAAGAGAGGACTGATCCTGAACTGGGATCTGGCCTTTTTTTTGGTTTCCCAAGTGCAGGTCTCACAGCCTGTGAGCTTCCAGCTCCTGCCTTGTGGGATTGGAGCCTCTTGGGTGGAAAGTTTCATTTTGAGTCGTTCCTCCCTCAGACCCCAGCACCCTCGAAACGAGTGAGGAAATCGAGATCGCCTATCCCATCACCTGTGGGGAGAGCAAAGCCATCCTCCTCTGGAAGAAGTTTGTCTGTCCAGGAATTAATGTCAAGTGTGTGAAGGTAAGGGAGAAACTCCCAGTGGATTTCTCCTCTGCTCTCCAGGTGCGCTGGTTGGCCTCCACAGGAATTCCTTAGTTTTTGTGTTTCATCCTAACCGAGTCCTTGGATTGTTGGTGCTAAACTTGTTTTTTGATGGGGAGAAGCATGCAAAGAGTGGGTTAAGGAGGGAAGGATATCTATCACCCACTTCATATTTCAGCTGTATTGGCCTTTGAGGAGGGACTGAAGGCAGGCAGGAGATGTGTGTTGAGATCTGGCAGAGCTTTGCCTCCTCCCTTTTCCTCGGTGTCCTGGTACTCCACTCCTGTCACTTCCTTGGCAAGCAGGTTGCATTGAGAAGGGAAATCTTGGTGTTACCTTTTCCCACCTGAGAGCATGGCAATGTGACAGCCAAGCCCCTTGTGCTCCTGCCCCTCAAAAGGAACTACTCGAGTCACTGGAGCAGGGCAGAATGGATGCCCAAGGGAATACCTGTGTCAGCTGGATGCTGCTGGGCCATTGGATGTAACAGAAACCTCCTGTAATGATCTCCAAGATGACTGTACATGTTCATAGGAGATGATTTGGTTCATATAAAGCCTTCAGGGCTGTTCTTGGTTAAGGCTGTTCTTGGTTAGGGCTGTGAATGCCTGTGGCTGGCAGATCATTCCTACAGACGTCCTTCCTGGAGCTGTGAGCGTTGCTGTGTCCAGGGGATCAAAGCTGGGAGGGATCTGAGAAGCAACTCCTCTCTCTGGGTGGAAGTGGGGGCTCAGATGAGCTGTGTTGGATGTCCCAATCCTCCCAAGCGATGTTACCCTGTTTGCTGAGCCTTTACTTGTCTCATTGCCAGTTCAATGACCAACTGATCAGCCCGAAGCATTTTGTTCACCTGGCTGGGAAGTCTACCCTGAAGGATTGGAAGAGAGCCATTCGCCTTGGAGGAATCATGCTAAGGTATTTGACCCTGTCCAGCTTCAGGGCTCCACCGCTGTAGCTGCAGGACCCCCAGCAGGTGTTTTGTCTGCTTTGCAGTCCCCAGGAGGCCTCTTGGAGGCCCACAGTACCTGGCCAGCAGCCTGCAGAGATCCCGGCCCCATGATGTGAGGGTCAGGATCCCTCATCCTGGACAGAAGTGGCCTTGCCTGGGGAACCTGGGGTGGAACAGGACTGAAGCCCTGTATGTGAAGCTGGGGCTGGCTTGTATTTGCCATTTGAAAGCCTTGCAGGAGATTTTTTGTGTGCAGAGTGGCCCTGGGATCTCCCTTTCTCTTTCCTTCCCATGGCCATAGCATTCCCAGGTGGAATACTGCCTTTTGTCTTCAGGCTGAGATTTGAGCTGAGCCTGATTCTATCCCTACTCCCTGCACAGGAAGATGATGGATTCAGGGCAGATTGACTTCTATCAACATGACAAAGTTTGCACCAACACCTGTCGAAGCACCAAGTTTGATCTCCTGATCAGCAGCGCCAGAGCACCAGTGCCAGGGCAGCAGAGCGTGGTGCAGACTCCAACCTCAGCTGATGGTAGGAAAGCAGTTACCAATGCCATGGGAACTTCCCTCTGATGCTCCTGTCCCTCCCACACACACTTTACACCTTCTCCCTGGGCACAGCAGGGCAGTCCCACCAGGAGATTGCTCTGGTTTCTGGGAAGGAAAATGCTTCTCATGTCTGTTTGGAGAAGTCTTGGCAGCATCCGTCAGGGAGCTCTGCTCTGCAGGACTGGGAAGGCTGGAAAACTGCTGGCATCAAGCAGCTGCTTTCCAGAGAGGCAGTGTTGGTAGCCAGGAGTGGGATTGAGAGCCTTGCAGGGATCCTTGCTCTGGGATCATCACGTGAGCAAACACCTGTTAGAGCTCGCACAGCATTTTCTGATATATTTTCCAGTTGGGAGTCTGTTATAAAGGCATGACTTAGGCTCATACTTAGGAGTGAATTTAGAGATGCTGTCCTCCTTCAGAACATGCACGTGCAGAATGTGGTGGCTGGACATGATTTGATTGTTGTTCGAACTGCAAGTTCTCAGTGATCCTATGCTGCAGAGCAGAAACAGATCTCTTTGCTGAGGTTAAGGGAGAAGACTATTCCCAACTGTATCACACTGTTAAGCTGGGTGGGTTATATTTCTCTGAGCCCCTGGGTGGGTGACATGGCAGAGTTGTCCATAGGCTAAGGAGAATCTCTTGGAAAGCACCATAGCCAACTTAGAGTGGCTGCACATTGGTTTAGTCCCAAATTTGATCCAGAAACTTAGGATCGAGTCAGATCCATTTCCCTTCTATAAACCAGCTTGGACCCTGGCACAATTTCCTGAGGGATTAGGGGTGCAGAGCTGCCTGTGAATGATGCAAGGCGAGAAGGGTGGCTGGGCTGAGCCTTATTTGTTCCCTTCTTTATTCTGATCCCTTTCTGCTCCCTTGAACCGGGACTCCACTGTGCAAGGCACATGGTTTTCCCTCCAGAAGCCCCAGAGTTCTTCACAGTTCCAATTGAGAAGCAGCAATATTTGCTTTTAACTGTTTTGGTTGAAAGGATCCAAGCACAAACCTGACGCAAAGAGTGAAAGAGAGCCTGGGGAGGACTCAGGGGTTGGGAAGCAAAGCAGGGATTCAGGGCTGGCAGAGGGAGCTGATGGGGGCTCTCTGGCAGGGAGCATCACCCAGATCGCGCTGTCGGAGGAGAGTATGGAGGAGGGGATCGAGTGGAACTCGGCTCTGACAGCTGCTGTCACCATGGCCACTGAGGAAGGCATGAAAAAGGACACAGATGAGATCTCAGGTAAGCTCAGGCTGCTTGTTGGGTGGTTTTTTCCCCTCTCCTCCCCTGTTACATTTTGGAAACCTAAATCTTCAAAACAAGTAAAATCTGGGCAATGACAAAACTGTCCCCCAGCCCCTTGGCTATCCCAGCATTTCCCAGGCATGGAGGCTTTCTGCCAGTGGAGCTCCTTACCACTGTAGTACTTTGTCCGTGGCCTCGTGGCGGATGGATGATCCCCTAGATCAGATGTTACTGGTTACAGTGAGGGGCTTTTCTATTTTATTCCAAGGATGTGAAACACATCTGCCAGCCTGGAGCCAGGCTGGAACCAACAAGGAGCAGAGTCATGTTTGTTCCCTGTCGACTCTCTGTTCTGTCTCTCTGGCCTTGCATTCCCTTGTAGTATCAGTATGGAAACTTAGCTAGAATTTCCTCAAATAATGATATTAAGTTCTGCACCTTGCAGAAATGTGAAATGTTGCCTTGGAAGTCATGGACTTGCTTGAAAACCTGTTCCTGATTTGCTCCCCAAGTCCATTTTGCTTGGCTTGGGATTGGTTAGTTTTTTCACGTGTCCTGTCCACCCCAGTGGCCAAACTACCTTGCAAAGGTAGTCACTTTGAAAAGATACGTTTGTCTGAGAGGTTTGAGGTGGCCCTGTGGGAAAAATGCCAAATGCTTGTACATGTTGACTTCTTTTCCTCCTCTTTTGTGTCAGAGGACACACTGATGTTCTGGAAAGGAATAGCTGATGTGGGGCTGATGGAAGAGGTGGTGTGCAACATCCAGAAGGAGATAGAAGAAGTCCTAAGAGGTGTGCAGCAGCGGTTGGGTCAGTCTCCCTTCCAGATGACAGGTAGGTTGTGAGGAAGAAGCCTCAAAAGGGCAGCTGCAGGCAAAACAAAAAGTGCTAAGGGTCCATCCCACCATGTAAAGCTGGTGAGTCAGGATAGGGAGTGAGTTCCCACTCATTAGCTGAGTTGTGGGAGCACAGTCTCTGTGTGTTCTCAGCCTGCCCAGCTGTGAAGTCCCCTTGCTTCAAAGCACAAGGACACACTGTTCCACCCTGTTCCCTCAGCAAAGTGACCCTGGCAGCTTGCTGGGACCATCAGATGACTGTCTGCAGCTCCCAGCCCTCATGGAAGCTCTCCCAGAGTCACTTGGACTGGAGTTACTCAAACACTTCTCTGTGACACTGCAGGCTTAAACAGGTCCTACCCCCTCACTTCTCGTTCTGCTTTCACTGGTGCCAGAAAACCTGTTTTGGGGGCTGAACCAGATGAGGGAAGCAATCTGGGTTAAAAATAACTCCCCTCCCCTTTTTAGGGTTATTTTTAACTTGGATCAGCTCCCTAATCCGGTTCGGCACATGCCCCTGTGAACACCTCTTGTCGATGCTCTTCCTGAGAGAACATCCATGTAGCCACAAACTTCATTTTACCCAGGATTTTTTAAAAAAAAATTTCTAATTTAACTTTGGGCTGGCGGGTCTTTGTGTCTGGTAGGTGGTAGTTCTTTGGGAACTGCGAGTGGTTGAAGTCAGTGGATTATAATAGACATTTTGCACAGTTTTCAGCGGAGCTTGGCATGTTAATGACACTGTCAGCAGCATGGGGTGATGATTTGTGGGTGGAGAGCTCATTTGTATCTCTGTGATTGCAAATTACACTGTCATTTGCAGCAATTTGGAGCTGCTTGAGTGACACAGCTCTGTTCAATTTGCTTTATCATGTGAATGGGATTTTTTAATCCTGGGATGTCAGAAGGATGAGGGAGCTGGGCTTCCCCTTGTTAGCTAGCCCTTGTGAAAGAACAGAGAGAGTTTGAAAAAGCAGTAGAAAATTTTTGGTGTAACAGGAGCATCTTTTGAGTGCCCAAGTCTTAACATCCCTGTGCCCTTTCCTTGGAGATGCCGCAGTCCTGAACAACGTTGCCCATACATTTGGCTTAATGGACACAGTCAAGAAGGTACTGGACAACAGGAAAAACCAGACAGAGCAAGGAGAGGAGCAGTTTCTTTACACATTGGCAGGTAAAGTGCCTAATAAGGGTTCACATCCTGCTGCTACTCTTGGGAATGGACGTGACTTTCCTTCCACACAACCCCAATGAATGAGGGTTAGTGTTCACTACAGGCTACCCCAGAACAAGTGCATCCCAATCCCTTTCTGTCCTAGGGCTTGAGTGGAATTTTCTCTCTCCCCTGCCTCACAGAGAGCAGTTGCTTGGGGCGTTGGACAGCCCAAAGTCCGTGCCCTTTGCTGCAGTCGGGGTGCTGCGGGCTCGAGTCCAATTCCCTCGGGATCAGGAATAGGACCTGCCAGCTCAGTGCTGGGCCATAGTCACCCGAGCCGTGGACAGTGTCATGCTGTACCTGAGCTAATAAGCCTGTCCGAGTATGGGGTGCTGAGCTTCTGCTTGTCTTGGCTATCGGGGCTACCTGCTTGTCTTGCGGAGCTATTGGGTGTCCTGCTCAGCTTCCCCTGAGCTGAAGCCACTGACTGACCTGGGATCCCCAGAGCTGCTCACTGAATGTGTCTCCCTCCTCGCTATGTCCTGTAGGATCTGTTGTTATCTGAGATGTCCTAGTCCCCTACTGCCCTGAATAAATGTGGTTACTGTGCTACTTCTGGCTCCCAGTGTTCCCACCACTGACAAGGGTTGAGGGGGTTGTTTCGCTGACCCAGGCATCCTGCTGCTGTCCCTAGTGCAGGTGCTTGGCTCCTGGGGAGGTGACCCAGCCAAGCTCAGGAAGCAATTCTAACTGCCAGGGTGGGGGGGGGAGGTGGGGGT
>NW_008239119.1:39168-42448 GCF_000691975.1 Corvus brachyrhynchos | reverse complement strand
GTAACTAGGAGTAGCCAACAGGTACGGAATGTTACCTGTGTCTTACCCAGGCGCTGGCAGCCAGAACATTGACCAGGTCTATGTGGGTGGCAGGAGAACCTACCCTTTTCCTTCAGTGCTATTTGATCTCAAGGGAGAAGCCAAGATCAGGCTCACTGGGTGGTTGGGTGACCTCCTGTCACAAACCTGGGAGTGATGGTTGGTTCTGGAGCCCCAGGAGCTCCTACTTACCCTGGCGTGACGTGTTGCTCCACCATTCCCTTTGCAGACCTGGAGCGGCAGCTGGAAGAGCAGAAGAAACTTGCCAGGGACCAGAAGGCCAAGTCCCAAACCATCCAGAATGTGGTGCTGATGCCCGTGAGTGCTCCCAAGCCCCCCAAGAGACCCCGTCTGCAGCGTCCAGCCTCTGCAACCATCCTCAGCCCCTCCACCCCCATCCAGCAGCCTCAGTTCACTGTCATCTCCCCCATCGCCATTGCGCCCGTTGGACAACAGTTCTCTGTGGGCAACATCCCGGTGGCAACCCTCAGCCAAGGCTCCAGCCTCCCGTGCCATCTGGCTCCCAGCCCTTCCGATATGCCACCGTGGTTTCATCCTCCAAGACCAGCTCCTCGGACACGGTCACCCTGCACCCATCCTCCAGCCTGGCACTGCTGAGCTCAGCAGCCATGCAGGACAGTGGGGCCCTGGCCAACGTGGCGGCCGTGGTCAACCCTGTGGAACTGGTGGCCATGGAGTCTGGCATTACTTCCACCATCCAAGCTGTGGAAGGCACCTCGGACGATGGGCAGACCATCATAGAGATCGACCCGGCGCCGGATCCTGAGGTAGACACAGACGAGTCAGACGGCAAAGCTGTGATCCTGGAGACAGAGCTGAGGACTGAGGAGAAAGTGGTGGGAGATGTGGAAGACCATCAGCACCAGGTCCATAATGTGGAGATTGTGGTCTTGGAAGACTAGTGGGGAAGGCAAGCATCAGTTAGGGGAAGAGTTGGGAATTTGTTTTATTTCAGGCTTTTTTGTTAAGCATCTTTTCCAGCCACCCCATTTGTTACCATGGATATTTTCATCGTACTGTATATTTCGTATATATATATATATATATATATATATGTACAATTTTGATTTTTAAAACAAAGCTGGAGAAACACGTGAGACGTGGAAAAGGCTCCGTCTCTGTGGAGCACTGAATAGTACCACGTGTGGCAGGGTCAAGGAGAGACTGAATCTCTGCTGGACAACCCAACCAGGAGGAACTAGCCACGCCTTGGTGCTTCTGCTCTGGGGCTGCCCTGGCCCGGAGGCTTTATTTGAGAGACAATAACTGGTGGCTTGAGTGTGGATGTGGCTGTGAGAAGGGTGATGGATTTGGGGTGGAACAGGTACCTCATTTGTATTTTTATTTTCCCCAGGGAAGGGAATTCTGTCAGACCCTTCACTGTCACCTCAAATGGGATTTTTTATTCTTACTTTGGGGGGGACTGACAGTACAATGAATTTACTGTGCGTGTTCTCCTCCTCCACACAAATTGTTTTTATATATCTATTTTTTTGTATTTGTTTGCTCTCTCCCTTCCCTTGTCCAGATTTCCCAGCTGCAAAGCCCTGGGACCTTCTCTCAGGGTCCCTCTATCCCAATCCCACCTCTTCCCACGGCACTTTTCCCCCATCCCTTTCCCTGCCTGGCAAGGCTCGGTGCTGCAAATGCCGCTTGAAGACTCCGAGATCACTTCAGCCTTTTGTATAAGGCAAACTATAATCAACTCAAGCTCAAACCCAGACCCTCCCCCTTGGCTGCTCAGCGCCGCAGGGACCTTTCGGGGTGTACAAAGCATGTTGTGCTGTTGCTTTCCGGGAGAGCCGGATTTCGGATCGGGACAGCTTCTGTTTACACTGTGTGCTGAGGCTGCTCCACGCTTGTTGCTACTTGTTTGGTGGTTTTATTTTTGTATTATTTTTTCTTCTTTCTTCCTATAATCTCTTGGCAGGATTTGAACTGGCACGTTGGTGAAATACTGTGCTCCCCGCTGTTTTCTCTCTGTCCCTCTTTTTTTTCGGTGGTTGGAGATCCATTTGGGCTCAGCCACACTGGGAAAATGGAAGGGGGGAAGCACCGGGTGGCTTTAGAGCTGCAGAGGTTTGGGAGGGCTGGGAGGGTGGGAGCTGCTTGGCTGGAAATATTAAGCAGAGCAACGGCAAAGGAAACACACCTGGGGAGGGTGGGGGGAGGGCAGGAAGATGTGTTTGGCTATTTTTTTGCATTAAAAGGAAAAATAGAATTAAGCTCCAATGGATTTTTCATGGAGAGGTGAAAGGCGGTGTCTCCATCACCTTGGGGACAGCAGGGATCCCAGAACCTGTTTGTGAGGGGTGGTTGCTGCTGCTCTGACCTTGGCCTCTGGGAAGTGTTTCCTGGCTTGGGGTGGAGGTGGAAACAGCTGTGGGAGCCAGGTCCCATGCTCAGCCTGGAGAAGAGAAGGCTCCAGGGAGACCTCAGAGGCCCTTCCAATGCCTAAAGGGGCTCCAAGAGAGCTGGAGAGGGACTTTGGACAAGGGCCTGGAGGGACAGGACAAGGAAGAATGGCTTCCCACTGCCAGAGGGCAGGGTATCAGATGGGACGATGGGAAAGAATTCTTCCCTGTGAGGGTGGTGAGACCCTGGCATAGGGTGCCCAGAGAAGCTGTGGCTGGCCCCTCCCTGAAAATGTTCAAGGCCAGGGGGTTGGCCTCAGGTCTGAGGAACCTGGTCTAGTGGAAGGGGTGCCTGCCCCTGGCAAGATGAGCTCTCAGGTCTCTTCCAACCCAAACCAGTCTGGGATTCTGTGGTTTTGTATCAGGGATCCACCTCCTTCCATATCCAGCCACCTTTCCTCCATTCCCCTCTGACTTGCTCCTTCAGGTAGCCCCTTGACTGAAGGGCAGTGGGGACCTTTTGGGCATCCCCTTCCCCAATCCAGGCGTACAGCAGATCCTGTCAGGTCCCTGCTGGAGCTGTTCCTGTCTCTTGGCCGGGAAGGGGGGTGACTCTGGGTTCCCTGCTCGCTGTATGCCCACCCAACAGCCAGGTAGCCCACTTGATCTGGGGGGTCCCAGAGGACTGCGATGTCCTCTGGGTTCTCCACACCCTGGAGTGCTGGACTGGGGACGGGGGGAGCTAAAATGTCGTGGCGCGACAGAATGAGGTTGGGCTGAGCCCGCAGCCGGGCCTCGAATTTGCCATTTTTTGCCTTAAAACCGCCGCGGGGCCGCCTGGCCCTTTAAGAGCTCTCCCACTTCTA
>NW_008239119.1:18828-38367 GCF_000691975.1 Corvus brachyrhynchos | reverse complement strand
GATAGTTTGTGGGTGATGTCTGTGCGGTGGGCAAGCGTCTGTGTGCCGTGGGCTGAGTGTAGTGTGTTAGAATTGGCAGAAGTTCGTTATGTTACGGGGTTTGGCTTTAAATACTTTAAGCTGTTCGTTATGGGAGTTCATTGCATAGGTTTTTCTAACGTTTCACATCTCTTCTCAGTGCAAAACGGCTCTGTGCACCAGAAGGATGGGCTGAATGATGATGACTTTGAGCCTTACCTGAGTCCCCAGGCCCGCCCGGTGAGTACCTGATGCAGGCAGGAGCACCAAGAGCCTGATGGTTTCCTGCTGCTCCAAGGGAGGGGAATTTGGCCTCCTTGTGTGTTTCCCATCTCCACTGATTGCATTTTGATGTTTGCTAGCTGCCTTAAATTATATCCTATCCTACACCTGCATTTCTGCAGGCAGAAAGCATTGACTGCCCTTAGATAGTGGTGGGTGAACTAGGAAGGTTTTCAGCAACTTTCTGAGGCTGTGAGAACTTCCTAGAGTTGGTGTCCAGGTCTTTTTTTTTTCCAACATGACTGTCTCAGAGTCACCATTTCTGCTCTTTCAGTTTTAGTGTTGTGCCTGTTTGGTTTCTGGCTCTTTACATCAGAGAGATATGCTGAGTTGGGTTGTGAAGTTGCTTCACGTGATGCTGCAGCACTTTTGGAGGATCAGATCAACCTTCTTACCTGTACACCAAGTCAACTGATGATGCCTGTCAGGGGGATTTCTGTTTTTCACCAAAAAAAACAAAAACAAAAAAAACCAAAAAAAAAAAAACCAAACCAAAAGCCCCAGAGCCCACATGTGATGCAAGCGTTGAGTTCTCTTTGTGAGAACTTCGGTTACAAGTTGAGCCAGAGCATTTTGTGACCAGATCCTGGAAGTCAAACTTGCAGCTACTTTTCCTCTTCACTTTCTCTTAGATTAACTCCACTGTTAACTGGTGTTCGTTTGTTTTCCTTAATGAGCTGCAGGGGAGTGACACAGAACAGATGGAGTTCAGCTGATTAGATGTACAAGTGAGTACCATAGATAAACATCTGTAGTAGCACTGGAGCAGTCAGTTTATTCTCTTGGCTTCTCTTTCCAGTTGTGACCAGTAAAAATAAGCTGTTCTGGTTTCCCCTTGCTGTATTTTTGCTTATTTTTACTAGTCAGTACGTTATTTTTTTCATGTAAACGTGATGCATGTTTTGTTGGAACACAGAAACAGATTTCTGTCTCAGTTAAATTTTCAACAAGTAGTTTCCTAGTTCGTGCTAAAGATCTGGGGATAAGTATTCTTTGTCATGTTAGTTGTTCATAATCTTCAGAATTCAGCCTGTCCATCAAGACAATTCACTGCATTCAGCTCCCCAAAGAGTTACAAGCCTAAATTCAGTCTTCATAGGGTGAGAGAACATTATTACTTTCTCGAATAAAAGCAGCTACTTTCCTAGTAGTTGTTACTTAATGCTGTTTTTTTTTCGTCTGAGCTATCAACATCCCTAATTTCCAGCTTCCTTCTGAATGTGGATGTATTTCCTACAAATTGCAGTTTTATTTAGGTTTCCTAAAGACAATGAAGGTTACTATAATTTTGAAGCAACAGAGTATTTTACTCTATTTTGCATGTTTGGTGAAGTATTTCTGGATCTTTAATTTTTTTTGGTGTGTCTCAGGCTGGTAAAAATAGGTTTTAAAAATCAGGAAGCGGTTGGATGTGCCCCAGGAGGAAGAAACTGAGCTGGAGCGAGGTGAAACCACCAAGTTAACTTGGAGTGGAATCTCTGAGTGACTCTCGGTTCCTCATTGTGCTATGTTGCTGGTCTGTATTCTATAAAATGGAGCCCAAAACCTCCAGAGCTTGGTCTGGAGGGAGGCAAAAATACACAGGTATCCAAGGGTGCACCTCTTTGCTGGAGATGGGAAAGGGAGTTAGAGAAACTGCTTTGAGTAATTGAATTAAATGAGTTTTGGAGTTGCTTCCCAAGCTCTCCACACACCCGTGAGGTAACCATGTTGTAAAGTTTCACTGCTCCTTATTCCCCACCTGCTCTCTCAGGTATGACTGTTACTTGTCAGTTCCCACGAGGTTACTGTGTATTGTAAAGCTCAGATACACAGTAAATGATTTCTCAACCCTTTAAAAAGGAAAAGCTCAACAGCAAGGCTCACTGAGAACCCTGCTTCTGGTCTGAGATGAGGAGGAGCAGTGAATTTGAGGAAATAACTGTGCAAAGAGTGTTAGTCATGGAGAGAATGAGAAGCTGGTGGAGTTTTATTTGCATGTTAACCAGCAAGCGTGTCAGTTGTGCAAGGGCAGGGGAGCAGAGCGAGGTACTGTGTTTGATAACAAAGCAGTGTTGGTAGAGAGCAGCAGTGACTGTGTCCCGAATTTGCTCTGAGCTGCCTGTGCTCAACTCTTGAACTGCTCTGCTCCCTCCTTACTACGTGTATGTAGCTGCCTAGTACTCCACAGGTCATAGCTTAATACAGCCTGTGTTAAATATGTCGAAGTTGAACATAATGACAAGTGGGAAAATATTTTGAGATGACAAGAGGAAAGATTTTTATCTGATAGTGAGGTGCTTCGAGTGCTCCTGTGGAGAGGAAATGGCTCTCCCTCGGGGTTAGGGATGGGCCAGCATGTTCCCGTTCCTTTAAAGCTGAGTTTAGGAGAGAATATCTTACTCTTATCATTGAGGGGATTAATTTATGAAGGGACTTTGCTGGTTCAAAATAAGTAATAGGAAGCTTTAAGTTCTTTCATTTGTCTTAGAAATTGGTGTCAGTGTTGGTGCTTTTGGACAGATTGAGCCCTGGGTTTAGCAGGATTGAGTTCCTCAGTTAGTAAAACCCTGGATGAGAATGAGGTTTTTTTTTCTGATTTGCTTTTTGGGAGACCTTTGTGAAAACAAAGGTTGGAGAGAGCATCTCTGTGAGTTTTCAGGCAGTACCACAGAAATCTTCTTTTCTGAACATGTGATGTTAAATAATTCCTATTAATTTCTGTGAAGTCGGGGCTTGGTTAGCCCCAAACTTGTTGCTCTCCCGTAAGTAGAAGGTGGAGTGGCAAACCAGCTATTTCTGGAGGGTGCCAGAGCCATCTTGAGAGACTCCCTGGATTTCAGTGTGGCATGAAGTCCTCTGGGAGCCGTGCTTGGCACGTGAATACATGATTCAACGAAAAATGGAGCAGAGCCTGCTGCAAGTCAAGCTTTTAGCTGGGAATTGAACCTGCCTTTGATCTCGTCTACACTGGGCTGGTGTGTTAGGGGCTGGGCAGCAGGAGGCTGCTGCTCACAGGTTCAAATTACTCAGGATGATGTCCATTAGCAGGACTGAAACCACTCCCCGGAGGGGACCCATGTTTTTGAATGGGAAATGACAGATGTTTTTCATGTAAGCAAATATTGGGGATGTCTGAGACTTCCCTAATTGTCAAATTAGGCATTTGTTTTTTGTAACCTAAAGGCTGTTTGGATGTTAAAAGGGAGATCAAGGCATGGCGCCGGTTTTTTTTTTTTTCCCTCTCTCTGGATTTGAAACCTGCTTGTGCTGGTGCTGTCACTGTGCTGTAAAAGGCTTTTATTGATTACCTCCCACTTTCAGGTAATTTTCAATGTGTGCCCACAGCACTAGAGAAGTTTGTGTTTTGAGGAATCGGCTTTAAATCCCTGTTTGTTTGCGATTTCTTGGAATATTGTGAAGTGTGGAACTTCAAATTGTAGGAATAAAGCTGTTTTCATGGCTAGTAAGTTAAAGAAAGGCCATCAGGGACACTCGTGATTTTTGCAGTGTGCTTCCACTGGATCCTTTTTCTTCTTAATCCCCTTCTCTCTGCATCCTTTCCCCAAATCCTGCCTGGAACACCATAATAAGGGTTAAGTATGTTACACAGGCAGGAAAAACCCTTGTTGGGAGTAGCTACAAGCAGAAGATGGTATTTGGATGCAAGGTAAGATACTGGTTTTTAAAGCCTGGGCAGGGGCTTCCCAGTGTCCCACACTGTATGTCAGGAGCATCACACGCTGCCACCTTGGCATGGGAAGCTTTGTCTTTAACCTTTCTGTGCCTTTGTCTTTAAGCTTTCTGGCAGTGGAACAGATTTTAGAGCCCTTGTAACAAAGGAGGTGTTCAAGGCTGGGCCTGTTTATCTGCCCAGCCCTAAGGTAGGGAGGGGTGGAGCATGGGAAATCTAAGCTGCCTTTATTCCTGATCCCTCAAAATTGGTTCCACTCCTTCTAACAATTCAGTGCTTATGTTTTTGTGGTTTTCTTTCAGAATAATGCATACACTGCAATGTCTGATTCCTACTTGCCAAGCTACTTCAGTCCCTCCATTGGATTCTCCTACTCCTTAGGCGAAGCTGCCTGGTCCACGGGGGGAGATCCCCCCATGCCCTACCTGACCTCGTACGGACAGCTGAGCAACGGGGAGCCCCACTTCCTTCCTGACGCCATGTTCGGGCAGCCAGGGGCCCTTGGCAGCACTCCATTCCTCGGGCAGCACGGCTTTAACTTCTTTCCAAGCGGGATAGACTTTTCGGCTTGGGGGAATAGCAGTTCTCAGGGACAATCCACTCAAAGCTCTGGCTACAGCAGCAACTATGCCTATGCCCCCAGCTCACTGGGAGGGGCCATGATCGATGGGCAGTCGGCCTTTGCCAACGAGACTCTGAACAAGGCTCCTGGCATGAACACCATTGACCAGGGCATGGCAGCCCTCAAGCTGGGTAGCACGGACGTGGCGAGCAGCGTCCCAAAAGTCGTCGGCTCGGCCGTAGGGAGCGGATCCATCACCGGTAATATCGTGACGTCAAACAGTTTGCCTCCGGCGACGATTGCGCCGCCGAAGCCGACCTCATGGGCTGACATTGCCAGCAAACCCGCCAAGCAGCAGCCCAAGCTGAAGACCAAGAATGGCATTGCAGGGTCAAGTCTTCCGCCGCCTCCCATAAAACATAACATGGATATCGGAACTTGGGATAACAAAGGGCCGGGGGCAAAAGCCCCGTCACAGGCCTTGGTCCAGAATCTTGCTCAGCAGCCAGTGCAGGTGTCCCCACAGCCCATGGGCCAGCAGATCAGTAGTAGCCCGCCGGTGACCCAGGCTCCAGGTGGGCAGCAGCCACAGGCGCTGCCACCGCCAGCTCCGCTGCCTGTGCCACCAGCACAGCCCACCCGCTGGGTCGCCCCTCGGAATCGCGGCAATGGCTTCGGCCAGAACGGAGTGGACGGTAACGGAGTGGGACAGGCTCAGGCCAGTTCTGGTTCTCCTTCAGAGCCGCACCCCGTCTTGGAGAAGTTGAGATCTGTCAACAACTACAACCCCAAGGATTTTGACTGGAACCCGAAGCATGGGCGGGTTTTCATCATTAAGAGTTACTCTGAGGACGATATCCACCGTTCCATTAAATACAACATCTGGTGCAGTACGGAGCATGGCAACAAAAGACTGGATGCAGCCTATCGCTCCATGAACGGGAAGGGCCCCGTATACTTACTGTTCAGTGTCAACGGTAGCGGTCACTTCTGCGGCGTAGCAGAAATGAAATCTGCTGTGGACTATAACACCTGTGCAGGTGTGTGGTCCCAGGACAAATGGAAGGGACGTTTTGATGTCAGGTGGATTTTTGTGAAGGACGTTCCCAACAGCCAGCTGCGACACATCCGCCTAGAGAACAATGAGAATAAACCAGTGACCAACTCCAGAGACACTCAGGAGGTGCCTCTGGAAAAGGCTAAGCAGGTGTTGAAAATCATTGCCACCTACAAGCACACCACCTCCATCTTTGATGACTTCTCACACTATGAGAAACGCCAAGAGGAGGAGGAAAACGTTAAAAAGGTAACGTGTTTGTGTGTCTTGTCTGAGTTCTGCAGGGTAAGAGGTGGTGGGGGCTGCCTTGCACTGGACAGACTCTGGGGTGTGAAGGGGTATTAGCCTGTGGGCATTAGCCTGGTTTTTGGCTATCTGCCTGCTCGTACCTGGAACCCACACCCAAACAGTCGCCCCTCTTTTGGGGGGAATATGTCCAGAGAAGCCACCAAGGTGATTAGAGGGATGGAGCACCTCTCCTGTGAGGAAAGGCTGAGAGAGTTGGGATTGTTCAGTTAGGAGGAGAGAAGGCTTTGGGGTGACCTAATTGTGGCCTTCCAATTGGGCCTGACAGGAGCCCACAGGAAAGATGGAGAGAGACTACAAGAGCCTGGAGAGGCAGGACAAGAGGGAATGGCTTTAAATTGAGCGAATAGGTTTCGATCGGATATTAGGAGAAAATATTTCCCTGTGAGGGTGGGGAGGCCCTGGCACAAGTTGCCCAAAGAAGCTGTGGCTGCCTCATCCCTGGAAGTGTTTGAGGCCAGGTTGGATGGGGCTTGGAGCTGCCTGGTCGAGTGGAAGGTGTCCCTGCCCACGGCAGGGAGTTGGAATGAGATGATCTTTAACAGCCCTTCCAATCCAAACTGTTCCATGATTCTATGAAATGGGTGCCCGCACTTGGCAGAGCAGAGTGAGGAGCCTTGCCCAGGCCCTGCCTGCGATTGACTGTGTGTTGGTTATGCTGAATCTCAGTTTTCCCTGAGTGCTGTGATGTAAACAAAATGTATTTCTGTGCCATTATCAGCTCCTGGATCAGAGCAGTTTGAAGTCAGAGACCAGCAGGGCATTTGGGAAGCTGTTAGAAACCAGAGCCGGGTCTTAGGTCGGCTGCTAATCCACCCCCTGGCCACAGTGGGGTCAGCATGACAGATGTCACCCTCCACTTGTAAAACCTCCAGGAACAGCAGTTCCTGTCCCTCCCCAGGCAATCTATCCGTCTGCTTAATTATCCTTCCTGTAAGGAGGCTTTGTCTAATGCCCAACCTAAATCTCCCTCACCGCGATTGAAGTCCATGACTGCTGGTCCTGTCTCCGGTGGACATGGTCGTTGTGTTCCTCATGGCTCTGTTTGGGGCCGTGGTGGGCTGTCACCGGCATGGCACTGCCAGCAGTGTGGCACATGAGCTGAGCTTACAACTTGCCTTGCAGCTGCCCTGGATGCTGCTCTCAAAGCCTGCTGTCATCATCTACTCCTTAATGATGCATTAATTGAAAATCCTGCCCCAAATTCAAGAACCACTGGGCTTGGAATCTTACTTGGGTTCAGCTGTAATAAAGTCACCTGGGGCTGCCCTTCTCCTCAGTGTGGGTCTGGCTTACGTTTGATCAAAATGATAATTATAAAAATTAGCATTAGCACAGCTGGCTGGGAGTTTGCCAAGTTTCCTGATGATCTCTTTAGTTTGAGCAATGGGGAATTTTTCACCCAAGACTTGAAGAACAGAATCAGGAGCTGCAGCTGGTTGCTGTGACAGTGAATGCAGTTTTTAATTTTTTATGTATATTTTACATGGAGCATCTTATAAATAGTAACACTTCAGCGCAAAGGTGGTCATGTTTTGCAACGATAATCAGCACTTGCGGTGCTTGGAGAAAGTGTGTAAGGGAGGAACAGTAAATGGCAAGGTGTAAACTGGTATTTAGTGAGGACCTGATTGTTTTGTGTGATTTCACCTCCTAGAATTGTTTCACCACTGTGAGGGTGGTGATGCCATGGCACAGGTTCCCAGAGAAGCTGTGGCTGCTCCATCCCTGGAAGTGTTTAAGGCCCAGCTGGATGGGGCTTGGAGCAACCTTGTCTAGCAGAAGGCATGCCTGCCCATAGCAGGGGGTGGAACAGGATCCATCTGCAAGGTGCTTTCCAAACCTAAATCATGATGGGATTCTGTGATACCCTCCAGATCTGACTTCAGGGAGTAACAGTTTGCAGTGTTAGAGAGTCGAACCTTGGCACAGTGGGAGAATGCAGGGGAAGGGGGAAAATGCTCCTGAAGGACAGGTTAGGGAGGGAGGGATGGATGGATGGATGAAACGAGTTAATTAGTACTAAGTATGGGTAAGCAGAAGGAAAGGAGAGGAGAAGGCTTTGGGAAAAGCAGACAGAATGATGGGCTCTTCTTCCGGAAAGCTGCTGTGTTTGCTGTGTAAAGTCTGAAAATCAGAAATGTACTACAAATGAGGCTTAGCAATATTCTTAAAGCTGTAAACCATCTTTATTCATCTTCCCAGTTGCATATTGAAGTCTCCTCCCCTTGCTTGCTTCTCGAGATGTGCCAGTGTGGAGAGTCGGAAGCAGCAGGGATAGCTGGAACGCTGGCGCTGCCTTTCTGAACCATGTTTTAGTGGATGCAGCAGCAGTTGATTAGGAAAGCATTCTTTCTTTGCAAAGGAACTTAGTCATAGGTCTCTGGAATTCACAGATGAGAAGGGAGTTGTGTAGGCACAGTCGGTGTTTGCTCTTTGCCGTGTACTCACCCTGCATTTTGTGCTCCGGGCCCCTGTAACATCCGGCGTGGAGGAAGTGACTCTTCGCGCCTTGGTCGTTCTTGCAGCAAGCTTGACCTCCTCAGTCACTTGGTGACACAGCCTGGAATGTGGCTGAGGTTTCTGTAACTGCTCGTTCATGGTTTCATTGAGGACCAGTTATTTTTCCTGAAGGAGGGTTTTCTTTTTTCTTGGAGTGATTCTCACCATGGGACTAGAGATGCCAAAAAGCCCAAACCATGCTCTCTCTGCTTGAAGCATCTCAGGTATCCACTTGAATTAAAAAAAATGTACAAGGAACCAGAGTTGAAGCACCGGAAGGTTAAAATGCTGTTCTGGCAGCAGCTCCCTGCCCATTTTTTGTGCTGCTTTGTGCTGGGGAAATCCCATTGCTCCCAGCTCTTTTATCTCTCCCACAGTGTGAGATGTTGATGCTCTGCAGTTGTGTTCCTTGAAGCTTAAATGTCTCAAGGTTTGGCTTCTTTTGAACTTCTCCCAAGCTGGAATTGTTTCACTTGGCTTCAACTTGCCCAAACCTCTGTCTCATTTGCAGTTTGATTCCTGCTTGCTGCCCTAGCAGATGGATGAGCTCTTGTGAAAGTCTGGAACTCTTGAATATTCTTTTATACTTTTCACTGTTAGTCATTTCTTCAGAATTCTCTAAAGCAGGTCCAAGAAATTATATGAAAAATGTATAGTGTTTGTGCCCTTTCTGTTGTCCAGTGAAGGGAGAGGGGTGGGTAGTTAGTTCAGTGTTGAAAACACTGAAATAATCCTCTTTTTTTTCCTTTTCCTGTTGCCTGTGCCCAATCCTGTTCCTCTAAAGCTAATCCCCATTCCTTTTCCGTGTCTTGCTTTGCTCTACTAATCCAGTTTTTTAAAAGGTTTGAATGTTCTCCTGACCCAAAATGGTGGAGCTGACTCGCAGTGCAGTTCCTGCCCAGTGCAGTCCTGAAATTCAGAACAGCTGCTTTTGTGGTAGAGCTTGTCACTGACTTCTTCTGTGTAAGAACTATTTTATCTTTGCTTTAAACAACCAAAACAACAACACAAATCCCCATGCCCCATGGTCGTGCACTTGGATTTCTAGGAATGCTGCAGTGACCTTGGTGTAAAGATCTCCCATAATGATCTGCTTGGTATGAAAGGTTGACAGCTTGTGTTTTGTATAAACGCAGTCAGTGGAAACTCTAAGGGAAGTTTGTTTAGGTTCTTTCTGCCTGCCCAGGCTTGAGATGCTTGGCTACTCACAGGTTCCAGGGATTTTAGGAAGGCTGTCTTGTGAAAACCAGTCCTGTGCAGAGTGCTCAGTGGTCAGGTTTGCAGCTGAGAAGAGAAACTTTGCGCTGGGACTTTGAGTGTCGAATCAGGCTGAGCTATGCAAGATGGGGTGGGCTTTGGTGGGGTTTGTCATGCTGAGGATGGGCCTCAAAGCACAAAGGTGGGATTGGCCAGATTGGATCTGTTATTTCTGGAATTGTGCTGCCTTGTGCCTCAGCTGATGCTGTATGCTGGTTAAAGGAGTATTAATAGTGGCAAGTGTCATTGCCTCCTTGGAACACGTGATTTAAGGGAAAACTGAGGGGTGTTGTATGAGCCTGTTTGAAATGAGCAGGCTATTTCACAATCACTGGAATACATGAACGTTTTCTGATGGATTTTACAAAGCACTTTTTCTCTTCCCAATCTGAAATCTCAGAGGGGAGGAGAGAGAATATTCCCTATAGGGTGGACCGGCACTCCTTCCTCCTTCTGTTACAGCTGTCCTGGAGAATGCTGCATTTGCTTTGGCTTTACCATATTCCACAGGACAGTATTTCTTGACTATAAGATTCAATTCCTGGATATTCTATATCCAGGCAAAGCCAGCTGTTCTCTGTGGCAGCAAGGGAGGAGCACTCCTTCCAACCACACAGTTCCTTTCATCCAGTGATCCCAGGGCTATTTGCTGTTTTCTACTCCAAATCCTGGCCATAGCGAAATTAATTGATTAACGCACCGGGACAGAATTTCCACTAGACTGTTCAGCAATGCACGTGGTTTCGGTTTATTTCCAGGCTGTTTAAATCCTGTAGGTCTGTGTCCAAGCTCATATATTTGCCCGGGAATGGAGGAGACAAACCGTTGGGCTTATTCCAGTGGCTTGGCACTGGCTGTTCATAAGGAATACTTTGTGCTTATGATATGTTTAAGCCAGCCCTTAACAATACTCACAGATTTTTGCTTGTGTTCTAGCTGTGTCTAAAGACAGGAGTAAACCAGAGGAGAAAACTTAGATCTGCCTGATGCTCTAATCCGTGTTTTCTGCTGTGAGACAGGGAACTGTGTTTCCTCATCCCTAAAACAGGAGCAGCTGGGAGCCTTTTCACTGCAACTGAAGTGGAATCAGAGCAGTGGAAGAGCGAACCACTTGCTGGCACTTGCCTTGTAATCCTGTCTCTCACTGTTAGTATTGTGTTAGAAGCCTTTAAAATAATATTTTAAGGTAATGTTTGTTAATACTATAATATTTAAAATTGACTTGTTGGCATTGGTTTAAGGGCCTGTCGAGATGCACTTATTACTATTACCCGCAGCCGTAGGGAGGAGAGGAGAGACGAACCAGCAGGCAGGAATTGTGCAGCAGGATTGATTTATTTAATTATTTTACAAACTCTTTTATAGACTTTTTTCTTCATAGTCTAATTGGACAAAGGATCAGCCACCCCCTGGGTGGATTGGCTAGAAATCCTAAACATCCATTGTCAAAATATTTTTCTACTGTACCATAAACATAGTTCTACAAGGTCGCAGGTGTTCATAGTTTACAGAACTTCTGCTATTATCTTCCCTGAGAGAGAGAAGTATCTCATGGCTTAGAAAGCAGCAGGAAAATTCCTTGCTAACAGCATTTTTGTATCCACATGCACTGTTTAAATTTTTTCAATTGTTTTATCCCTGTCCATGGCAGAGGGTTGGAAGTTGAAGATTTATAAGGTCCTTTCCAACCCAGGCCATTCTAGGATTCGAGGACTGGGACTGGTGTTGGGCCAGACAGAGAGTGCAGGCCGTCTGCAATAGGGTTTCTCATCTCTTAGATGCCTCGAGCAGGGGGAATTTATTCCACACCCTCTTCTTGTGAACTTGTTTCCAACCTACTCGCCTTCTCAGTGTGGGCAAAGCTTCATGTCCTCCCACTCCAGGTTATCTTGGCTGGATGATTTCAGCTCTGAGCTGCAGAATACCCTGAGCTAATTGTTCTTATAAATATGTTAATTGAATTGATTATGAACATACTAATGACTTCAAATGAATGTCTTAAATTAAAAAAAACCAAAATTTTTTCCCTTCAGCAGATGAGTTAAAATGGGGGAAATGACCTTAAACTGAAGGAGGGTAGATTTAGATTAACTATTAGGGAGAAATTAATTTCTGTAAGGGTGCTGAGGCCCTGGCAGGGGTTGCCCAGAGAAGCTGTGGCTGCCCCATGCCTGGAAGTGTTCAAGGCCAGGTTGGATGGGGCTCAGAGCCACCTGGGAATAGTGGAAGGTGTCCCTGCCCATGGCAGGGGGTGGAATGGGATGGGCTTTCAGGTCCCTTCCAACCCAAACCAATCTGTGATTCTGTGATAAATTGTATGCGTATGGCTGGCAAGTTCCGTAGAAACACCGTGGAGGGCTTGGAATGCAGAAGGGAGCGTGTAAGGTGTCAGCAGTGGGGGTTGCTTTGTTTATTTTCCTCTTACTTTTTCCTCCAAGTTATCCTCTGGATAACTTGCTGGCACCAAGGTTAAGAGCTACTGACACAGGTGTGTGTTTCAGGTTATTTTATAACAGCTGCTTTCCCCAGAAAAAGTATTTATCTTCCAAGCAAAACTCATTGCCAGCTGTTTCATTCAGTGTAACCCCCAGGGCATGGTCTGGTTCAGTTCCCTGGATTTTTCCCTAGTGCAGAAGTACAGTGGGTCACAAGACACTGCTGAAAGCCGATTAGGATCCCAAGAAAACTGTTGAAACGCATTGATACGTGGGCAGTCCATCAAGAACAGCTCCATGCACAATGTTCCTTCCTTGTTCTTACTGAAACTGTAATTCTGCATCAGCTTTTTGCCTGAAAGAAGCCGCTTTCTTCTTTTCTGTCTCAGGTTCATGAAGCTCCTTGTTCTGTGCCGTGTGGTCATTCTCAACACAATTAGTCCTCCCATTTTCCTCCATGTTCTGGTTTGTACCTGGTAGTAATTGTGCTGTCCTTTGGCTTTGTGAGTTAGTAACGAATTCCTTAGTGGTGCAAACCACTGGAGGCTTGGCAGCCAGAACAGTGCCAGCACCCTGCTCTACCACAGCATTTCCTAGAGAAGTCCCTGTTAAACAAGGATGGTCATTATCCAAACTGATGCCTGGGATAGAGAGTTGTTTGTAGCTCCTTCCAGTGAATAATGCCCAGTATGGGCCTTTTTAATTGACATATAAGTCATGTAACAGTGTGCAGTTAATAATGAACCATTTGGGGTTTGTGCAAGAACTTGGAAATTTCTGATTATTTTTAATTAGAATTTTTTTTTTTCTTAAAAGCACAATGCCGAACTGCTTTTTTGTTTGGTTAACTGCAGAGCTATTGTAATGTAATCCCGGTTTGGAAGACTTAGATAAAATCTACCTAAGACTCTTGTCCTATGTTTCTAATCTTGGGGGGAAAAGAAACCACACTCTTAAGTTTCCTTCCCTGTATCTGTGCACAGAGGGGGAAGGCTCTGGTCTCTCCATCTCAGCTCTGTTATTTATGGTACTGTCTGTAAAATGCCTTCAGAGAATTTCCCATGATCATCTCAAAAGTAAGGAAATCGTGGAGCCCTGATCATCAGCCTTTTGGCTGTTGCAGCCTGATTTGGAGTTCAGCTGACTTTATGAGCTGTGTTCTTGATACACTTAAAGGAGGGGGGGGGAAAAAAAAAAATCAAATACAAAATTCCATTCCAGTGAATGTGGCTCTGTGTTCCCATCCAAGTGGCTATAAAATGACAGAACACACTATAGGGAGTGTTGGCTCTTTTACTTGAGCTTGTGAATTCGGCTCTTCATGGCTGACCGAAGCAGGCAAATAGATCTCCTCTTGTCCTCTCATAATACAGAATATTGTGGTGTGTTTTTCCTGTAGCGTGAAGTCTCTTCTGTCTTGTTTGGGATGGAGGTGGTGTTTAAGCCTCAAATACAGGACAACTGCAGTGGGTCAGATCAAAGTCTGTGTAAGTGCTTCTCATGTGGCTGCAGGAGCTGCACATCTGCCAGGCACAGAGACAGACATTGCTTGGGCATCCCTGCTCTCTGTTTCCAGGTCAAAAGCCCTGTGTGCAGCTGGCAATAACACGGTTGAGAGCAAACACCTGTGAGGACGGTACAGGCACATATCGACCTCCGAAGGTTTTCCTTCCCTTGAACGGTATGTGGCTTTGGAATTTCCATAACCCCGAGGATGTACCTTTGTCTTTATGAGTTCATGATTTTTCTGTCCAAGATCTCAGTGCGCTCCTTGAGCATCCACAGGATCTCCATTTCTTCAGCTTAATAATGTGTTGCGTGGGGAAATATGTCCTTTTGGTTTGCTTTGGGTCTGCCTTGTGATTTCCCTGTTGTTCTTGTGTGAGAAAAGGTGGTGAGCAATTAATTCACTGTCTTCTCTGTGCGTACTCTGCTTTTCCAGTCATCTGTCTTCCAGGCCAGAGAGTTAGAGCACAGTGGCTCTGCAGATGGAAACGCTTCTGTCCCTTGCTCATCCCTGTTTTTCTTTGACCGTTTTCCAGTTCTGCTCCATGCCTGTGGAGATGGAGAGGAGCAGAGCTACACTCTGCTCAGGATAGATCCTGTCTGGGATGTCTGTAAACAGCACAGTGGTATGTTTTGTTCAGGGTGATACTTGCTTTTCTTCAGGGTAGGCAATTTCCTGGAGTTACAGATCGTGTTTCCAATGGAGTTAGGGTAGGGATTTTCCGCACATGCATAGTTTAATTTTTCTCAACCAGGTAGACCAAGTGTCCTGTGAAGTTCAGCAGCTTTTTCTCACAAAGTCATACACTTTGTCAACTGCTCTTTTTATTACCCTGAATAGCTTAATGTCATCAGTAAACTTGGTCACTGTTATTCACTCCTCTTTCTAGATGTTTTATGAATATGTGGAGCCACAAATTCCACTGAAGCTCCGTGGGTTTTCAGTCCTTGGCATTACACCTGCATGGTGTGACAGAGGGCACTGCCAAGGCTTTGTTAACTCTACGGCAGTGAAGATTTTGAAACATGAAAGTGGAGTTCCTTCCTTTTCTAAAGAGGTTTTGTGGCACTCGTACTAAGACTTCTTGGCTGAGCGATGGCTTAAGGTAACCAAAGTAACAAAATGCATTTCCCTTGTAGTGATGGGGAAGAATAAAAAAACTCCCTGGTTGTTGAAGACCAGGAGAATTTTCTTTCTTCCTAATGACTGGAAAGGACTTGTGCCATTTTGCTTGTGCTCCAAAGTCAGCCAGTCCAGTTCCAGTCTGTGTTGTGAGCCCAGTTGTCCTCCCATGGAATGCCACTGGGAATCCTCCCAGCTTGCTGTGTCTCCTTTGTTCTAAATATTCATGCATGTTCTCAGCTTTTCACCATTCTGTTTCCTGTCCTGTGGGACAAGAGTCCCTATGTGAGAGTAATTGTAAATGTTTATGGGAATTGGCCTGCTTTATTCAGGCAATTAAATGTGATGTTTAAGCAAGAAGAGGTTTGTTCTTTGCAATTGATTGCATCAGTTTTAAAAGGTGCCTGTAAAGATGCTGGGGAACAGCAGTGTGCCTGAGGATATCTGATAAGTCAGACCACCTTGTGTAAACCCCCCTGTAGGGGAAGAGCCTTGGCTGTCTTCATGCCCTTCTTGTCTGGTTGCTCTGATATGGAAATTAAGTGTCCAAGGCCATGTGTCTCTTTTTCGCTCCTGCTGCTTCAGTGCTGTGAGTTTACCCTGTTTAGGGTTCTGTGGATATTTGGGTTTGCTCTGTTAGATTTTGATCTGTAGAACTAAAGGCCTGTCCTGCTCTGATGAAGAATCACTTTCATTTCTGTTATCTCCTGTCTTCCTTGGTGCTGAGCCCCATTAAGTGAATGGGAGGTAGGATGAAGGTGTCAGGCTATAACCAGATCGCTACCTGATTATTATCCCCTTTTCTAAACTAGGATGTAGCTTTTTTTGTAACCCTGATGGCTTTCTAATGCTGACAACAGGGAAAAGTCATGTTTGGTTTGTAAATACTGGGACTCGAGGCTGCTTGTGGAGCATAATATACAAGTGATGCATCATCCATCATTTGTGCTGTGTCTGTTCCTTGAGCAGATCCTGCTGGGAAGGCCATGGGCTTCAGTAACTCTTGATTTCTAAGGCAGTGATCTAAGATGTTTGCCTTGGAAATCCCACTGGATTGCTTGGCTGGGATTGCATCAAACAGCAAAGTGTGACATCATGGACTGAGTGGGGCTGTTGAGGTGCTTGATCAGGGAGAAGGGTGGGTGTGGGTGTGTGTTTATTGAGGCCAGGGTTTGATTACAGGCTCCCCAGAGAACGGTCATGGGCCCCAAGGCTGCCACAGAGCTCCAGAAGCATTTGAACAACACTCTCTGGCTCGGGGTGGGATTGTTGGGGTGTCCTGTGAAGGGGCAGGAGCTGGACTCAATGATCCTTACCGGTCCAACTCAGAATTTGGGTGTCTCAGCCTTTTAGGGAATGATACTGCCAGCTCTGATGCTCCAAAGAAGGAATCTCCTGCCAGTTCTTCTGTGGGCAGGCACTGGGCGAGTGATGCCTTTTGCTTGGAGGACCTTCTTAGGCTGAACTGAGACTGTGCCTGACCTGGCCTGCCCAAGGGCTTTGGGTTGTGCTCCAGCTCAGGCAGGTCCCAACAAACCAGGGGCAGCGTTGTCTCTCACTGTAGTCTTGTCAGGTACAAACTCCTGAGCCTTTTGTTTTTTGCTCCCTGCAGTGTGAATAGATAAGGTGATCTCTCCTTGCTCGGTTGCTGTTATCAGGACCTGGCTCTGACATGGCTGCAGCCCCTGGGGACAGTGGTGATAGGACTGAAGTTGCTTTGAGTGGTGTGATTAGAGAGGGCTCCTGTTTGCATACTTGCCCTTTGTGAGCAGGGGATTTGAGCCATGGCACATATCAGCCTTTCCCATGCCATGCTGCTCTTTGCCCTTCCTGTTCCTGAGGGGTTTGACAGATGGGGATGAGTCTGAGCAGGTGTCTTTCTTGCTCCTCCCATGTGGATCAATAAGATGCAGCCCAAATTTAACGGAAGTGCAGCCAAAGGGCATAAAACACTTCCTGATGGAATCCCTTTGCTCTCCAGGGATTGTATCCCAGAGCAAGCCCAGCGTGTGTGCGCAGATGCTGCTCTGCCTTCCGGGGCTGTTGCGTAGCTGTGGGTTGTGACTTACCCTGTTCCACAGCACGTGGATTCAGAGGAGGATGAGCCAGGAAGGACAAATGTTTGCAACCTGGTTGAGCCTTGCTGCGTGTTCTGGTAGATCTGTCTGGTGGTTGAAAGCTCAGTGTAACACCCCAAGGACCAAGATGTCTCAGACCCTTCTGCTCCACGCAGGTGAGACCTTACCTGCAGAGCTGCATCCAGCTCTGGGGATTCCAGCGTCAGAAGGATTTGGAGCTGCTGGAGCAGGTCCAGAGGAGGCCGCAGAGATGCCCTGAGGGCTGGAGCCAGGCCGGGAGAGCTGGGGATGTTCACCTGGAGAGGAGAAGGCTCCAGGGGGACCTCAGAGGCCCTTCTAATGGCTAAAGGGGCTCCAAGAGAGCTGGAGAGGGACTTTGGACAAGAGCCTGGAGGGACAGGACAAGGAAGAATGGCTTCCCACTGCCAGAGGGCAGGGTATCAGATGGGACGATGGGAAAGAATTCTTCCCTGTGAGGGTGGTGAGGCCCTGGCATAGGGTGCCCAGAGAAGCTGTGGCTGCCCCATCCCTGAAATTGTTCAAGGCCAGGTTGGACAGGGCTTGGAAGAACCTGGTCTAGTGGAAGGTGTGCCTGCCCATGGCAAGATGAGCTCTCAGGTCTCTTCCAACCCAAACCAGTCTGGGATTCTGTGGTTTTGGATCAGGGATCCACCTCCTTCCATATCCAGCCACCTTTCCTCCATTCCCCTCTGACTTGCTCCTTCAGGTAGCCCCTTGACTGAAGGGCAGTGGGGACCTTTTGGGCACCCCCTTCCCCAATCCAGGCATACAGCAGGTCTGAAGTGAAGATGTTCACTTTTGTCCCCTCTCTAGCTTGGGGGCATGGGGACATTTGCCCTAGCCTCTGTTCTGGCACACTGGTATTTAATGGGGGAGTTTCACTGGCTCCTTGTTAGCTGCACGCAGGCCTTGGTAGCAGCATCACCTTCTCAGCGGGAAGAGGTGATTGATCAGGGTCCCGCTGCTCAGCTAACAGGGTGATGTGTGCAGCAGGATCCTTGGCCGCTGTCCTAGCCCAGGACACTGGCCCTGGAGATGCACAGGGGGTGATTGAACCTGGCAGCCGGCTTATCCCGTGTCCGCATTTGGGAAGCGGGGGCATTAGCTCAGGCAGTTGCAGCTGCTTCCCAGAGGGATGCGACACATTGCCATCTGTCCCTGCGCAACATAACATGCTGGCTGCTGAGCCAGGAACAGGGCTTGGCACCTTCCTTTGGATTCGTGGCTCTCCCTGCAGTGCTTGTTGTGCTCCGTGTTCAGGCCTGGCTCTGCTTCCCACCCTGGCAGTTGGATTTTGCTGTGGTGAAGTGGCTTTTTTGGCATTGAAAGAACCTGCAACAGACTTGGGCAGAGTTACAGGAAAAGAGGGGAATTAAATCAACGCTACGTTCTTGATGAGAACCTGTGCCTTGATCTGATCCCTGTCCCTGGAAGACAGCAGAGGATCATGCTGCGCTCACTTTGCATCCTGCAGAGGAATTGGAGGGGAAGCCTCCCGGGTGTGTGGCTGAGAGGCCAAAGCCAGTGGAGTTGTTCTGAGCTGGAGGCCAGGCCTCCCTTTTTGGGAAGGTTTCTAAGCATAGATGGCCGCATGTGCTGTTGTCCCGGGACTGAAGCTGTTTTGGGATGGGCTCTCCCTGGATTTAGCAGCGGCAAAGGATGGGGTTTCCTGTAGCAGCCTGTGTGCTCGTGGCAGAGGTTGTATGAGCTGCCAAGATGGGAAGGTGCCTCCCGTCACCGGGTTAGCATGGGACCGTGGGAAGCAGGCAGGGAACTCTGTTGCTGCCCTTATTGCAGGGGATACAACTCCAGGCAGAGCAGTTGACTTGCAGGGAGACATCCTGAGCTGAACCAAAGCACCAGGTTCAGAGCCCTGACAGCATCTCCTCTCTGAGTGAAGAGGGAAAACCTGCTGCGACTGTGGGTACCTGCTGCAGGTGTGGCTTTGCTGTGAAAGTGGGATGGACTTGGCACCTCTTGGACTGGCCGGGTGGCGATGGACTCACTCCAGGGGAGCCGGAGCCCCACAGTGCCTGTCGTGCTCAGACTACAGGGACCTGCCTGTCTTCAAGGAAGAGGGAGAGCCAGGGAGGAGCATCAGCTTAGGCCCCTCTGGCTGCTGACAGGTTTAATTTCTGAGGTGGTGTCTTGTGATCTGGGAATGACACTTCAAATACCTCATAACCCTTTGGGGAAACCTGGACCACCTTCTGTGAGAGCTTCTCTGTTAAACCCAAGCAGACCCCGGAAGAGATGGGCATGGAGTGCTGTGAGAACAGCAGAGAGGGGGTGGCAGCCCTTGGTGCCTGGGGGTATTTGGTGCTGTGCTGCCTCTTTGTTCAGCTGCAGGTGTTTGGACAGAGTGTTTCCGCAGTGCTGGAGGAATACCCAGGGGTGATAGCAGAAGTCGGTGGGAAATTCCTGTGAAGTTCTTGGTTTTTGAGTGAGATGCCATCAAGTAGTATCAGGGGTATCAGGGAGGTTTTCTGCTGGGGGCTGGGACAGTTTCAGTCCCTGCAGACCAAGGCTGATGTCAGTGCTCCCTGGGTTTGAGCTCCAGCCTGCTTTGATGCTCACATGGGAATTCAGGTGGAGTTTTTTCATAAATCATGGAATGGTTTGGGTTGGAAGGGACCTTAAAGACCATCTCATTCCAATGCAGGCACACCTTCCACTAGACCAGGCTGCTCCAAGCCCTGTTCAACGTGCTCTTGGACAC
>NW_008239119.1:17792-18266 GCF_000691975.1 Corvus brachyrhynchos | reverse complement strand
GACGCGGCAGCCACAGCTTCTCTGGGCAACCTGTGCCAGAGCCTCACCACCCTCACAGAGAAGAATTTCTTCCCAGTATCCCATTCTACCCTGCCCTCTGGCAGTGGGAAGCCATTCTTCCTCCCTGTCCTGTCCCTCCAGGCCCTTGTCCAAAGTCCCTCTCCAGCTCTCTTGGAGCCCCTTTAGGCATTGGAAGGGCCTCTGAGGTCTCCCCGGATGAAGACCCCCAGCTCTCCCAGCCTGTCTCCAGAGCAGAGGGGCTTCAGCCCTGAGAGCGTTTCCATGGCCTCCTCTGGACATGCTCCAGCAGCTCCACATCTTTCTGATGTTGGAATCCCCAGAGCTGGATGCAGCTCTGCAGGTGGTGAATCACCTGGAATGAGGAAAAAAAGAATGAGGAGCTGTTGGACCTCAGAAATGTCACATCCCTGCAATGACTGGATGCAGTAGCAGCACCTCTTTTGACAAGAACAA
>NW_008239119.1:17221-17757 GCF_000691975.1 Corvus brachyrhynchos | reverse complement strand
ATGGGAGCGCCAGTGGTTGGAATGCTGATGTGTAACAGCGGTGAATAAAATTGCTCTCAGCTAATATGATCTCTGTTATTTCTTTTGCAGGAACGCCAAGGCCGTGTCAAGTAAAAGGCAATTCCTCCCCCACAGACTGCAGCAGACATTGCATCCCAGCTGTCTTTCAGAGTAAGAAAGGAGCAAGAGCAACCCAGAGAGAATTAGGACTTTTTTTTTCTTAATTCTTTTGACTTCAAAAAGACTTTTACAAACTTCCAGTTTAAAAAAAAAAAGAAAGTATTGGACTATCACAAGACATAGGACTGAAAAAACAAAAACAACAACAACAACAAAAAAAAATCCCTTCTAGGTAGAGTAGAGGTAAAACCTGTCCCCTTTCTTTTGGCTTTGGTTGTGATTTCAGAGCATAACGCTTTGTTTTTTGTCTTTTTACTATGGTTTTTGGATTTTCAAGTCCATAAGTGGCATATGCCTTTTTTTTTTCTCTCATTTTTAAATCCCATCATTTCCCCTCCTTCCACCCTCTTGCGCCT
>NW_008239119.1:3168-17211 GCF_000691975.1 Corvus brachyrhynchos | reverse complement strand
ACATTTGCACTTGGAACACTGAATTGTAACATCCACCATGCAAAGTGGAGTAACTTTATTTTTCTTTCTTTCGCCGGACTGGAAGAGGAGGAATTCCATGAGGAAGTTGGGGTTTTGGCCTAAGAAGAATTGAACAGAAAATTGCCCACAAGGTTATGTCTTAAAGGTGGTTCATTTTTCTCTGACCTTTTGTTACTCAAAAGTCAAGTACTAGGAGTCCTAAGAAATGTTCTGTTCTTGTGCATTATATGGATTTAAAGATTAAGTCTGGATGAATTTGATTTTTTGAAAGCTGAGACCAGTGGTAGAAATCTTTTTATTTACAGGAAAATGAATTTTGGACAATAAAAAGCCCAAAACAAACAATCCAAGGAAGAAATATTGTAAAATGTGTAGTGACTATGTTTCAGTTTCTTGTTAAGCCAGTGAGGAATGGGCGTTGCCTTTCTTTTCACCATTAATCACTTCTCAATAATAAATGTGAGATCCTGTTGAGCATCACTGTTGTCTCCTGCTCCCTTCCCTGTGCTGTCAGCTCCTTGGATTCCAAGTATTGGAAAAATACCTGAAGAGGAGTGGAGAGGTGATTTCCCTCGGGTTTGAAGTAGGGTGCTCTCACGTGGGCATCCCCAGCTCAATCGTGCATCTGTTCCCAGCCCTTTGGGATACTATGGCCCCCCTGGTGTGGTCTGGCTCCAGGTGTGAGGGGCAGTGCCCACCTGGCCTTGCTCCCAGGATTCCTTCCCATGTCATGGGTAAGTTGGGAATGATCCAGCTCCTTCCAGGTGTGGGAAATGCAGACACCTCACAGCCCCAACCCTCTTTCCTAGGAAAACCACTCATTGTCAAGAAAATAACAGTAAAAGAATCCTCCCTCTTCCTCTTCTCTTGTCATGGCCCCTGCTGCTCATTTTTGGTAGACTCCACCTCTGTTCAGTGCCCATTGCTCCAGGAGCAGACTGTCAGATCCCCTCCAGTCTGACAAGGGCTGCTCTGGAAATGAGGTCAGGTGTCCTGGGGGCACAGGCAGCATCAGGGCCCCCAAGTGCCAGCAGACTTGCTGACGGGAACTTGCTATGTGCGTGACGGAGTAAACCCTTACCAGCTGCCTTTGCCCTCCCTTTGCGCTGGGGAAGGGGCTATGAGGGAGCCCTGGGTAAGAGGTGATGCAGAGATGGTGTCATTTGGGGCACCCCAATGTCACTGGGAGAGTGGAAATGCAGTGGAGAAGGTTAAGTAGGTTATAAGAGGGCTTAGGTGGGGTCCTCCCAAAAATGGCAGGTTACAGCCCGAAATGCTTGGAAATTTAGGGAGTGCGTTTGTGCAAAAAATACAAAAAACCTGTAGCTTTTGTTATCTTTATATATATATATACACACACACATATATTATAATTTTAATTAAAATTGATTTCAAAATACAACCCTGTATTTACTGTATTTTATACAGGATCTTGGACTATAAGAAATTTTCAATATAGATATATAGGGTTTGAAAATGCAAATACAATTTTTGTCTGTGTAAATTAAGCAACAACGGGCTTGAAAATGGAAGAAAATACGATATCTTTAAAGGCAATAGAAATAGCTTAGTGATTCAGAGTTTTTTTCTCTCCGTGAAACACAGCATGAGCTTGCAGCTCGTACTTAAATCGCTGCCGCCCCCTGGTGAAAAGAACCACGTAGTGCAGCCGCTCGGTGAGGCTATGCCACACTCAAAATGGCAGCTCGGGCACGGGTGACACCGCCCTTCCCAAGATGGGGGGGAGGGTCACGCATGCGCTTTGGGGGAGGACGAAATGGCCCATAGGCAGGACCTTCCTTCTCACAAAGGCGTCTTCCCGCCTGCCTAAGCCCGACCCTGCGCGGCGCTTTGCGGTGTGGGGACGCGGATGGTGCAAGAGCAGAGCCGGGGTCGGGTTCAGGCAACGGAATAGACGCTTTTCCGAGGAGCGGGACCGTCTTTGCCGTACCACACAAAAGATGGCGGCGTAGCCCGAAGTGGCTTCTGCCAGATCCCAAGAGGGCGAGGGGGCGAAAAACACATGACGCCAAAAGATAGCAGCTCAGCACGCTGATTTTGTCCTTCTAAAGAAGGCGGCATGATGCGCATGCGCCTTTGGGTAAGGACAAAATATGGTGCCGCGGAAGCACCAGAATTCTCGGAAAGGCGTCTCTACGGCTGCCTGAACCCGACGCCTATTTCGACGCCGACCCGGCGCTTTCAGCGCGATTTTCCGTGGCGTTTCCCGGTGTGTGAACACGAGTGGTGGGGTCAGCGGCGCCGGGGGCGGGAGGAAGCCTCTGTCCCGCGCCTGACGAGGACCCCGCGACGCCGCGCAGTGCCGGACCGGGCACCTGGTCGCACCCCACCCCCGGCCCGGGGAAATGCTTCAGGATTCAAAATGGTCGGAAAATAACAGTCACTAGAGCAGCCTTCGCCATTCCCCCTGCTCCCCCGAAGGGCAGGAGCTGTGCAGAGTCGGGAGCACTCCTTCCCAGGAGGTGAGAGGTGGAGGGGCCGGAGCTGGAGGCAGGGTTTCCCAGACGGAAAGCAGGGAGAATGTCAGCTCCCAGCAGCTCTCGGTGAGTGCTGGATGGACTCCGTGCTGGGCAGGTGGGAGATGTGGGTCATATTCACGTTCCCAGGAACTGCTGAAATGATAAGTCGCAGCAACCTCGCACGTCTGTGTGTAGAACCAGCTCTAATGCTGGCCGGCAGCCACGTGTGAGCTGGGAAATGAACATGAGGAGGCTGGGAACAAGTCCCACAAATTGGTTAAAATGGGATGGACTTTTGCCAAGCATCTGAAAATTGCTTTTGTTTTGCTTTAGGAATTCAAAACTGAAGCAATTCTCAAGGTGTTTCTTGCAGCTGCTGTTGGCTGAACAGATTGGCACCTGATTTACCTGTAAGGTCCTGGCTTGTTCACTGCCTCTCACAGCTTGTACAGTAGCTGGAATCCCAGTGGTGCAGGGATGCACTGGAATTCCTGAGTTAATGTTAAGTCTTGCCAGATGATTTTTACGAGGTAAAATTCCAGTGAATCTGTACCAAAAAACTGGAAGCCCTGAAGCACAAGAAGCTGTGCTGCAAGACCTGATGGCCTTGGTGTGCTCCTGGCTGTACCTGTTCAGGTATTCCCCTACTGTGCTGTCTGTCAGAGCCGTGGGGATGGGCAGATCCAAAGAGCTGGAGTTAAACCCCACGGAGGCATTTTGGAGCAGGCGGGTGGGACCAAGGCAGAGCTGCTCAGGGACTGCAGGTAGAAACTGAAGCCCTCACAGGGAGAGCTGTGTAATCATCACAATCCTCTGCTTTTCCTATGACAGAGCCTGTTCTTGGTCATTCCTGCAGTTTGCAGGGAGTAAAAATGCCCTTGGGGATTCCCTACTGGGACCAGCGATCCATATTTTGAGGGGAGTCTTTGAAACAGACCTGTAAGAAATGAGGATGCTGCAGCCAGAACAATGGGAATGGAGAGTCTGTCGCTGTTATCCCCAGAGAACGGCGAATCACGACATAGGTCCAGGTTAAAAGATATGGCCAAAGCAGAGTTAAGACCTCATTTAATGAATTTCTCCTCTTTTATAGTGTAGTTTGCAATAAAGAAATTACATGATTGGCTTATTCACTCACCACCTCTCAAGGTGATAGGCCGAGCAGTAAGACACCCATTTCCAAATATTATTCTCACAAGACTGAAAACAATTCTAGTGTTCTGACAACAATAGCAGGTGTAGAAATAGTTCACATTCTTACAAACTGTTACCCGTCCAGTTCTCACGAGAATGAAAGCTCTCACAGAGAAGCTGTGAGAAGCTGGATTTCTCTGTTTTTCAGCTAGAGGATGAGAAAGGAAAAACTTCACAAACTATAGAGCTGGAAATTTTCTCTGCTCCTGCCTTTTAGCATCCACAGAGAGTCCACAGTGAATGTTGTCTGGTGAGTCTCTCGATATCTCTGGTCTAATGCTGTGCTGTCACCAAGTGACCTCATTCTGATTTAAACGGTCCCAGTGTGCTGAAAGTACACACTGAAGTACAAAATGCCTGTGGGAAGGTTCATGCTCCCAAGGGATTGGTCTAGGGATGTGCAGCTTCTGAACTGCACAAATAATTCAGATTGCCACAATTGCCTGCTGGGCCATCGTTCTGGGCCAGGAGTATCAGGAAGGCGGCATCTTTGCTGCCAGCTCGACAGTTATTTTCCTTGGAGCTATCAGGACAAGAACAAAATGGTGATCATGCCCCACTTACAAACCACAGAGCATGATCAGTGCTGTAACTGTGTGGTTTTTTTCCTGCTCTCTGCAACTCTCTCAAGGATGCCCTGAAGTGCTCTGGCTCATGGCAATATAATCTGTGTGTAACAGCTTCCCATGCCTGTCTGTGCAGCTGGGTCAGTCACAGGCTGTCCCATAGAATCCCTGAGGCTGGAAGACCCTTTGAGACCATCAGGTCCAACTGCTGCCCCAGCACTGCCAGGGCCACTCCTTACCCCTGTCCCCAACTGCCGCATCAAGAACCACCCACTGACAAAAATTGGGGTGAGGGCTGCAGGCACAGACAGCGCCATTGCTCACTGGCAGGGGGTCTGGGGGTTCCCAGAGGGCGTCCAAAACCCCTGGCCTTCCCAGGCAGGATGGCTGGTGTGGAGAGCACAAGGTGCAGGTGGGAGCATCCCAAAGCCAGACTCGGGATCATTTCCCTGAAGTTCAAGGAACCCGTGCTCAGAGCACCTTTAACTCCACTGTGCTTGGGACCTTTGTGTAGGTGTAGGTTTTTATGCACTTTGAAACAGATCTTGGGATCTGCCAGTGAATTCAGTGAATTGTCCCAGCCAGAGGCCTTTTGGCTGACCTAAAAAGTAGCTTTTGAACCCTAGAGCCACAGGGCTTGTAGTGTTTTTCAACAGCAGAGCAAGACTCAATGGGTTATCCTGTTCAGCTGACCCCACGAGGGCCAGGTCAGCTGGGACAGCCCTTGCTGTCAGGCGTTTTCCTCCCTCAGAGAAAGAGAAACCACTTGACTTTACTCTGCAGGGTTCACTGAGGCTGTGAATTGTAATCCAGAGCATCTTCAGGCTCCCAGTGCTTGGGGCTGTGGCCTTTGGTGTGCAGAACACACCCCGATCTGTCTAACTCGGGTTTGGATGCACATTTCCAGTTACTCAGACTGGGAAGAGGCCAAGAGGGTGGTGAGAAGGGCTTTCTCCCGGGCCTGAACACCCTCAAGGCAGGGACGATTTTTAAATGTTTGTTGTCTTTTGTTTCCCAGCCCAGGGCTAAGTTGGTGTTCCCTGAATTGGATGCGCAGTTAGGGCATCCAAAGGATCGTGGCAAGCGCAGCACTGAAAACATCAGGATGAAACAGTTCTCAAGGATCTCAACTTTCTAAAACATTTGTCAAGATAAAACCATACAGGAATGACCTTGAAAGAAAAGCCGCTGTCAAGAAAAGCAGCAGGAGAACAGCTGTGAACAGAAACACTAAGGAATTGCTGCTGGCTTCCGGTCCCAGCGTCCTGTTTTTTCCAGGCAGGTTTTGTACTGAATTGAAAGGCAGTTTTCTTGCCTCTGCGAGGCACCTGCATCCTACCTGCGGAAGGAGAAAGTGTGGAGTGGTAAGTGGGAGGAAGGACCATTTTTAGATCTACCCTTGGATTCCAGTTCTTCGTGGAGGGTCTGTGCTGCCTGAAGTACAAACGAAGTAAATCCTGGAGTACCTGTTCGTTCACCTGCTGAGCTTGGAAGAGACACACTGGACATGAAATTCCAGGGAAGCTGCACTTGCAGTAGTGTCTGGAGCAAGAAGCAGTGGAAGCTGTTTGCTGTCTGCTTGTTCCCCACCTTCACATTATTGTCAAAATGGGACCTGTGCTATCAAAATGGATATTTTTTGTTCTGAAAAGCTTTCGCCCAGTGACCATCAATACTTGTATTTATTTTGATCATTTAGCCAGATGTAATAAGAATTTTACTTTAAAAGCCAACACTTGTAGTAGTTCTCTGCTTAGTTCTTGTCTGTGAGAACCGGCATTTGGGCAGGAGAGCTGCGGTCAGGAGTAAAGGATGGAGTAATCTGCTCCCTGGATGGACAGGGAAAGACTGAGTAGCAGGCAAAGGGAGTATTTATAAACTATATCAATATTTCACGGAAATTTGGGGTAGACCAGCGATGGGGGGCTCGGGTTCTGTCGGGGCCTGTCAGGATTAGCCATAAAAAACCTGGCCAAACCCTTGTCCCCTCAAGGGATGTGTCAAACAGTTCCACAGAAACACAATTCAGTAATGATTGCAGAGAAAAAATTACCGGTAATCGCTTATGATCTGAGGGAAATTTCCTCGGTAATTACAAAGCTAGGACATAGGGAATTTTGGAGGCAGAATCCCAATTTTGGCCATGGGCACCTGGATGAGAAGGCCGGTTCTTTTCCACAGAAGGGAAAGCCCGGCACCCCGGTGTTTCAGGGACAGACAATGGCCCATGTATGGGAGGGAACGACCGGCAGGACCTTTCTCCACCTCACCCCCCACTCCAAGGCACAGCAGGTCCAGGCATGACCAGCTCCTTTCAGAGGGTTGCCCGGGCACACCTGCACAGGGAGCTACTAGTTCAGAGGGGCTGATGAAGGTATCCCGAGTGTCCCTCCACGAACAACAGTTGGAGCATCCTAGCAGGAGCTAGGGAGCAGCCAGATGTACCTGGGCACCTGAGCACTCCAGGCAGCATGTGGGGTGCCATGGGGAAACTTTCAACTTTCCCCTTTTATCTTCTCAGTCCCTCCCCAGAGCCCCCAGAAAAGAGAGGTATTATTAGGAGAAAAGGGGCTTAAATTGAGGGAAAAAACTTCCTTTTCCATAACTGTCTCTATCAAAATTGAGGGGGAATCCCCTTCCCCTGCAATTTTAATAGTATCATTTGAAGGAAACCCCACCCCTTCTATGCTGTTAGGGGTATCAATTGACAGCAAATCCCCATTTTCCATTATTTTCTAGTTTAAATGGAAAGGGAAAACCTTGACTGTGCTATTTTATGGGTTTGAATTAAGGGTAACTCCTGCATTTTCATCATCCAAATGTGTAAATGGAGGGGGAAGCCCAGTTGTCCCCCTTTTTAAGGGTTTGAGCTGAGGGAAAAATTACTCTTTCTGTGTCATTTGAGAGATTTAAAGTGAGGAAACCCCCTCTTTTCCAAATATTTTAGGGGATTAAATTAAAGGGGAGAAACCATTTATTTGCCATCGTATTGGTTTAAGTGGAGGTAAACACCCCATTTTCTCATTTTAGGGGTTCAGTTAAAGGAAGTGCTCCCTTTTTCAGCATTTTAAGGGTTTAAATCTGCATTTCAGGGCACTTCTACCCATGCCCCGGTACCAAATATCTCATATGGGAGCAAGCCCAGCACATACGTAACCCTAACAGCACCCAGGAATTTATTAGTTTTCTTACTTTTATTTATAATGTATCTAGCCCTAATTAGAGGTCCCAATAAGAGCTTCATCATTCATACTACTTAGTCACATGTGAAGTACTACTTACTAATCACTAAGGAAAAACTGTGCAAATTAACAGCTAGTTATCCCACTTAGCTATCTATGCTGCCAAAATACAAAGTTTTATTTCTTAGCTGGTCTCTGCCCTTTTGTTTGATGTAGCTGTAGTAAAAAAGAAGGTATCATCAATTCCCTGAAGAGCATTTTTTCTCTCTCCAGCTCTTTACTCATTTTGAATTTAAATCAGAGGAGCCAAGCAGCTACAGCGCCTTTGACAGCTTTTATACCTTGTGGTAATTACCTCCTCCCTTTTCTGGGGCATGATGGGAATAAGAGGTGGACCTGGCCAGGGGTATATTAACCCCAGCCTTTGCTAAAGGGATTCATTTCCTCCCTGGGATTGAGTGGGATGAGAGATCTTCTCTCATTTCAATGAAGGGGGCCTTTCAGCTTATATCAGGTTTTTTTTTCCCCCCCAGTAAATGCTTTTGGCCTCTAAACCAACAGAGGTTTTGAAAACATTGTGAAGAAGATAGTGTTGAACACAGGGAGTATTTAGGCTCATAATTTTGGCTTGAGTGCTCAGGGGTGGTAAGGTGCTTTTCTAATTTCAGTTTTTCTTCTTGTTTTTTTTTCTTTAGGAGCATTGTAACTTCCAGGTTGTATTGAGTATGAAGCTTCAAATTTTTTTAGTGCATTCATTGTGTCATAAAAGGGACCTTGCCCATATCAAAGAAGATATCCAAAATTGTGGCTTCTGATAGGTAAGTTATGGATTACAGCTGGGAGAGTGTGAGCAGGGTAGCTGGCTTAGGAAGTGCCAGAAGGGGTTTTGAAGGCCATAGGGTGGGAAAAGGTGTCTATTTGAGGCTACCTAAGGCTTTTTCCCAAGCACAGCAGATGCATTTATACATCTTAAAGCACACAAATGCATCTACCGCACTCACAGAAATACCATATAACTTTGCCCCTCGCTGTCTCACGTGTCTATTGAAATAATGGCCACAGCTTTTGATTCTGGGTGAAGCCGGAGACCCAAGCACCTGGATGCGCTTAGGAGGTGGCGAGTAGCCGAATTGTGGGGATTTGGCCTATATGCCACTAGATTTGTGCATTGATCTTGATTTTTTTTTTTTTTTTTTTTTTTTTTTTTTTGTTTGTAGTGTAGCTGACTAAGAGGCTAACCCGGCTATTATGGGGCCTTCCAAGACGACTGAGGAGGACTCATTTCACATCCAACGTGGATTCATGTTGCCGGTCATCCAAAAGATAAGTTGGGGGCTACGACCTGGAGATAGGATGGCAGCAGGGTAGTGAGTTGGAAATTCCTGGGAAAAACTTAATAATTAGTGCAGGGGTAAGGGATGCTCTCTAAGGGGCCTCTTAGGACAGCTAAAGGGAGAGGCTCTACATTTGATTGCAACCGTAGGGTATGCAGTGCAGAGCAGTTCCAGTCTGTGTTGTGTTGTCTGGTGTGTTGCGTTGTCTAGCGTGTCTTCAGGATCCCTTGGATCAGATATGTCTGCCTTTTATCCTTGAGGACCTTATGGCAAGTGTCAGCCATCATCTCTAGGTTCTTGAACATTTGCACTTCTCGGCATGTCACCGATATCTTTTGTTCTCTTACCGACGGGCTCAGCCGTGTCTCGGGATCGCATCTCAGAAGTGTTGAGTCAGATGTCTTCTGAGGCCTCATTCCCAGCTGTATTGCCATACATCCTTTCCAGCCGTGAGTTGTAATGTCCTGGGGCTTATAACATTGTAAGGATACGGGGAGCATTCTGAACATAGCGTTGTTTTGCAGCCGTCTTGATCATCGTGACTGACAGTTCTTAAAATAGGTCACTCTATTACAGTCTTTTCTTCCGCTCCTTAGAGCTGCTTCCGTCTACTGTCGCTATGCCATCAGTCATCTCTTTTGGCGTCATCTCGGTCCTCACCGTCATTCTTCTCTCTGAGAGCTTTTTTTATCATCCTTGTGTCACACTGTTTGTAGCATAATGTGTTGTTTAAGTTTGTGTTTAGCCTGGAACTGCTCTGCCCTGTGGAATAGACTGGGGGGTAGGTGGAATAGAAAGAAGACTTTACGGGTAACCTTTATCTTTGCGTAACCACCTGAGCCACAACGCAGACGGAGCAACCACGGCCGGTCCGTGCGGGGTTCGGCGGGAGTGGTATGGCGGCGTTTCGCAGTTTTCTAGTCCTTTGTCTTAATGCATGCTGTTGTCAGATCCTAGGCGGTTTGCTTTGAGAAATGAGAACCTGGGAAAGGTTAAACTTGCCCTGTGTGTGTCTAAGTGACTTTGACAAATAATTCTTTTGCAGAGGGATAGGATGTAAACCTGCTACAAATGGCGGAGGCCAGAGGAGCACGGCGACGAGGCAGGTCGGCACCCAACCTCCTAGCGAAGCCTGAATTTCAGCTCTATGTTTACTTCATTGTTTGGCATTTTGTTTCATTTTGAAGATGTGAAGTGCTTGTCACGGCCGGGTGTCGGCACCGGGGAGATCGTGAGCCAGCTGGGTACCAGCAACAGAGATAAGTATTGATTCTAGCACAGACCTAGATGCTACCAGAGGTGTTGTACTAGTCATAAAACTATAAGCATCCTTTGGGTGTTTTTGTGTTTTACAGGTGGTCCACAGCATTCAAACCCCTATTCCAAAATGACAGAGACCCTTGTGGACAGAGATCACGGTCAAGTGATTTCAGATGGAAACTACCACGGCCAACACAATGCTCTCGGACCCTACATCGATACCTGCCTTTTCCTTTTGTTTTGCCCCTTCTCTGCCGGGAAGGTCAGGTAACCATTCTGCTTTTCAGGGAAGGTGTAAACGGTGGTTGGGGTGTAGTTTGGCCTCTAGATGGTATTCCTAGATTGACACAAGATGGCTGGAGCTGTTAAGTTATCATGCAGCCCTTTAACTTTTGTCATCACTTTCTTTCAGATGCAGATGGATTAAATCGGTGGCAGAGCGCCCCATACCGGGTGAGAGGGCTCCCACAGGAAAGTCGGTCGTCATCTGTCTTTGCAGGGCAAGTGTAAATGGTGACTGTGTTCCAGCATTGTTCTTTGTCTTTATTTTTAGGAGGGAAAGCTAGATCTCAGCAGTCAAGGTCAAATGAGCAAGGTAAGCAGTGACAGGTGGAAAGAAAAAGTTGTTATTCCTTGGGTGCCAAGTTCTGGTACAGCTCTAAGCATCCCCAATCATTTGTGTGTTTTAGGGGGTCCACTTGTATTATGCCAAGCCCCCTCACCGACTGGCCGATGTACCCAGCTCGCTGCCCTTATGAGCCCTCCCAAAGCATTATGGGCCTCTGCGATGAAGCCTTTGCCCTTTCCATTCAAAGATACGGTCCGGGCAGACTTTGGCAATGGCCGAGAAGTTGGGGTGAGTCAGGGAGGGAGGGGGGAGGAGCGAGGGTCTGCTCAAGTCTCAGCAATGCCGCATCACCTTGTCTCCTCTTAACCCAGGTATACCCTGGGATGATGGCGTCAGCCTTGGAGCGTGGCCAAAGTGTGTGGCCCCAGGACCCCGGCCTTCTTAGGAGACGGTGAGTAGTGGAATTGTTGGGTTTTGGCTAACGTGCCACTAAGTTCAAGCCTTGATATTTGGTTTTCTTTATTGTAGCTGACTAAGAGACAACAGCCCGGCAATGGCAGGAGCTTCCTGGATGGCAAGGCGGCCCTCTTTTGCACCCGAAGAGGATTCACATCCCTGGATGTCTGAGAGATAAGTCGATGGGATGAAAGCGGGGTGTTGGGTAGGGGGTTGGTGGGAGGGATTTTTGAGTCAGCTTTGGAGACGGGGCTACCCACAAAGGGGCCCGTTAGGCCACATAAAGGGAAAGCCTCACTTTTGATCACAATGCCGAGGTGCGCAGGGCAGAGCAGTCCCAGTGCATGTTGTGTCACTTGTCTGTTGTGTATTCTGTGTCTTTTGGGCATCTTGTGTCTCATGTCTTTTGCCTTAGCCCTTTGATGTGCTTGCGGTCATTCTTCTCACCAAGAGTTTTCTCTTCTCGTTGCGTCCCCTCCTTTGTCATCTGCTGCATGCAAATCCTGCATGGGATGTGGCCTGGAGCTGCTCTGCCCTACTGCACAGTCTGGCCTATAGGTGTAATAGGGCAAGGCTTGGGGACTTGGAATTTGTTCTGTAGGGTGTAGTTTGGCCTCTAGATGATATTCCTAGATTGACACAGGATGGCTGGAGCTGTTAAGTTCTCATGCAGCACTTTGACTTTTGTCATCACTTTCTTGCAGACGCAGACGGATTAAATCCATGGCAGAGCGCCCTATACTGGGTGAGGGGATTCCTGCAGGAAGGTCGGTCACCATTTGTCTTTGCAAGGCAAGTGTGAATGGTGACTGTGTTCCAGCATTGTTCTTTGTCTTTATTTTTAGGAGACAAAGCCAGATCTCAGCAGTCAAGGTCAAGTGAGCGAGGTAAGCGGTGACCCGTGGACAGAATGACTTGTTATTGCTTGGGTATCACGATGAAGCCTTTACATTTTCTGTTCCAAGGTGCCTTGCGGGTGACCTTTGGCAACGGCGGAGGAGTTGCGGCGAGTCGGGGAGGGAGGCAGGAGGAGCGAGGGTCCCCTCAAGTTCAAGCAATTCCACAGCACCTTGTCCCTTCTTAACCCAGGCATACCCCGCAATGATGGCGTCTGCCTCAGAGTGTGGCCGAAGCGTGCTGCCAGAGGACCCCGGCCTTCTTAGGAGATGGTGAGTAGCAGAATTGTCAGGTTTTGGCTGACGTGCCACTAAGTTCATGTACTGATGTTTGGTTTTCTTTGTTGTAGCCGACTAGGAGGTGGCAGGAACTTCCCGGACAGCGAGGTAGCCTTATTTTGCACCTGAGGCAGATTCACATCACGGACGTCCGAGAGATAAGTCGAGGGTTACAACCCACAGAGGGGACGAAAGCAGGGTGCCGGGTCGGGCCTTGCCGGGAGGGATTTTGCTTTGAAGGCGGGAATGTCCAAGAAGGGGCCCCTTAGCCCACATAAAGGGCAAGTCTCACTTTTGATCACAATGCCGAGGCGGGCAGAGCAGTCCCGGTGCGTGTCGTGTCACTTGTCTATTGTATGTTCTGTGTCTTTTGGGCATCTTGTGTCTTAGGCCTTTTTCCTTAGCCCTTTGAGGGGCCAGCTTATCGGAAATGCCGGGCATCATCCTTAGCATCCGTGTTCCTCGGCCGAGTGCCGATACTGTCGGACCTTTGACCGATGAGCTCGGATGCACATCGGAATCGCATCTCCCTTTAGAAGCATTGAGTCAGAGGTCTTTTATGGTCTTGTTCTGAGCTATATTCACAGCTGTGCACCGCAGTGATCCATTAGAGGATCAGGACTTGTCAGAATGCAAAGAGCGGTAGAGGATTCTGACCGTACGATTCTCGGGCATCCATCTTTGCGGTTCTCGGAATAAGCCCTTCTGTTAGCATCTTCTTCGAGCCTCGTCGGTCTCGCTGAGATCATCTCGCTCCGCATTCTCTCGGTCCTTGCGGCCATTCCTCTTGTCGGAGTTTTCTCTCTTCATCGCATCTCCTCGTTTGTCATTTCCTGTGTCACAGGTGCCTGCATGGGTTTGGCCCGGAGCTGCTCTGCCCTGCCATGTAGTCTGGTGTATAGGTGTAGTAGGACAAGTCCCAAGGCCTTGAAATTTGTAATGTAGGGTGTAGTTTGGCCTCTAGCCGGTATTCCTAGATTGACACAGGATGCCTGGAGCTGTTATCATGCAGGACTCTGACTTTTGTCATCTCTTTCTTTCAGATGCAGACGGATCAAATCTGTGGCAGGGCGCCCCAGACCGGGTGAGGTATTTCCCACCTTCCCACAAGAAGGTCAGTCACCGTTTGTGTTTGTGGGGCAACTGTAAATGGTGGCTATGTTACAGCATTGTTCTTTGTCTTTGCTTTCAGGAGGTAAAGCCAGATAGCAGCAGTCAAGGTCGATGGAGTGAGGTAAGCAGTGGCAGAATGAGTTGTTATTGCTTGGTTATCAATTTCTGGTGCAGTTCTAAGCATCCATTGTCATTTGTGTGTTTTAGGTGGTCCGCTTGTATTACGCCGAAGCCCCTTGCCGATCGGCCGATGGACCCGCTTCACCACTGTCGTGAGCGCTCTGGAAGTATTACGGGACTCTGCAATGAAGCCTTCACATTTTCTGTTCTGAGGTACCTTCCGGTACATCCATGGCCGAGGAGTTGTGATGAGTCGGGGAGGGGGGAGGAGGAAGGGAGGGTCCACTTAAGTTTCAGCAATGCCACAACACCTTGTCTCCTCTTAACCCAGGCATACCCTGTGATGATGGTGTCGGCCTCGGAGTGTGGCCGAAGCGTGTGGTCCGAGGACCCCGGCCTTCTTAGGAGACGGTGAGTAGTGGAATTGTCGGAGCTTTGGCTGACGTGCCACTAAGTTCCTGTAGCGATGTTTGGTTTTCTTTATTGTGGTTGACTAGGAGACGACAGCCTGGTGATGACAGGAGCTTCCCAGAGGGCGAGCCGGCCTTCTGTTGTGCCTGGGGAGGATTCCCAT
>NW_008239119.1:1899-3041 GCF_000691975.1 Corvus brachyrhynchos | reverse complement strand
GGTGACGACAGGAGCTTCCCCGAGGGTGAGCCGGCCTTCTGTTGTGCCTGAGGAGGATTCCCATCTCCAGATGTCTGAGAGATAAGTTGAGGGCTACAATCCACTGAGGGAATGAATGTGAGGTGTTGGGTCAGGGCTTGCCGGGAGGGATTTTTGAGTGAGCTTTGGAGGTGGGGATGTCCAGGAAGGGGCCCCTTAGGCCACCTAAAGGGCAAGTCTCACTTTTGATCACAGTGCTGAGGTGAGCAGAGCAGTCCCAGTGTGTCTCACTTTTCTATTGTATGTTCTGTGTCTTTTGGGCATCTTCTGTTGCAGGTCTTTTGCCTTAGCCCTTTGAGATGCTTATTGGAAATGCTGGGTGTTATTCTTAGCATCTCTGCTCTCGGTGCTCCTCGGCCCGGTGCCGATACCACTGATCCTTTGACGCAAGAGCTTGGAGGCGCATCAGAATTGCATCTCGCTTTAGAAGCGTCGAGTCGGATGTCTTTTACGGTCTTGTTCTGAGCTGTATTCACAGCTGTATGCCGCAATGATCCATTATAGCGGATTAGGACTTGTCAGAATGTGAAGAGTGGTAGAGGGTTCTGACTGTATGATTCTCGGGCATCCGTCTTTGTGGTTCTCAGAATAAGTCCTTCTTCTGCCAGGGTTCTTCGAGCCTCGTCGGCTCACCGTCAGTCTCGCCTAGGTCCTCTCATTCCTCGTTCTCTCGGTCCTTGCAATCGTTCTTCTCGCCTAGGGTTTTCTCTTCATCGCATCCCCTCCTTTGTCCTTTCCTGTGTCACAGGTGTCTGCATGAATTTGGCCCAGAGCTGCTCTGCCCTGCTGCACGGTCTGGCATATGGGTGTAATAGGACAAGGCCTGGGGACTTGTAATTTGTGATGTAGGCTGTAGTTTGGCCTCTAGATGGTATTCCTAGATTGACACAAGATGGCTGGAGCTGTTAAGTTCTCATGTAGCCCTTTGACTTTTGTCATCGCTTTCTTTCAGATGCGGAGGGATTAAATCCGTGGCAGAGCGCCCTGGACCGGGTGAGGGGGTTCCCACAGGAAGGTCAGTCACCATTTGTGTTTGTGGGGCAAGTGTAAATGGTGGCTGTGTTACAGCATTGTTCTTTGTCTTTATTTTTAGGAGGTCAAGC
>NW_008239119.1:0-615 GCF_000691975.1 Corvus brachyrhynchos | reverse complement strand
GGCTGCGCGGAAGGGAGCAGCAGCCAGGGAAGATGTACCAAAGTATCTTCATTGGTGGAGTGTTTTGATGAATGGCTGCAGTCAGTGTGTACACTGAAGAGCGTGTGACTGTCTGTATCTGTGTGTGAGAGATTGTGTCTGCCTATGTGGTTGTGTCTGCCTGTGAGAGTGTGTGTGTGGAATGGTTCTAACCTTGTGTGTTTGGTTTTTGCCTTTCAGGTTTTTCAATACATTTTTAAATTTAGAATAAAAAAACCCCAGCTGGGGTTCCCCCCCCCGGGCTCAGGTTTTTTTTCCCTCGGTCCCAGCGGTCTGTGAGGCGATGTTCATCGCCAGGGTTTGGGTGTGGACCGTGCCGGGGCTGGGGTTTTGTCAGGCAGGACGATTTGGAGGGTCTCGGGAACCCTGTTTCCGAGGGGCCTGGGTGGGGAGAGTGGTTGAGATGATGGTGGGATTGTGTGGAAGCTGAGAGGTGTGTGTGTGTGTGTGGAATGGTTCTAACCTTGTGTGTTTGGTTTTTGCCTTTCAGGTTTTTCAATACATTTTTAAATTTAGAATAAAAAAATCCCAGCTGGTTTTTTTTTTTTTTCCCCCCCGGCTGGGGTTTTTTTTCCC
>NW_008239118.1:744056-745173 GCF_000691975.1 Corvus brachyrhynchos | reverse complement strand
GACTCTTCCTCTCCTCCCATTTCCCACCACTCCGCTCAAGGCTTTCCACACTCACTCTTTTCCTCCCTCAGTGGCATCACAGCGGAACACAGCAAGGTTTTGGCTGGCACTTCAGCTCTCCAAGTTGATCTTATCAAGAACTCTTCTGCTTTTCACTGCACCAGCCACAACAACATTTGCTCACTAAAATAAATGCTTTCCACGATGAACTGAAGGTACAAGGGAACAAGTGCTGCACAGTAATATTTTTCAGCCTGAGGACAAAGAAATACTTTCTAAGGTTTGGATCCTGTTCCAGTGCACCGGAACCAAATCAGTCTGCTTCCACTCTGAAAACATCAGCAACACCAAACTGAGCTGACAGCATGAAGCACCTCACTGTTCCTACCCTGCCTGTGCCTCACACCCTGCTCTACCACGCTACAGACTGCCGGGAGCAAGATTCATCCTTGAGAATCGTCACACTGATATCCTTGAACATTCCAACCTCGATGACAATATTGTAGGAACCTCCTGCATTCCATTCCCTAGTACAGCAACAAGAAAAAGTCCTCACCCACCCTGCATCTTCAAAAAATAGTGTATAAGGTTTAAATAAGCCTTGTGGTTTGAGGGGCACCATCTGCCTAAAAAGCTCAACTCTGCATCCAGATGAAATGAACACCACAGTTATAAACATATACTATAATATTGACTTCTCACAAGTATAAAAGTAGATATTATATAATGTTAGAAATGCTTTTTGCTGTGTGGATGTAGTTTTCTCTCTTTTTAGCAAGAACGTTAGCAAGTGTGAGCAAGTAAGATAACCTCCAAGCAAACAGAGGATGAGGCCCGAAAAGCTGATAATCAACACTTTGTCCAGAGAACAAAAGGGCCCAAAGGCTACTCCGCCCGAAGAACGGGCGGCCAGGAGAGTCCGAGAGCTGCTATCACCGCTCTGCCCGGAGAGACGAAGAGGCCCAAAGCTGCAATCAGCCCTGACTGACTAGAGAATTAAGAGATCCACCCTACCATCGACTCTTACCTAGCGAGCCCAACCCCAAGAATCAAAAGAAATAAAACCACAAGGCAGAAGAGTACGCCTGCTCTAAAAAGGCGGAACCAAGGAGTGGCC
>NW_008239118.1:742651-743944 GCF_000691975.1 Corvus brachyrhynchos | reverse complement strand
GGCCATTACCCCTTTGCTTTATTTTATGTGTCTCTTATTGTCTTTATATTAAACCCTTTAAATTCTCACAGGAGAGCGAACCTCGTTTTTCACAACTGGGGGCTCGTCCCGGATCTACACCTCGCCTCCGAAAAGCATGGGAGGATTCAAAAAGTAAGGGTAAGGCGCCTCCCGCCCACATTGGCAGGATCCTTGCTTAGCATCCTCTGGTGCTGTTTGGTGGCAGCAGGGCAACACCCGGAGGACAAGAAAGACAAAAAAATAAAGCAAATGAAAGGGAGTGCTCTCAACAAAAATCCCACAGACACTAGAAAAGAAACAGGACCGGTAAGTATTGTCCAAAGAAAGAGGGGGTGGTTACGGGAGATGAGTGTGCGTGAATGAGACGCAGACTGGTTGCCCCCAGATCTGCGAAGCGAGTGTGGTAGTCTCTGAGTGCTGCAGTTCCGTCTTGTTCGCGAGAATGGCGGCCAGCGAGGAGACGAAGCAAGAGATAAAAAGAATGAAAATCTCCCAGAGTGACTGGGACAGGGTCCCAGGGAAGGGGTTGCAAAGTGGGAGCTACCCCCCCCTTTTTTCCCCCCCATATGCTGGGTTGAGGAAAACTCCTAGAGGACCCAGGGTCTAAAGTTACCCCAAGAGAATTTGGGGTTGGATGCTAGCAGTGCTGGGTTGAGGGAAATCCAAGAACACCCAGAATCCTAAGGATTATATCATACCCATGCGTGGATACTAACAAGTGACTTGAAAGAGGTACCTTATTATTCTATTGTGAGTAAGAATAAGTAAGTGAACAAATAGTAAAAAAGAGTGAATGCGTGAATGAAAAACTGTGTAATTAGAAGTTAACTTTGTTTTTGGGGAAGGTGGGCTATAATAATTTTTTTGTTGTTTTTGTACTGTGAAAGGGTGGGTAGTATTTTACAGCAGTGAAGAGTGGTGTTTTAAAAGAATGAATTAGTATTTCAAAGGGGGGGATAAATCGGTATTTTAAGTGTTAGAATAGAGAACTCCTGGAAAAATGGGACAACAACCTAGTAAATTAAGTTCAAATTATAAAAGGGTGCCAGAGGATATACCCCAAGACAGTCCCCTCGGGGTCAAACTCACAAACTGGGAAACTGATCCTTCTACAAAAGGAAAAAGTAAAGTAAAAATGATTCAATTCTGCATGAAAGAGTGGGTAAAAAAAGAAATCAGATCTGATCATGTGTACTGGCCAAAATATGGGTCTGATGAGGCATGAATTTGCCAGGCTCTAAATGTATTTGTAAATTCAAAAGAGCCATCTCA
>NW_008239118.1:740192-741137 GCF_000691975.1 Corvus brachyrhynchos | reverse complement strand
GATCTGAAAATATTTCAAGAGACACACACAGAAGAAAAATAGGGAAGTCATGGGCTCTATTTTTTGGGGGATAAATACCATCTGGAGCCTTTGATAACTTTAAAAGTAGGCCCCCAAGAGGAAGTATTATAATTTATAGTTGACACTGGGGCAGAAAGGACTTGTGTGATGAATATTCCAAAAGGGTGTGATGTAAGTAATGATATGGTAAAAGTAACGGGAGCAAAGGGGGAAGGATTTAAGGTCCCTGTCATTAAAGATGTGGTTATTGAAGGGGAAACAAAAATAGGGATAGGGGATGTTTTGTTAGTTCCTGGGGCTGGCAGCAATTTATTAGGAAGGGATTTACAAATCCAACTGGGGATTGGAGTCATACCAGAAGAAGGGAGAATGACGGCCAAAGTGTTAAAACTTAGCCAAGAAGATGAAAGAAAAATTAACAGAGAAGTTTGGGCTGGGGAAGGGAATAGGGGTGGACTAGATATTGACCCCATAAGGGTCACAATTGAAAAAGAAGAATGTCCCATTCGTGTACGTCAGTACCCTATATCTTTAGAAGGGAGAAAAGGCTTAAAACCAGTAATAGAAGAATTAATAAAGGATGGGACACTAGAACCTTGTAAATCCCCTCATAATACCCCTATTCTCCCAGTAAAGAAATCTGATGGAAATTATAGATTAGTGCAAGATTTAAGAGAAGGAAACAAAAGAACACAGGCCTGCTACCGTATGGTTCCTAATACCTACACTCTTTTAAGCAAAAATCCACCTCAACATCAGTGGTTTAGTGTGGTGGATCTTAAAGATGCCTTTTGGGCCTGCCCACTGGCAGAGGAAAGCCAAAATATTTTTGCCTTTGAATGGGAAGATCCAAACACAAGGGGAAAAGAACCAATTGAGGTGGTCTAAACTGCCACAGGGGTATTGTGAGGCCCCAAATTTATT
>NW_008239118.1:737187-737725 GCF_000691975.1 Corvus brachyrhynchos | reverse complement strand
AAATTCTGGGACATCTTGGAGAAGAATATTCTCACTTCAAACGGGAAGGGTTGGGACTGTATCAAACAGGGAACTCTCATGTTCTGATTCTAGCCTGTGATTTGTGTTAAGAAGGGGGAGAATCACAACTTCCATCAGTGCCACATCATATACCCTGTTTAAATTATTCTAACATGGGGCATGCCAGCCAGGTCAAATATAAGTAATTAATCTGTCGGGAAATTAGCATTTCACACCATCAACACCCTAGTTGTAAAGGGTGCCAAGCACAAAATCGACCCCCTATCCAGACAAAATCATAAGCAACAAAAGCAATAACTTTGCTCTGCAGATAGGAATTACTAGTGCCTGTTGAATGGGAAATACCTAAGATATAATAAGATACTACAGTTAAAAAAAAAAAAAAAGGTGCCAAAAGAAACTTGAAAGGAAGTGACAAGGAAATAGAGGGCAAGACCGGGTTGGCCACTGTACTCGCCACCAAGAAGATCCAATACACCTGCTATGGGTTGCAACCTCATAGGCAAGGGAGGTGGGA
>NW_008239118.1:736092-736660 GCF_000691975.1 Corvus brachyrhynchos | reverse complement strand
ATGACAGAAGAATGGCCATGGAAAGGTAGCAGCGTAGGCCCGGTAGAACTCCTTAAATGGAACCGGACAAATATAAGAGGGGGGAACCGACCTGAGGGGTGGATTTTAAGTTCAACAGTGATAGGGGAAGAATGCCTCTGGCAAACTGGGAAAAACTTTCTTAATGAAGTAAAAAACACTCCCTGTAAAAGGTGTAAAGTGAGTAACAAAACTTCAATGTAGTGGGTCCCAGAAAAACCAACTTGGTATTGAGCTCAGAAAAAAAGAAGAGACTGTGTATATGATAATGAAATTGGACTCTTTCAGTGTAATGACACAAGGAAAAATCCTTTTTTTGGAATCCCAGAAATAGCCAAATTTTGGGAGAATATAAATCAACAAGAAAGTAATTATTGGAAAGCACCAGATGGCTTATTTTGGATATGTGGGGAAAGGGCATACCCGAGACTCCCTTCACATTGGAAAGGGAGTTGTACACTAGGAATCATTCAACCAGGGTTTTTCCTTTTACCAGAACCAGAGGGAGATCAATTAGGAATACCTGTCTATGAAGACTTCAAAAGAAATA
>NW_008239118.1:734178-735791 GCF_000691975.1 Corvus brachyrhynchos | reverse complement strand
TATCATCAGACTCCAAGCCCTTGTAGAAATCATAACCAATGAAACAGCCGGGGCTATGGAATTAATAGTCAGCCAGCAACACCAAACCAGAGCTGCAATATATCAAAATAGGCTGGCTTTAGACTATTTACTGGCTGAAGAAGGGGATGTATGCGGGAAGTTCAATACATCGGATTGTTGTTTAAAAATCGATGACAATGAGGATGCCATTCTAGATATCGCCAACAATATCAGAAAAATAGCCCCTGTACCAGTCCAAAAATGAGAATCAATGATGACTGCTAACTGGTGGGATGGCATATTGGGGAAAGAATGGTGGAAGAAGCTAGGCTTCTTCCTCTTATGTGCTACAGCCAGTCTAATATTTCTCCCTTGCTTGATCCCCTGCTTTATTCAGCTAATCACAAGCGTAGTTCAAGGCATGCAAGTTGTGGCAATGCCTACGGACCCAAAGTTGGCTATGTCTGGAACAGCACAAAAAATTATAGTATTAAAAAGACAAAGTGATATAAAAGACCCTCTCGAAGAAGCCAAATTGATCTGTGAAAAGAACGAATGGACAGTAGAAGCCAAGAAAAAAGAATTATTGCTCAAGCCAAATGATTTATAAAATAGAAAAAGGGGGGATTGTTATAAACACATACTATAATATTGGCTTCTCACAAGTATAAAAGTAGATATTATATAATGTTAGAAATGCTTTTTGCTGTGTGAATGTAGTTTTCTCTCTTTTTAGCAAGAACGTTAGCAAGTGTGAGCAAGTAAGATAACCTCCAAGCAAACAGAGGATGAGGCCCAAGAAGCTGCTAACCCACACTTTGTGGAACAAAAAGGCCCAAAGGCTACTCCGCCCGAAGAACGGGCAGCCAGGGGAGTCCAAGAGCTGCTATCACCGCTCTGTCCGGAGAGACGAAGAGGCCCAAAGCTGCAATCAGCCCTGACTGACTAGAGAATTAAGAGATCCACCCTACCATCGACTCTTACCTAGCGAGCCCAACCCCAAGAATCAAAAGAAATAAAACCACAAGGCAGAAGAGTACGCCTGCTCTAAAAAGGCGGAACCAAGGAGTGGCCATGCAGAACAGCTCTGGGAAAAGTTTGAATATTAATAGAGAACAGACAGTAAAAATAGTATAAAAAGGACTCACCTCGAGCATCAGGTGTGCTCTTGGCAGAGCACCAAGACATCCGGCCATTACCCCTTTGCTTTATTTTATGTGTCTCTTATTGTCTTTATATTAAACCCTTTAAATTCTCACAGGAGAGTGAACCTCGTTTTTCACACCACAAATAGATCAATGAACAACAGATGCACGGGACACTGTCAGCTTGGTCCTCCAATTATCTCCCCCCCTGCCGCTGGATTGACACAGCAATGGAAACGTGACACCACGAAGGTCTCATGAGAGAGTACAAAATACATGGAACACCGCTTCCAGCAGGCACCCACGTCGGTATTTAAAGGCGTGGCTCAGTTAAAGAGCAATACCAACAAAGTCCCCTGGCAAAAAGCCTGGGGCGGCGGGGTTGGGTTTTTTCCAATCTTCCTTTCAGTGACTTTTGCAAGCAAGCTCTGAAGCGGACAAGCCACCAGTGTCCCCCAGCGTCCTTTG
>NW_008239118.1:717367-733848 GCF_000691975.1 Corvus brachyrhynchos | reverse complement strand
CGCCCGGGCGCGCCTCGCCTCCGCGCCTCTTCTCCCGCCTGCCCGCCCTCACAGCGCTCGCCTGGGCTCCGCACGGCTCGGACCGCGGCCGCTCCGTCGGTCCCTGTCAGCAGCCCAGTCCCCAAACTGCCATTCCTCCTCAGAAGGGGCCAGAAAGGGCCTCCCCAGGGGCCAGGAGTGCTCCCGCGCAAGACATTAGGGGCCGGGGCACGGGCAAAAGCGCCCTCAAATGCAGCGGCACGCCACAATTTAAACCCTTCAAATGCTGGAAGAGCTGGAGTTTCCTTCAATTTAACCCCTGGAACTGAGGCAACGGGCAGCGTTTACCACAATTTAAACCAATACAATGTCAAATAAATGGGTTCTCCCCTTCAGCTTAATCCCCTGAAATATCAGAAAGAGAGGGGCTTTCCTCAAATCAAATCTTTCAAATAATGGGAGAAGAGCGACTTTTACCTCAATTAAAACCCTTAAAAAGCAGGGACAACAGGGCTTCCCCCTCAGCGTAAACCTCAGGATGATGAAAATGCGGGGGGGTTACCCGCAATTCAAACCCCTAAAGTGGCAAGACCCGTGCTCTCCCCTTCCATTTAAAGTGGAACGTGGGAACTCCCTATCAACTGATAACCCTAACACCACAGAAAAGGCAGGTTTTCCTTCAATCAATACCCTTAAAGTCACAAGTGAAGGGGCATCCCCCCAGTTTAAACACAGGCAATAACGAAAGAGGAATTTCTTCCGTCAATTTACACCCCTTTTGTCCTCGCAACCCCCTTTTTTTTTTTTCTGGAGGTACTGGCGGGGGAGGAGGGGGGGGCGGGCGTGTCGAGGGGTTGGCAAGATGAAATCAAAAGGAAAAAGGGGAAAGGAGAAAGATCCCCCTTGCAAATCCACACCGTGGCTCACCTGCTACTCCCCGGCACAAAGGTTCATCCCTCGCCCCCCCCCAGGAGCCCGGCATAAGCACCTCTCCTCCAGCATCGCAGTGCAAAAGTGAGCTGAGGAAACCCCTCCTAAAACACCCCCCGGCAGGAGCCGCCCTCTCCTCACCGTCACAGCTCACACCTGGGGCTGCTCTGCCTCCTCATGATCCTAAAGGTTCACCTGGGGCTACTCTAACCCCTCATCATCCTCACAGCTCACACCCGGGGTTGTTGCCGGTCCCAGGGTGAGGGCAGGTGCAGAAAGGATTTGCTGCCCATTCCCTGAATAGCTCGTTCATTGTCTGCACCTGACACACTGGGTAAGGACACCTCTTCTCCTCCAGGTACCCAAGGATTGGGATTCCACCTCCAAAATTCCATATGTCTGAGGTTAATAATTCCCAAGGTAATTCCCCACTGATCATAAGCAATCGCCTACAATTTTTCCTCTGTTCCAGACTGTGCGTGCGGTCCTGGACATGTCTTCCCAAACCCAGACTGCACGTGCCCTCCCAGACACCTGTTCCCTGTTCCAGACTGCGCATTCAGTCCTGGACAAGGTTCCCAAATCTGGACTGCATGTACAGTCCTGGACATGCGTTCCCGATTCCAGACTCTGTGTGCAACCCTGGATTCATTTTCCCAGGTGGAGACCGTATGTTTGGTCATGGACGATTTTTCCCCATTCTGGACTGCATGTGCGGTCCTGGACGTCTCTTCCCAAATTTTCTGCACGTGCAGTCCCGGTCATGTTCTCCCACTGCCAGACTGCGCATTCGGTCCCAGACATGTTTCCCAGTTCCGGACTGCAGGTTTCGTCCTGGACAGGTGTTCCCAATTCTGGACAGTGCGTGCAACCCCGGATCCATTTTCCCAAATCAGGACCATACATTTGGTCATGGACGACTTTTCCCCATTCTGGACTGCACGTGCGGTCCTGGATGTCTCTTCCCAAAATTTGGACTGCATGTGCAGTCTTGCATATGTTTTCCCTGTTTCCGAACTGTGCGTGCAACCCTGGATCCATTTTCCCAGATCCAGTCTGTTTGTTTGGTCATGGACTTGTTTTCCTGTTCTGGACAGCCCGTACGGCTCCAAACGCGTTTTCCCAAATCCAGACTGCACATGAGGTCCCGGACATGTTTTTCAGTTCTGGACTGCATGGGTAATCCCGGATGCCTCTTCCCAAATCTGGACTGTATGTTCAACCCTGAATTTTTTTTATTGATTCCACAATCCCAGTCACATTTTCCAAGATCCGGACTGTATGTTCGGTTCTGGACAATTTGTCCTCATACCGGGTAGCGCATATTGTCCCAGATGCATTTTCCCAAATCTGGACTGCACGTTCAGTCCCAGACATATATTCCCAGTTTTGAACTGCACGTGCTATTAAGGAGCTATTCAATAGGTTTTTCTGTCTCATATGTCTCAGGCTGGTTTAAATTTGAACGGAAATCTCAGGCAACTTTTCCCTAAAATTGGGTTAAAGGCAGATTCCCTCACAGAGACACATTTTTGCAGCACTTTGTTAGGAAGCCTGGAGAGCGATAGGATTTGAGCTGCCTTAGACTTGGAAACAAGTCCCTGTTTAGAAGTTTTCAGCAAATTCCTGAAGTTCTCCTGAGATCCAGCCTGTCAGTAGCAGCTCCCCATCCAGCCTGGGGAAATGGGCAGGGACTCCTCTGCACTAGGCACAGCTTTTTTCCCCGGAGAGATGCTCCAGCAGCACTTGGTGGTGAGTGTTGGGGATCAATGCACAGGAAGGCTTAAATCCATGATCATTGCTGGGCTCTTGGCAGCACTGAATTCCCAGCTAAGGGGAGAGGAGCCACTGAAATTGCCCCTTACAGCACAGCAGCTGCTTTGTGCCAGTACCTGTAACCTAGGATTGATCCTGATTGTCTGACTCTGGAGTCACTGAAGTGCTGGGCTACGGAAAACAGACGAGACAGTGGATCAACCCCTTGTGTCATCCGGGGGGTTTTGGGCAGGGCACAGCAACTGGCAGTGGGTGTGTTTAGGGGGAGGAGACACCGCTTCCCTTCCCAGCGAGGTGTGGGACAGGCAGCCCAGAGGATGAGGCTTGGGAAGGAATTGTGAGATGAGAATTAGCTCAAATCCGCCTTAAACTCCTGGAATGATCCCTGTTGGAAAGGACCTTACAGATCATCCTGTTCAATCCCTGCCACACCTTCCAGGGGTGTCCATGGAATATGCTCCGTGCCAGGCTGGTGGAACGGGCGGGATTTTCTCCCTGAGCCCAGTCCCGGGCAAGATTGGGGTTTCCATTGGAAGAGCTGCAGTTCCGGAGCTGGGAGGCTCCACGCCTGGCAGTGTTTCCAGTACTGCTCTTTAGTTTCTTCCAGAACTGGGCATTATGCTTCTCCCCAGAGTGAGGTGGGTTTCCCTGGATTGTTGGGGTTACACACTGGGTGTTGAACGGCTCTGTTGTCTCTTTCTCCTGAATGGAAGAGCAAGGAAAAGGGGATGCTCCCGGCTGTCACAGAGATGTGGGAACAGCCCAGTTCCAGTAAGGAATGTGATGCCCAGCTCGTGGTGTGTGCCCTGAGACGGTCTTTCCTGCTGTTTTGTCCTTCAAGCCTATTGGAGTGCTGGCCTGGATTTGGGAGGAGACAAGTAGCCTGGAGCTGTGAGGTTTTTCCTTTTAAAAATCCATGATGGGGATGTTTTCCCTGGCTGTCTCAAGAGGAAGGAACAGCTCTGGAGTTTTTGCAGCCACAGGCTGTGGATGCATCCCCTGAAAACCAGTTCAGGATCGTTCATCTGACTCTGTCCCTGACCTGTGGCTTCCAGGGAGCCTTCTGATCTTCTGGATATTCCCAGGAGAGGGTATTCCACCACTTGCTTTTTAAGCCAGGAATTCCAAATCCAGTAAGTCAGTCGCATTCTATGGGAGCTGCCCTAATGGTGGGATGGCAGAGGGCACACTCCACGCTGCTGTTTGAGACATTCCCAACTTGGAACGGGGCCAGCTGGGCATTTTGGAGCGCTGAGGCCACCAGGGCAGCCTTGAGTGGCATTCCCAGGCAATGCTGAGGCATCCCATGCCTGTGGCACGTGGCAACACACCCCTGATGTGGAGCAAAGAGAGGAGGGGAGAAATTCTGCGTTAATGGGAGGAATGGAACTGGGCTTTCCGGAATGGAATTGGGATAGGTGCTGATCATACCATGGAATCATGGGGTGGCTTGGAAGGGACACGAAGACCCTCTGGACTCTGTCGTCCCATCCCACGGCAAAAAACACGTTCAAAACTGCCTCCTCACCCTCATGGAATGGCAATAGCTGTTGGGAGCTCTGGCAGGAACACCTGGAGACCAGGTAAGAATAGCAATGGGATTGTTTTGGCTGCTGCTGGATGTGGTTTTCTCTTTTCAAGATGTTCCTCTGATTGATGTTTTCACAGTAGTTTTTTAGGCCTCATTTGAGGGTAATTCCAAGAATTTGGAAGTAGTAGGAAAACAGTGAGGAAAAAAGGTGAACCTGATCCATTTCTAGTAATTCTGAACTTCTCCTGCAACACTGTTCTGTGGGAAAGCTGGTTAAAGGATAAAGATGCTGAGGAACAAGTGTTGTAGACCCCCCTGGCTCTCTGACAGAGCAAACCTTCCAGTAATCCCAGTAGATCTCTCGGAGGAGCTCACAGATCATAAGGTTTTCCAGGAAAGACAAAAAAGAACAGAGATGAGGGAATAGGCTTCCAATGAATAATGATTTGATGGCTGTAGGAATGATTCTTGTATGTTTGACCCACCCCATTTTATTCCTGGAATAATTTTTAAAATTACTCCTTTAACAAATCATCTAAATTTGGGGATTTGAATTTGAGATGAAATGATGCAAAATAAACTCAAGAAGAGATCATAGAATTATCCTGGAATCGCGGAAGGGTTTGGATGGGAACGGACCTTATGGGTCATCCAGTCCCACTCCCTGCCATGGGCAGGGACACCGTCCACTGTCCCAGGTTGCTCCAAGCCCCATGCAACCTTTCCTGGAATATTTCCGAGGATGGGGCAGCCACAGCTTCTCTGGGCAACCTGTGCCAGGGCCTCAGCCAGTTGCATGGAAGAAGTCCTGCCTAATACCCAATCTTTCCCATTTTTCTGCAGGAAGTGGGCCATGACAAGGGAATTGGCTCCAGCAAGGCCAAAGATCAGTGTGGGCTCTGTGGTAGGGACAACTCCGAAAGCTGAGCAGGGAAGGGGACCTTCACCCACACTCCCAAAAAGCTGGGAAGGAAAAACACCTGCCTGCAGCGGGCTGCAGCTTCTGGACCTCTGGGGTTTCTGGCACACTCAGGAACATGAGGGGATAATGCCAGAATCATTGAAACCTTGAGAATAATGCACTTAATACCACCCCTCGAGACTGTTCTGGGCAGGTATGTACCAGTGAATTCAGTGAATTGTCCCAGCCAGAGACTTTTTTGCTGATCTAAAAGTAGCTTTTAAACCCCAGACCCAAGGCTTGCAGTATTTTCCTGTAGCAGAGTGAGACATGATGGATGATCCTGTTCAGTGATGCAGCTGCCCACGAGGGCCAGGTCAGCTGCGACAGCCCTTGCTGTTGTTTTTTCCTCTCTCAGTGAAGGAAAAATCACTTGGCTTTCCCATGTGGCATTGACTGAGGCTGTGAAGTGCAATCCAGAGCATCACCATGCTGCTGGTGCTCGGGGCCGTGCTGTTCAGCGTGCAGACAACATTCCAGCCTGTCTGCTGGGGTTGGATGTGTATTTCCTCAGTTACTTGGACTAGAAAAAGGCCAAGAGGGTGGTGGGAAGGGCTTTCTCCCAGGCCTGGACACCCTCAAGGCAGGGATGATTTTTTGAATGGTTTTTGTCTTTCATTTCCCAGCCCAGGGCTAAGTTGGTGTTGCCTGAATGGGATGTGGAATGAGGAGGTCTCTGTTGGGAGAGTGGGAGAAAGGGACACACCTGGCTGGTGTGTCCTGGGTGGGCAGAGAAATCTGATATTGCCAGTATGTGTTTGTGGGTATTTAGTCAATGCAGTGGTGCCAACATATCTCAGATGCCAGTGGTTCAGGGCAGAGGGGAGCAGGGACTGACGGACACTGGCACTGGATGTTCGGACACGGCTGGAAGTGAGCAGCTGGACCTCGCCCCAGGCTATTCTGGGTGTGGATTTGGGTTCTATCTGGCCACAGAAGCGTGTGGCAGCTGGAGACTGGGCAGGTTTCGGGGCTGTGCTGCGCCAGCCTCTTTAGTTCTTGTCCCTGTTTGTTCCCTTTCAGTGGAAAAGCATCCTTGCTTGGCTGGCTGTTCCCTGCAAACAGGAACTCTGAGGGTCCTTGGCATTGGTGTGACCCACTGGCATTGTCACCTACCCTTGGCACAGTCAGCGGAGATGCCTTTGCCATCTCCCTGCCTGAAGGATGGGATCTGCCCGGAGGCAGGAGCACGCAGCAAGGATGGAGCTGCTCTTTCCCAGGAGGTGAGAGCTGGGGGGAGCCGGAGCTGGAGGCAGGGTTTCCTAGGCAGGGGGAGCAGGGAGAATTTCAGCTCCCAGCAGCTCTCGGTGAGTGCTGGATGGACTCTGGGCTGAGCAGGGTGGAAGATGTGGGTCGTGCTCATGTTCCCAGGAACCCTTTCCCTCTCTGCTGGGATGAACTGCCTAGGGAATGCCGTTTCTGACAGCCCGGTCCTAGCCATGGCTGCTGGAAAAGGGCAGAGGTAAAGAGGCGACTGCCAGAGTTCCTTGGGGATGATGGGGTTGTGGTGTCTGGCTGTGCCCAGAGGGGCGGAAATTTAGAGAGATGCGGCTGGCCAGAACATTCATGCAAGAACCTAAGGAAGATGGAAGTGGGATGTCCATGGATAATCCAGCCATGAGAGGGCAGTGAGACACAGCTCATGGTGAAAGCCATGCATTCAGAAATGACTTCAAAATTCCCCTGACCTTGCTCCACCGTGGAACAAATAAATACAAAGGTTTGCTACTGCTCATGCTGGGAGGAGAAATTAATCCAGACCCAAGATGCTTTTACAGCACAGGTGGGAAAGATTCTAAAGATAAACAGCACTGCTCTGTGTGTGCCTTGTGATTGCAGTCATAATAGATACATAATATAGTGCACATGTAGCCTATGTAATATGCATTAAATATATCACATATTTATAATAAATATAATACATAATAAAGTTATAATAGATGTTATTTATAAAAGATTATCAATTCAAGTTATCCTACCACAGCTGATGCTTGCATTTAACATACAATAATATTGCATGTATAATAATTCCCTGCTAATTACTGAAGGAAAACATCACTCTGGAGTTGAGTAACCACTGCAACAGGGACCCAGAGAGGTTGAGGGATCTCCATCCTTGGATATATTCCAAACTGAAAGACCCTGGGAGCACAGGGTCCTGCAGAGGTCCTGGCCCAAGTATGTGACTGATCTTTGACCACTGGGAGTACTGCAACCACCCATTAAACTCTAATTAGTCCTAAACTGCATGTGCCAAGCAGGTTGCAGAAGTCTTCTGCCATCCGTGTCTCTCTGATGCATCTCAGGTAGTTTGTGACATGAGTTGTGAACAAAAGGAGGGAGGATGGAGACAAATAAAGATCGAGGATCTGGTGTTAAATCCGCCCTGCTTATTCCATGCCTGTGCATTCCCCATTAATCATAAATACAAATTCGTGCCCCTCTACTCTGTAAGCAAATTATCAGAGTGGTTAAATGCAGCTGAGGTGACAATATTTAGAATTTCCCAGGTCTTATCCTCCCGGCCATACCCAGGTATGTCTCCAGACAGACTTTGTAAGGCCGAATCCACGATGAGCCCCTGCATGGGCTGGACTTACCAAGCAATGAGGTCAAGGTAGGATAATGGGGCAAACTGTGTTCTGCTACAGGGAAATGTCATGTTCATAAATGCAACTGCAACATTTTTAATAAACAAAATTAAACTTCATTTGCTTCACAGTAGCTAATGTGCCGTTAATTCAAACCCCACAGAAGAACTCACTGGACACAGTTAATAGTCAGCAGAGCAGATAGGCCAGGCTTTGAAAGCATTTAATATTCACTGAAGTGCTGCTTGTATCCAATTATAACTCACTACTTGCCATCTTAATAATTTAAATCTGTCCACTCTTTAGAGAGGAAAAAAAATGCACTAATCAAAGACATGAATGCACCTTTTGCTTTTGACAGCATTAAATTAAAACTAAATGGTAGATCTTGAATGAGTTACTCTGAAAGAATAAAAGCATTAATGAGGTAATTTCATTATAGAGGCTCATCCAAGCCTATGTGAAAACAAGGGAAGTAAATGGAGAGGAAAGCCGCCGAGGAAATTAGGGTTCCTTCCACACTAATTAATGTTTGGGGGCATTTAGTACAGGCACCAAATTAACTGCTCCAAAGAACTCCATTGACAAAAAAAAGACATTGTTGCCCTGCCGTGTAATTAGAAGACAGTACAAGCAGAACACTTAATGAGTATAAAGCCAGCCTTTAACTTATTCTGCCCAGCTTCTGAAAACATGCCTTTGTGGAGGCCTAAGTTTAAGGAAGCACTGGGCGTACAATATAGGATTGTTTAGGTCCTTCTGGTCGCTGAGCTGTAAACAGGTAGTCCTGAATGAGAGACTCTGAGACTCCTGGGAGGCCCGGCTTCCCAGAAAAAGAAAAAAAAAAAAAAAAAAAAAAAAGTCTTAAATGCACCCAGAAAGAAGCAAAAAAAGGTGAATAGGCCCAGCAGAGCCAGCACAGTGAATGCTCACCGCTGTCTTAAGTGATTACATGATGTTGTGCCACCCCCCTCTCATTGAGTTATCTTTACACTGCTTTTGTCTCCTCTAATTGAAGCTGATGAGGTGCTAATTGGTTGCTTTTTTAAAAAAGCACTACTTAAGCACTGGCAAACAGAGTAAGACAGCGTGAGTGGAGTTAATGAGGGCTTAGCAAAAAAAAAAAAAAAAAAAAAAAAAAAAAAAAAAAAAAAAAAAAAGCAAGCGCCACCGAAACCAACCAACCTCAAAACCTAAACCAACTCCTGTTGTTCGAAACTAAACCTAGAAGGGAAATGACTGTACGAGGGAAATGACTGTGAGGGTTTGAGTTATGAGAGAGAAAGGGGCAATTCCAGCACTAAATGAATGCCCCCACACTTTGGCCAGCATCCCTGGTATTCTCTTCTCTTTATTTAAAGTGCTGCCATCAGAATATTAAACCTGTTGTCACTACAGCTGGAGCCAGAGGTCCTGGCTTTGCCATACCCAAATGTATTTCTTTAAAAAGTGTTTGCATAACATTAAATACTCTACATTTTCCAATGTATTCTGTAGGTGCATTGAGACTGGCTCCTCGTTTTCAAGACCAATTATGAAGTTCCCAGCTACTGGGAGTATTCTGAGTGCTAAAGGAGAGTACAGAAAGGCCTTGCTGTATTGCTGATGTTGCCTAGCAAGACACAGAAATAATTCTGTGAGCTTTTTGAAGGTGGCACTGCAAATCCCTGTGTTAAACACAATCCTCTGCTGTTTCGGAATTTGTTTATATCCAATCTAGGCACACATGTGGGCACAGGATGCTTTTTCAGGCTGTTTGTCCAAGTAAGCAATACTTTTAGGGCTCCAGGAAGAGGCTGCCCAATGATGAAGGGTTCAGAGTCTCCGGCACAGGATAAGGACTAACAGTCAACTCTCAAAATTCTTCAAAATCCAGCGGCTAAGTAGTTTTTTTATTGGACTAAAAGAGGAAAGTGGAGATGAAACCTCTCCAGTCAGCTCAAGAAGTCAATGAACTTTTCAGTAAGACAATTTTGATTGTCTATTTATGTAAGCGAGCAATAAAGTGTCAGGGCTCCTCCTTTCCTCACTTCTTTTTTTTTTTTTTTTTTTTTTTTTTTTTTTTTTTTTTTTTGCCTGTGTATAGAAAACCCAATCAGTTTACAAACAGCCAGTTTCTTGGGTTTGTGTTTATGCTTGGTAATTTGTAGCTCTATTCACATTCCAAATGGATTCTTTTCACTTTAACGCATGGTCACTTGCTTTTCCTTTGGTTGTCATGAAAACGAGGGATTTCTTGCTGGCTGCTAGAAAGAAATTTCCTAGAGAACAAAGTTAAAACCAGTTCCTCCAAACGTGTTCCCAGAGCCATCCAGCTATAAAGAAGCCAAGAAAGATGCAAAACTGGAAATATCCTGCTTTTTCCTGCAGAGGCAGAGAGTAGCTCAGTGGCTGCAAAGCTCCTGGAGTGTCACGTGCCAAATCACCTTTGTAATCAGCATTGCACTTACTAGAGCAGAGCATCTTTTGGTTTGTTTCTGGTGGGACCTGAGTGCATTTTCAGACCATCTCATCCGTGGCTCCTACCATCAGGGGCCAATAAATCTCATTTTTTACCTCAGAGGGAATTTGGCAGCTATCCCCGCAGGAGAGGTGGCAGATGGCAGCATATCCATCAATTGCAAGCAGCAGAGGAGAGGCTGGGAAGTGAAATTCCCCTGCTTTTCCCTGTCTTCCTTCCTGCTGCTTTGTCTCATAGTCTGAAATTGGCTTTTCCTCAGTTTTGGTCACTCTGGAAATGTTAGTTCAGTAAGAATTCGCTTGGGGTAATGTTTAATAGGTTTACAAACTTCATTTGAAGGCAAAAAGCACGAGGGGTGACAGCAAAGGACTTAGTGTGAGTGTGTCTGTGGGTGTGTCTATTTTCCCCTGAGTTCCACAGGTTTCCTCGTGGTATTTCTGAGAGCTCTTCTCAATAAAACTCAGTTGAAGGGGACTTTTCTCTGACTGGTTATTCCTTTGGGTACCAAACCCACTGAGAACTCCTTCCTACTCACATACAGAAATAGAGGAAAGTGGCAGTTATGTGCTTGCACTGAAAATTCTCTGCATGGTTCTCTGTTCATCAAGAGATGCATTAGGAATCATGCCCTATATTGCCCTCCCCATGGAGGCTGGGACTTGTACGGCTTTAGAGAAACAATAAGATCATGGAAACATGGGCAAAGCTGAGGGAAGGCCTAGGGTTAGTAGAGAGAGAAATGTGCTGGAGAAAGCAACAGCAAAGGAAGGGAGGGGAGATAAAACAAGGGAGAGAACAGAAGAGTAGCAGAGGCGAGGCTCAGAGTCTGGGGGAGACATCTGACAAGTGACACGGACTTGTCACACAGCCGGAAGAGAGGCAGCAGTGAGAAATTGGGGTGGTTCAAGCTGTGCTGAGAATCACATGAGCAGCTCACCCAGAGCCTGCACTCCAGAAGCCAAAGTTCAAAGGCAGGGATGCTTCCATGGTTTTTATGGTTCACTTCTAGGTCATTCGATTGAAGAGATTCTAAATTTGACAACTCGTAATGTTCAAAGAGGTTTAGATGCTTTTGAATCTGTTCAGCTCATCCCTATTTGAGATAAACATGAATGGCTCAATTGTTTATTTTAATAAAATTCAAATTAAAAAAGAGCCATCCAGCACCACAGAAGGACATGTTAGGAGGGGGTCTCTCCCTGAAGAGGAAAGTGAGGATGGTGCAGCTTCATTCCATCTCATGATGGCCCAACTCTGGTCACTATCAAAGCAGTAATTGCCACCATGAGGCTTCTACAGGCCAAATTTGGATTATGGCATTTGATTTTCCCAAGCATGTTAAGCCCTTTGCAGTTCCTTTAGTGGATTTCGCCACCCAATTGATGCATTCTTTTGAAATCTAGCCTCTTATATTAAGTGGCTATGGAAGGCATGATGGCCCTTATTAATTGATGCCCACTCATTATTTGTAAGATTTAGCCTCGATCCAGGAATAATAATTATCAAATTGTGTCTCAAAAAAACCACAAAAAAACAAAAAAACAAAAAACCAACAAAAAACCTGTGATGGCATCCTCAAAAATCTTATGTAGAGAGACTATGGCCTTGTTGGCCCTCTCTCCAGGTATTTGGTAGTTGGAAGAAAAGCAAAATATCCCCTAGTATTTTGCATAAATTCTCCTTCCCACTGTTCAAACGTGTAACTTATTTAAGGACATTGCTTTTTTTTTTTCTTCTGGCTACCTGTGGGCGAAGAAGGGAAATTCCCTCGTGGGTTTTTGTTAACTTGGTTTGTGGGGTTTTTTTATTTGGTTGATGGCTTTTTTTGTGCTTGGTTTGTTTTTGAATATTGTGAGGGGCTCAGGTTTTGCCAGCTCACCTGCAGCACAGTCTTATCCTTTACTGAAAGTCCTACAGTTCATATTTGAGAGAACTGTGCATTTCAATTCCCCCTGGGCAGACAGCTGGCCTAATGTAAAACCACCTGCTTTTATGCCAAGGCTACACAGAAAAAAACCCAGAGATTAGCTGGCCTCTAAAATTGCCCTGATTTATACATCCACATATTTCCAAAAAGCATGGCACCAAGTTAGAGGTGCCTGTGTTCCTGCCACAAGAATGCCCCAGCTGTTACAGAATATCCTGTGAATTGTCTCAAAAAGCAGAGAATGCCTGTTTGTTTCAAATAAAGCTTTGAAAAATGCCTGTGCAATTTTTTTCTCTCACAGAGCAATGGTCCAAGTGAACTGAGAAAGCAGCAGATATTTAATGGGTCATTCCCACTTTCTGTACTTTCTAATATTCTTCAAGCACAATAATCTCATTCCCAACTGTTCCTTACGTCATACAGAACAAAACAATGCAAGATTCCATTTTGAAAATATTACTGTGTTTTACTAAATCCATCTATTTTGCTACAGATGAGCTGCTTGGCTGTTTTATCCATGTCCATGGCATTTGTGTGTTTGCCCTGTCAAATCTCCCATGGGATTAATTCCCAGAGCCTAAAGCCCCAGGAGTGGGTTACGGCCTGAGCTCTTGGAAGAGCTGTCTTGCTTTTCAGTGTGCTAAATCCCCCAGGGTGATCTTACAGGTAGCAACCTCCGGGCAGGACTAACCTCGGGAGGAAAAGAGCACCCAGCACAGGGTGAGTGTGTCAGCAACGACAGCTGACGCAAACAGCGACACCTTCACACTGGGAAGCCACGAAATCCATCAGTACTGACTGAAGTACTTTGGGCTTGTCAAGCGTCATTGTTTTGGACTTCTCCTGACCTCACTTAGCAGAACGGTGCCACCGCCTGTAAGCTTTGTCTGCAATATTTGCGGTGGTAAGTAGCTCTGTAGGCATTTGTTTTCTCTCATCAAATCATTAAATGGTAATGCAATTGTTAGTTTGCCTTGCCCAGTTCGAATACATTTTGCAGCCAGTAACCATTCCCAGTTCATTAAGTGCCTGACCTCAGCATTAACACCCCCTCTGCTCGGGTTGCCTTGGAAACAAAGCTTCCTGTGCGTAATCCAAGCTTATCTAGCTCTTTATCCTACATGTGACCCTTAATTACTTGCTAAATTAGAATGGTTTTCTGAAAATCACAAGAGGAGGTTAATATGTTCTTCCAGAGCTGGTCAAGCTAAGATGACACTAAATTCACAGGGAATTCAAATTCCATGATCCCTGAAGGCGTCTCTTTCAGGAGGAAGATGAACTTTCCCAATGGGAGGCAGTGCGCCATGATAATGCTCCTGTCACTCACTTTCCTTGCCCTGCTTGTCCAGACCCAGCTTAATCCAGTGTGAACAACGGAGTAAGTAAATATCAGGTTGATTAATTATGGTGCAAGGTTCAGTAACCACTTGTCTTCTGTAATTAACATTGTAATTGAAATTCAATAATACACTTCATACACAGATTGCTGGCCTAGGAGGAGGAACAAGGGAGAATCCTCAAGGTTGTGACAGGGAGATGAACCATAGAAAAACAGGGCTCAAAATATTAATTGTCTCTTGAAAATTGTAGTACATTTTAAGAAATTCTTCAGTGAAAAAAAAAATTAAAGGCTGGATTGATGATCTTAGAGGTCTTTTCCAACCTTAATAATTCTATTATTCTAAAAAGAAAAGTTACTTCCAGATGTCTTGGAGTAGAGATGAAATGGGGTTGGATTGTTGAAATATGGCTTACAGTTTCTGAAAACCCACCTTCCCTTCACTGATTTGATAAACAGACATCATGAGAAAAGGTAATGCTCTCTAAGATGCCCAGTGCTTTTCCTATCCATTTTTTTCCAGTGGCAGCTCAAGGACAGTGAGTCTTTGGCTTCTGTGAGTGGCTTTATAAAGCTGTGCTAAGGCTCAAATGCTAAGGCACGGTCTCAGGAAAAACCAAAACTAAAATCCTCTGTGACTTCCACACAGCATTTAATTAACTGCACATAAATTCAAGCACAGCCAGTGCAAAAATCCCAGTCTGTTTCAGCATTCCCATCTATTGTGACACAGAAAATAATTCTGCCTGTGTGCAAAAGCTTGCTTTCAGGGATATTTATAAAAATCATGGACCGATCACTGAGACGGGAAGATATCAGACAGGTCCTCTGGATACAGATACAGCCACTTGCATTTCTGCTCAAAATCCTCAAGTTCAACACAAGATACCTCGGAAGTTTATTAGCACAAGCAGTGGTTCTCCCCCACACTTTTTAGAAGAGTTCACTCACTGGAGCCTCATTTGTTTTCCTTTTCTCTCTTCTGCCCTTTCCCGTGTGGGCTTGTTAATGTGTCCAAAAGCTGAGAGCTCTGGAGGTTGAAGGAGAGATTTATAGTTACTGTGTGTTCAAGGGGTTTTGACTTCCCTGACAAGACCTATGGAAAATATCATGGCAGTTTTATAAGAATAATGACAGAAATGATACCAACTATTTCCAGGCAGGATTTGAGAAAATGAAGGTATTTCACTTGTTATGATGGTACAGAATTATGATTATACAGATAATCATCCTGCCAGTGCTCTCAGTCCCTGCCAATCCAAGTGGGTTTCAGGCCAGTGAGCCATTTTCTGTTCTCTTTGCTCAGCCTTCCTTCCCCTATTACTGGGTTTGAATTCAAATGTAATTTTCAGGACAGAATTCAAGAAAGTTCTTACAAAGAGGAAACATTTTTTGTTTCTGCTCTAGTGAGCTCATGTAGCAAAACAGCTTGAAGAGACTTAACTGGAAGAGTCTCAACTGCTAATATCTATAATTTTGGGAGTCTGTGGATGTTTTTCTGCATGTCACAGTGGATTGGAGGGCAGCTTTCCATGCCTGGGAAGAAGACTTTTAAAGGAATTTCCATTTTTAAAGGAGGTTTTACAAATCTTCCATGCACAATTGCTAATACAGCTTCTATGGCAGTGCCTCTAAGTGGCAAAATTTCAGCCTGCTTTCACTCATGTGGGTAAGAGGGAATTGTTTCAAGGCTTGTGCTTTAGGGTTCTAGTCTCCTTCAGCGTGGTTCTGGTATTTTATTGGCATAAATTCTGAGGTTAATGCCATATGTAGGAAACAGACAGGAGAGGGCCTCGTGCTGCTCTGTTTGGATCTCTGATACACACATCATTTTATCCTCCAGAAGTAATTTCAGAATTTTACCTCAAAAATTACTTTCTAGATCTTTTAAGGACAGAAAAACGGCTGAGTTTTCTGTGTCTAGAAAGCTGTCAAGAAGAGACTCCCAATTCCCTTGACATCTCCCACATATATGCTCTAAAAAAGCAAAATAGATTCAAAAATCGGGGATGTTTTAGAATATTGTTGGATGGAAGACACTATTAAAAAAAAGAAATCAAGCACTTCTTTCTCTATAGAAACAAATGTTAAACTGATCAAGAATACTCAATATATTTATATATAGAAATTCTTCTAAAATTTATCTCAGAAATATTTTGCTTGCGAAGTCCCATCTGGTCCTGATATATTTGCTTACTCCTTTGTGTGGCTGAAAAAGAAGGGAGAATGTGAGGTTTTACTTTCATCCATGCTGAAGGAAATGTGTACCATTTAAAAAAAAGAACTTAATCTCTCCTGAATGCCACCAAGATCATCCTCTTCTTTAGTAGGCTCTGAACCTACTTACAGAGTCTTAGATTGCTCATACTCACAGATTAAGAGGAAAAGAAGGGATGTCAGAATCAAATGGGTATGAAAAATGTAGAAAAAACCCCAAGGGTGTAAAGAAGCTGAAAAAACCACAACCCACTCCTGATAATTATTTTTTCTCCAATACGGCTGTACGATAGGCTGCTAAATGAAAACGGAGAGAATGAAAAAGGAAGCTCTTAACTGTTGGCTCAGTGCTTGATTTAATTCTGAGCCAAGCCCTGCCCCTGCTCCGTGATGCTGCACACTTAAAACAGCCGTGTTTCTCATCTTGGCAGTGTCGGGGGCCATCCCCACCTGTCACCACTGTCACCCGGCCTGCCTGTCACCCGAGGTTTGCTTTGCTCACCTCTGTGGAAGGCTGGCCTCGCATGTTGAGAGAAACAGTGTGGATTTTCCTGCGGGACTTCCGACTACTCTGCAAACGAGCTGAAAAGAGCCCGCGGAAGTGCAGTCTTTGCTACGAAAGTAATATTGAGGGGAAAGAACAGATTATTTATCCTTCAGACGCTCTGTGCACTGTTAGCGGCTCGCAGCTGTCCGAGAGGCCGCACAAATGCGGCGGTCCCGCGCACCCGCCCACAGCACGCGGCCCCTCGAACCCGGGGGAGCT
>NW_008239118.1:712776-716719 GCF_000691975.1 Corvus brachyrhynchos | reverse complement strand
TCTGCTGGGAAGTGCTGATGTGTCACTGCTGCCGCGCTCGAGGTCGGCCCTGGCCGTGCTGCCAGAAAAACCGTTCGGTTTCATCGTCTCGAAGCTCGAAATGCAAAGTGTGCCTTGGCAAATAGGACTTGGTTCAATAATGTTTGTACAGTTTCTGTGCCCTTTGGGTTAAGGGTTCCGTTGTGCTCAGAAAGGCTTGTCATCCTTCCCGAGTGTCCCCCCTTATGAAAGGTGTTGACATCTACAGTTCCACCTTCACATAGTTTCTCTGCAGTACCTTCTGCTGGGTTTTTTTCAGACTTTAATTTAGTTGCTACTGCTTAATGTAACTTTTTTACTTGACATTATGCTACAAGTAACATGGAGGAAACTGTCCATAGATGAGGTTTTTTTCTCCTGCTTTTTCAAGAAAATGATCCCAAAAAGAAATGTTACTTAATGCAAGCGAGTTTCTCTCTGAATGTATTCCTATTGTTCTGTTACACTGCTAAACAGAAAGTTAGAACATCTTGTTTGCTTTCTAGATGCCATCCCAAGTGCAGATCAGATCCGCATAACTACCTCCTTGAAAAGCCAGAAAGGCTCAGTGTGGACAAAAAACAAATCAATATTTGAATATTGGGAAGTGGAAGTGACCTTTCGAGTTACAGGAAGAGGCCGCATTGGAGCTGATGGATTGGTAGGAGCAGTTTGACCTAACTGAGAAAAATAAATGTGCTTTAAAAGTGAATCTTGACCTATGACTTTTTGCTTTCTTCATAGGCAATCTGGTTTACAGAAGAGCAAGGCTTGGAAGGTCCTGTTTTCGGGGCAGCTGATAAATGGAACGGTGTTGGAATTTTCTTTGATTCCTTTGACAATGATGGAAAGGTTGGTTGGAAGGAAACTCTTCTCGAAAAGATGATAAATTAATTTCCTGCCTGTTGAGGAAAAAGCAAGGATGTTGTTTTTCTACTCTTCCCCTGTTTCACTTCAAAGGGATAAAATAAAGTAGTCAAGTTTCCCTTATAGTGGAAACAGCAATTTCTATGTGTGTCTTCAGAGATGCTCTTTTTCTTGGAAGAAATCTGCCTTGAGTAACTCAGCAGCAAAGATTTTGTATCAGATGAGGATGACAATTGCTGTTTTCAGTTCTCAGTTTCCCAGTCCAGAATGATCCTGAAGCTTAAACAGTACATAATAGGTCTGCTTTGCTGCTTTTGCTTCCCCTGCACAATTTTGGCTTGCTTTTAGACATTTTAGACAGATTTTAGTAGAAGACCGTCAGGGATGTTGCTGATGCTTCCCCTGGAGTGATTGTTGTAGGCAATAATGGAAAGCTTCTGTATGACCATCAGAAGTAAGTTTCTTTTCAGTGTTATTGCTGAATGCTTGCTTTTAATTGATGAAATGTTCCATGAGAAGCATTATAAAGGCTTCTTTCATATGAAACTTTGTTGTTTCCTTTACATTTGAGGGTTTCTACTTGTTAAAACACTGCTTTGGCAGTAACAGCAGAGAAATTGGCAACTGATCGATATTTAAGTGGCATATGCCCTTTGGGATGGATGAACTCAGATAAATAGAGGTACAGTACAGACTTTATTGCTTATGGGGATCCTCCAGACACAGCTAATAACTGGCAGAAGTGACTAACTGAAAGCTAATTGCTGTTACTAAAATTAGTTGGATTAATTTTGATTTTTGATTGTTTATCAACAGCACAATGGACACCTTTTTGGATTTCAAAGAGGACAGGTGTCTAGCTCACTTGGTGCAGTCACTGCATCTTATTTCCATCCAGGTTCCCAGGTGCAGGAATATATCTGAGAATTATACCTCAGAAAACAGATTTCCCCATCCATTCCTGCATTCCCTCTGCGTTGTGTCAAGTGTACAGCATGCAGTACTGGAGATCCCAGGCTTGAGAAAGCTCAGTGCAATTACAGAACAGCCTTGGAAAAGCTTGCAGATTGAAAAACTGGGATCAGGTTGCTTAGTGAGAGTCAGACACCTTTTTGGCCCAGCTGATAAACCATAACACTTATTTTTATTGATGTTCCCTTTTTGCACAGTGATGGATCCACGCAAGCACTGGCATCCTGTCAGAGGGACTTTCGGAACAAGCCCTATCCTGTGCGAGTCAAGATCACATACTACCAAAAAACACTGACTGTAAGTCTGAAATAACAGAATTACTTGTGTTTCTCAACTTCTTAAATGTGAAACTGGTTTTCACAGAGTTGCAACACATGTGTCAGTTCTGGTGTTAGAAATATGGAGCTTGGCTGCAGAGGTTGGAAGGAGGTGTTGTGTTTTAATGCTACACAGGTTCTTTTGGCTACATTAGAATGCAGGTATTGCTGATTTTTCTGATGTGACTTAGGAGGCAGTTGTGCAAACACACTCATAATGTGCTCAAACCCTTCTGTTGCTCTTGATTTGCCTGGAGAGGTGTCCCAAAGTCAGGATTTGTTTAAGATTCAAGTGATTGAGAAGCTCCTGAGCTTGGTATTTCTTAAGCTGACCTAAGAGTTGCAGAGGGTTTTGTAGCTTATTTTTGAACCAGAGGTTCTGAAGTGTGGCTAAAAAAATGAAGCTATTTAACAGTAGATTTAAATCTGCTGCTTGAGGATTCTCACCTCCAAAACCTAGTAGGGCTTTGAAGACTAAAGATTAAAAACCACTGGTATAAGGGAGTCTTTAAGACTTCTTAAATACTATTCAGCTGATTGTGAATTCCTTCTAGGTAAGGAGAGAAAAATACTAATGCGGTGCTGGGTTGTGACAACTACAAAGTGTCTGTGTGTTGGCTTCTGATTCCTTCTGGAAAGGTGCCGTTCGTATATTCACAGGTAGCAGCCATAAAGTGCAGAGCTGTCATTTTGCAGTAGAAGTTTCTCTAAAAGTAAACGTGACTGCACCTAAAAGAGGGCAGACCTTGTACTGTGTTGTTAATGGGAAAAGCTGCCTGTCACTCTTGAATGAAAGTTAAATTTCAGCCTCCAAGGCTGCTCTGTTTTCACCTGGGCCCTGATGCCTCCTCTAGGAACTTCTCTGTCCCAGATGTTGTTGTTAAACTTAACAGTTCTCTCTTTTCTCTGGGGATGCATTTGCAGAGTCTCCCTAAGCTTTGAATCAGAACTGCAAGGGATGACTGGTGTAGATCAGGTCTGTGTTGCCCAGAACCCTTTTAGGATGTGGACTTTTGCAAATAGAATGCTTATGTAAAATGTCAGTAAAATGTCTCTTTTCAGAAAAGAAATAGTTTTTGGTTTCCAGTTTGAGCTGCTGAGTTACCCAATTAGTTGTATTTTGTGAGCATTACTGCAAACTGACAAAACAATTAACACAAATGTGGTGAAAATCCTAAGTGTTTGTCCTTTTAGGTATTAATTAATAATGGCTTTACTCCGGATAAAGAGGACTATGAATTTTGTGCCAAAGTGGAAGATATGGTGTTGCCATCACAGGGGTACTTTGGAATATCTGCAGCCACAGGGGGACTTGCAGGTAGGAAACGTTAAAATTTATGGCAAATGTTGTGGGGACTTGAAAGGCTTGCAAGAGAGGTTGGTTGGGTGGTTGGTTTTTTACTACGAGTGTTGATCCATTATACCAATTTTTGACCATGATGATGTAATTAACCGTCTTGCAGTCCCAAATTAATGACATGCTTAGGTGAAGAATTTTTGGTTTTTCCCGACAAAGCCCCTATATACTCTCATTCCCTGCTGCACAAACGCTTGGGAGGATGCTGTTTTTTGAAGATCCTTTGCAAGTGGAAGGTTGTCTTGGGAATTACAGGAATTGGTAAGGTGGTTTTGTTTTGTTTGTTGAATACAGATGACCACGATGTGCTGTCATTTCTGACCTTCCAGCTGACTGAGCCTGGGAAGGAAGCAGTAAGGATTTTTATGCATGATTAGTAAAATATTTTATTGTGCATGTTATTTTATATGCA
>NW_008239118.1:712511-712717 GCF_000691975.1 Corvus brachyrhynchos | reverse complement strand
CATGAAGCTGTGCTGTCATCTGGTTTAGAAAAATTAAACTGGTATTGTAATGTTTTGGTAATATTGTCATTAATATTCTCAAGACCAGAATTCTGAAGCACCACTGAAGCAACAAAACTCGTGGTGTTAAATCAAACCATGCAGTACTACAAAGTACATTTTCCTTGGAAAGTGGGAAAATATCTGTTCTCCCTTTCAACTTTCCC
>NW_008239118.1:710606-712501 GCF_000691975.1 Corvus brachyrhynchos | reverse complement strand
ATTCTGTACTGCTCAGCAGCATTTATCCATGTAAAGCTTGTTTTAATTTTCTATTGGGAAAATTTTCTATTTGTTCTCCATGAGAATGTGTGGTTTCTCACTTCAGCTAAATGTATTAATGTGCTGCAGTAATTTTATTATATCTTCACATCTGAAATCTGAACAGCCTTGCTGCAGAATCATTTGTGTTAAGCATGGCGGGGGGGAGAACATGAGAAAAATCTCACACATGCCCTTCCCTCCAATAATGTTTTAAAGCCAACACCAGATGCAGAAATCCCTCAGAAAGATAAAGAGAAGTATCAAGAAGAGTTTGAGCACTTTCAGCAAGAATTGGATAAGAAGAAGGAAGAATTTCAAAGGGAACATCCTGATGTGCAAGGACAGCCAGGCAAGTTATTTGAGCAATTTTCCAGTTGTCCAGGGAAATGTTTGTTTTCCAGGATGTTCAGAACTAGGGATACTCCGGTTGATCTTGCTAAGCTCCCACTGATGTTACTTACATTATTTAAAAATCTTTACTGTAAAGTGCTTCCCGTTTCTAAAGTTATTTTAGTGGTGCCTGGCTTGAGAACAAAATGAATGACTGGAAACATGGTGGGAATTAAGAACAACAGAAGGAAGAGAAGGTAATGCATCCCTCTGTAAAGTGATTAAGGAAGCATGGCCTTTTTCATTATTTAAAGGACATCTTTTTGGTCTGTTTCTCTACATTCACAGAAAACCCTTTAAAAGATGGTCTAGTGCATATCTTGGATCATGTGCTTACATGGAAAAGCTTTTTAATGCTTGCCTAATGCTGGGCAAACAAGAACCTGATTATTTGAAAATATAATGGAAGCCATTTGTTACTTCTGTGGATTTTAATAGCTGTATGTGAATGCAAATACACTGAGAATGTACTTTAGGCATCTAGACGTGGAATTTCAGGTTGTCATCTGTATTGCACAGTGATAAGTTATGACTGTTCTAAAGGTCCTATATGTTATTTTGATCTGCATTTTTGAGATACAGTTCAGCCTTTTATTGATCAGAAATAATCCCCTTGCCACAGAGTCTTTTGGACTTTGGGACGGTGAAGTTGTAGGAAAAGGTAGATGGATGTGGATATGTTAAGGGAGCAAGAGAAATGATCCAACGCAAGGAATTGTGAGGAATGTGCACGTGTGTAAGAACCCCCTGTGCTTTTTTCTTAGCAGCAGATGATGTTTTTGAAACTGTGAGTGATCGTGAACTGAGGCAAATCTTTGAGGGGCAGAATCGAATTCATCTGGAAATCAAACAGCTTAACAGGCAACTGGACATGATTCTGGATGAGCAGAGGAGATACGTCTCTGCAGTCACAGAGGAGATTGCCAAAAGAGGAGCTGGGTTTCCAGGTCATCAGGGACAGGTAAATAAAACCCATGGTGATTCAGAGCCCAGCCTGATTTCAGCAGTGGGATCCATTTGCTTTTTCCAAGATATGTTGATCTTTTTCCTCCCCCTGCCCCTACCAGGTTTCCCAGCAAGAGATAGAGACAGTTGTGAAAACTCAAGAAGAGGTCATTAGACAAGTAAAGGAAATAAGGTAAACACCTTCCAAATATTAAGGGTGTGTTTTGAATTTTATGGTTTTCCTTTTAAATCCTGTGCGTTACTTCAGTGGGACAATATTGACAAACTTGATGTTTGCGTCAGTTCCTCAGTGAAGACTCTCTGCATATATTTAATTTCTGTAGTAAAGTCAGTTCATGCCCCAAGGATTGCTAAGCACCCTAATTTGTCTCTTTTTTTATCATGAAATTCCACTTCAACAGGTAAGTTCCCCTTTAAAAACAATGAAGTAAAACCATTATCTTGAAGGTGCTGTTTGTACATAGATTTGTGAAGATGCTTGTGTTTGATGAGGATGT